>NC_057722.1:8295535-8340527 GCF_004010195.1 Chiloscyllium plagiosum | reverse complement strand
GCTGTACAGGACATTGGTTAGGCCACTGTTGGAATATTGCATGCAATTCTGGTCTCCTTCTATTGGAAAGATGTTGTGAAACTTGAATGGGTTCAGAGAAGATTTACAAGGATGTTGCCAGAGTTGGAGGATTTGAGTTATAGGGAGAGGTTGAATAGGCTCAGGCTGTTTTCCCCGGAGTGTCGGAGGCTGAGGGGTGACCTTATAGAGGTTTATAAAATCATGAGGGGAATGGATAGGATAAATAGACAAAGCCTTTTCCCTGGGCGGGGGGAGTCCAGAACTAGAGGGCATAGGCTTAGGGTGAGAAGGTAAAAATATAAAAGAGACCTTAGGGGCAACTTTATCACTCTGAAGGTGGTACATGTATGGAATGAGCTGCCAGAGGAAGTGGTGGTGGTTGGTATGATTGCAACATTTAAAAGGCATCTGGATGGGTATATGAATAGGAAGGGTTTGGAGGGATATGGGCCGGGTGCTGGCAGGTGGGACTAGATTGGGTTGGGGTGTCTGTTCAGCATGGACGGGTTGGACTGAAGGCAAAAGTGAGGACTGCAGATGCTGGAAACCAGAGTCTAGAATGGAGTGGTGCTGGAAAAGCACAGCAGGTCAGGCAGCATCTGAGGAGTAGGAAAATCGATGTTTCAGGCAAAAGCCCAGTTGGACCGAAGGGTCTGTTTCCGTGCTGTACACCTCTATGACTCTAAGAGTTCTTTCTGGCAAACATTATGGATGACTTGCATTGTAATTTCTAAAAAGTGAAACAGACAACTTTTTAATCACAGAGACAGTAACCCAATGGTTTACCATGCAACAGTTTTACTGTCTATCTGCAATCGAGAGTGTGGTGCTGGAAAAGCACAGCCGGTCAGGCAGCATCTGAGGAGCAGAAGAGTCGATGTTTCGAGCATAAGCATTTCATCATTCCTATCTTTCAAGCAGATTATTTTGAGTTATTTTGTTCAGAATGGCAGACTTATATCTAAATATTACCTCTTCAGATAAAACAATCCTGTGCATCTTACCACCTAAAGCCAGGCTTGTCTTTTATACTTGATTGTCTTTCCTTCACACAGAGGGGGCTTAATAATATATTGTTCTGACCTGCAGGAGCGGTAATGTGGAAGAAGGATATAGCAAAGACCACATCTTATTGTTCCCTGTTCCAGCTCAGGGACAATAGGGTACCACCAAACCCTCCTCTCTCAATCGGACTTGAAATCTTTTCTGGGGGTCTGTTATCTTTGCCACAAATGGCAAGAAGTAAGCAATAGACTCAGGTGAGAGGTTATTTCAGTGGCTGTTCCACCTCCCTCTGCACCACTGTGGGAATAATGAAGCCATTCTCCTGAAAAGTGCAATGCATTCATAGACTAGGACAGCGCTGCTTCTGAATTAGGATGACTTGAGCCCATTCCCCATTGTGAAACCATTGTTCAAAACACTTGAGTGTGTAAATTTGCAGAGATGTGTGGCTGAAAGGGTTAAATGAATGGAAGATGAATAAAGGCTGACAGACACACACACAGGGAGACTCGTGCACACTTGCTCACTAGCACCCGGGTAGGAGGAGAAGATGACATTCCTGCGGCTCAGTGACAATAGAGAAAAAGGGGAGGTGATTGACAAAGGCACGGTCCGTCTTCATTGGTCCCAGTCCGCGCCTTTCGTAACATCCTGCGAGAGGCTGGGGGTGGGTGGAGTTTGAAAACTCAGTGAGGCACAGTCTGCACAGAGAGAGACAGAGGTAGCAGGCAGTCACTCTGTCTCTGTCTGTGCCAGGTCGGACTGACTCCTCACTCATACATCAACACTCTCTATTCTTCATCATAGACTGCAACCACCAGTAACAAGGAAAAGGACAAGGGGCAGAATTGGAATTAAGGAAAGAAAAAGAAGGCTCCCAGGATTGTGTGCATGTGTTTTAGAAACAGCATTTGTCAGTTGCATCCCTTTGTGTGGTTTGGGGGCTGTGTTTTCTAAGTGAGGCATTAATGAACCCGTTTGCATCGGCAACTACAGAAGAGACATTGAAACTTGCGTCTCTTCACCGAAAATTGTAAATCACGAGCTTTTTTTTTAATTCAGAAGGGGAAAGAGAGAGAATAAAAGCAAGAATCATTTGGGATTCCTTTCCTCCTGCAATTGACTTGGGGAAACTTTTGCTTGGATTACGTTTTTTTTCTCTTTCTCTGTTGATCGCAGTTTCTTGTGAAAACTCGATTTTGTGTTTGTGTGTGTGTGTGCCATTCTCCTGTGCGAACACACATTGCTCGTTTCGGGGCACCGTCCTTGTGAAGATGATGTGGATTTCGCTGTGCCTGGCTTTCCTGGGACTCTTTCCCTCTACCGTTCTGGGAGACCAGAGACTCAAGACCTGTTCGGACATGAGAATGCTATACAGTTCTAAAGGGTTCTCGGTGGCTGGGGCGCCTTCAGCTGAGATCTCAGGTAGGTGGGGAGAAGGGTGGGGGAAAGAGAGAGAGAGAGCTGGTAAAGGATTCTGACCTGAGGACTTCTATATTTTGAAAGCTTCAATTGATCTTCAGAGAGATTTTTTAAAAAAAGGACTAAAATATAGAAATTAGAATGGAAATTGCATTGAGATTGTGTTTTATAGCTAACAGGGCTAGAACAATAATGTGGAGACAAGATATGTAAGGACAATGCATTACTTATTTGAGGTTATAATCATGTGTGGTTACTCTCCGCGATATTTAAAACAATTCGTTTTGTTTTAAAAGGAACGTATTTGGCGTGCGTTTCTTGGATGAGTGTTGGGAATCGCTGAGACTCGACTGATTATTTTGTTTTAACAAGAGGCTATTGGAAGCGAGCAGTAGCCAGAGCTCTTTGTTGGGAATGTATAATAAAATTACCCAACCCCCTAGAGAGAGAGAGAGCGAGAGAGAAAAAAAAATCTAAGTGGAATGGGTCTGGTCTGCCCAGTGTGGGAATAGACAGCGTTTGGGGCAATGAGCTGGACGCTGAAGGTGATATCCAAACTGTACAGTGAATTGCTAAGTCAGACAATGGCCTTATTTTTTAACAAGGGGGGGATTCCCTTGTCTTCACGTATGTGTGTGAGTGAGTGTGAGAATTCTTTGCCAGAGAGCCTTTTGTTCGAGAATGCCTTGCTCCTTTTGCTGGTGTGTTGAATGTGCCAACTGAGAGTTGGCACAATGTGACCATTCCCTGTGCTGTCTGTTGTGTGCGGGGCGATTGATGAGTGAGAGAGGTTGCCCTGTGGCCTCCAGCAGGAGTTGGTGGCGGCTGATGGCAGGGGTCAGTCTGTTAGCTGGGGGCTGCTCTTGCTTGCCTCCATTTTCCCCTGTCCCCCTCACCCCGGGTCCTCTAAGCTGATGAGACTCAAGGACAATAGCAATGACTGCAGAAAGCTGACTGCCGTTTGTTTGAAGGGCATGTAACTGTTGAGTAGTTTCCTGGCGACTACCTATTGGCGCTGGAAGAGGATCAACTTCAGATTTATTGTTCATTTTTGACGGAAAAGGGAAAGAGTTGAAGATGTGCAGCAGGTTATTTTAGCTACTCCAGGTTACGTAGAATAAGGACTGGTGCATTCCCTTCCACCCAATTCTCTTATTGTTGCCCCCTGGTTCTACAGCTAGCACACTCCCCTCAGTACTTGCCTGGGGAATTTGTTCAGTTGCTGTGCCTTATCTTGGCACATGTCCCCATGAGGTGGGACATTGAGTGGGCTGTACCGCCACGGGGGTATTGCAGCCCTTACCAAGCACAGGTATTGCTGGACTGGGGCAAATCTGAGCTCCCTATCCTGTCCCCTTCCATAATGCTGTGAGCAGCCAAGATCTCCTCTCCTGTTTCCTCACAGATCAGTGAAGTGCTGCTGTTAACCCCGCTCTGTTTTAGAAAGACTGCCAAAGGTTAACCCAATCCGCAGTCTGCTTCCATACTAGTCACTGACTGGTGGAGTTGACTGGAGATGTTGACACCTTTTCTGGCTTATGAGTCCATCTGTACTTTGGATATACCTACTGAGTAGCTGGCAACAGCTTGACTCTCCAATGCTTGTAAAAGTTCCTCAGGCATGAAGATAAGCTAGGGAATTATCCCTGGTCTCCTGGACAATGCCTGTTCCTCGACTAACATCCCTGAAAACACAGGTTATCTGGGCATTGCGTTTGGGAGCTTGCTGTGCCCCATTGGCTGTGGCTTTTCCCATTTCACAAACAGTTAACACTCTTCAGAGTGATAGTTCATTGGCTGTAAGCCCTTCAGAATTCCTGAGATTGTAAATAGAATGATATTAATGTAAGAGTCCCCTGTACTTTTACGCACTCATTATTCTCTCATCGTCAGTCCCCTGTTTTACAGCTGTTTTTCATGTTGGTCCATTGTAACAAAGACCCATCTCCCATTCCTAGCAGTCTTTCTTGTTCAGTTGGCAATGTATAAATGCAAGGTGCTGTTGTATCGGCAGAAATTGATTTGGCATTTCCAGGGCTCATTGCGAATTTTTGGGAGTTTATGATATTTCTGTTTTCTTTACCAGACTTCCTGACGATTAATGATTATCCAGGTGCATGATCCTCTACCTACCTCTGCTTCCCTGACTCCCCAATCTCCTGCCCCTGCTCCATCTGCCCCCTTTGAGAACGTTCTCTGCCTCCCTCAGACATGAACTCAGTGAGGATCCCTCAACACCTTATATTCCACCTGGACAGCCTACAGCCCTTCTCATTGAGTTCTCGAATTTCAAGTAACCTTCCCACCCATCCCCTGGTTCTTTTTCCAGCCCTGCCCCCTCCCTTCCATTACACCTACTGATCCTTCCAGCTACCAACCGGATTAATTCCTCCCATCGACCAACCAGGTTGTACCCATTACTACCTCACCATTCCTCCCCTCTCCCACCCCCACCCTGCCCCTTTATCTGTAGCTCCCCCTACCCCCACATCTAGTCCTGAGGAAGGGTCATATCTGAAATGTTGACTACTTCACCACCTGATGCTGCCTGACTTGCTGTGTTCTTCCAGCCTCCTGCTTGTCTACTTTGGATTCCAGCATCTGCTGGATTCTTTGTCTCTGACTGCCTTTTAAAATTGTAAATGGTCCACCATATTGGTAGCCCCCTGCATAGTAATGAAATGGTATATTGAAACCCATTGATTTGACTATAGGATTGAGCTAGTTTTGAACTTGGCGTTCAGACTCTTCTATCAAAATAGTTGTCAGTAGGATTATTAATTGTTTCTGGGTAAGCAACCACTGTACTGAGCCAGGCAGGTAGAAGAATCGCAGGTTGGAACAAGATGATCTTTCCTGGCCAATGGTGGTGTAGTTCAGCTCAGTGACCCATGGATCCCAAATTCCCTCAGTCCCCCTGACTGTTGCTTCCTCCTCCACTCACACTACGCATAGAATCACCACCTAATGGGACACCAACACTTCACCATGTGTCTGTCAGTCAAAGTGTTGGTATCTTCAAGATTTCTTGAGGGAAGCACTCAAAACCAGCAAGGTAGGGATTTCCAGACTTGGGTCCTTCGAGTTTGCCTCCTGGTAGCTGCAGGATACCATGTAAACAGAATTTCTTATACAGCCTACAACAGACTCGGATTGAGGCAAGGAATCCCCAGTGATGCAGCGATTTGGAGCCTTTGTTCCAAAGTTAGCTGTTCCTTCTCACCATCCCACTCACCACATGTTGTGTCTCAAATTGCTCAAATATATTGTATCGCAAAATGTCACTTTTTTGTTTGACTTGCATTTGTAACCAGCAGATCCTGCTCCATCTCGTGCTGTATTTTTTTAAAACAAAATGTTTACTCTCTGCTGACGGTACTGGGAATATTAAGTCTGTTGCTAGCAATAAACGATAGGAAAAATCACATGTTGGTTAATTTATTTCACTGCTATGGAGCACACTTCTGGTGTGATGCTCTTAATTCAACACCTCAAATTGCTCCCATCACCAGTGAGAGAATTGCCTTGCTCGAATCCCAGTGATATGCACAGATTGATTGACTGCTATTCTATCATGTAGACACAGAACAGAGGAGTTTTCACATCTGATTCCCTCCCTTCCTGTCGGCTTATAGTTCACACAGGCTTGCGAAGGGGTGTAGTTTTTTTTAATCTACATCTTCAGGAACAGAAGTCTGGCAGAGAGTGAATTACATGCAGTTTACAGGAGTTTGGATTTTCTAGTCATGAATTTCATTAGGCTAGCTCTGCAAATGGGTATGTGAGTTCCTTTTCCGGCTGTTGACGGCAAAGTTCTACTCTGTGAATATCCTTCCCTGAACCCCTTCATTTTTCTCCTCCTGTATTATCCGTTTGTTGACCATCGTTCATCCTTTCCCTGTGCTTCACCCGCCTGGTGCTCCTTTGTCCTTCCTTCCGTCTCTGTGAAGCTGGCATCTGAGGGCATTTTTCAAAGTAAAGGCGCCATATCAATGCAGCTTGTTTCCCCTGCCTGCCTTGAATCTTGAGCTGCTCTTTTGATTAATTCAGGCTCCCAAGACCTTTCCTTTCTTCATTTGTGCAAAATAATTACACGTGAGCTTCAGCACACTCAGTGTCTGTTCTGGGGGTTTAAAAAGGAAGATATTGCCTTTCATTTCCGCTCAGGAGAAAAGAGGGTGTTATTTTTAATCCAGTCATGAGATGATAAGGCCAGCATTTGTTGCCCATCCTTAATTGCCCTCAGCAAGGTCATGGGTGAGTTTTTTGCTGCCCACTGCATTGTTTTTCTCTACAAAGAAAGCCAAAAGGACTTGTATTAATGTAGCACCAGGTCTGACCTCAGGACATTGGAAAGTTGTTAGTAAAATCAGTGTTGTACTTTGATGAGACACATTGTGTACAACAAGTTCCCAGAACAGCAATAACAGATAAAATGACCAGATATTCTGTTCTTGATGGTGTTGGTTGAGAGATAAACATTTGTCGGAATATTCGATCATTAACTTAAATTGAATTTACTATTAAACAGGCCTTTTTTTTGGTTTCTTTTATGATTGGCGGAGTTTGTGTCAGGAAGGGGAATCACATTGCACAAGAATCAGTGAGTCTGACGTTGAGTCAGGCAGTTAATGGGCATGTCCATAGAATCCCTACAATGTGGAAGCAGGCCATTCGGCCCATTGAGTCCACACCAATTGTCCGAACAGCATCCCACCCACATCGCCCACCCCCACCCCATCACTCTGCATTTCCCATGGCAACTCCATCTAGCCTACACATCCCTTGACACTACAGGGCAATTTAGCTTGGTCTATCCACCTGACCTGCACATCTTTGGAGTGTGGGAGAAAACTGGAGCACTCCAAGGAAACCCACACAGACACTCTGCAGACTGCACGCAGACAGTTTGCATAAGGGTGGAATTGAACCTGGCTCCCTGGAATTGTGAGGCAGCAGTGCTAACCACTGAGCCACCATGCTGCCACACACTGACTTGGTTAAGGTCTTCTAACAAATAACCTTTTATTAGTCTCGAAAGCAGCATGAGGTACTGAGGCAATATCTAGAGACCCCCAGAATCGATTTCTGGTACGTTCTGACTTTTAGAGTCATAGAGACATACAGCATAGAAACAAACCCTTTGGTCCAATTTGTCCATGCCAGCCAGTTATCCTAACCTAATCTAGTCCCACTTGCCAGCTTTTGGCCCATATCCCTCTAAAACCTTCCTATTCATAAACCTATCTGGAAGCTTTTTAAATGTTGCAATTGTACTAGCCTCCACCATAGCGTCATAGAGTAATTGAGATGTACAACATGGAAACAGACCCTTCGGTCCACTCCGTCCATGCCGACCAGATATCCCAACTCCATCTAGTCCCACCTGCCAGCACCCAGCCCATATCCCTCCAAACCCTTCCTATTCATATACCCATCCAAATGCCTCTTAAATGTTGCAATTGTACCAGCCTCCACCACTTCCTCTGGCAGCTCATTCCATACCCGTACCACCCTCTGTGTGAAAAAGTTGCCCCTTTTGTCTCTTTTATATCTTTCCCCTCTCACCCTAAACCTATGCCCTCTAGTTCTGGACTCCCCGACCCCAGGGAAAAGACTTTGCCTATTTACCTTATCCATGCCCCTCATAATTTTGTAAACCTCTATAAGGTTACCCCTCAGTCTCCGACGCTCCAGGGAAAACAGCCCCAGCTTGTTCAGCCATTCCCTATAGCTCAAATCCTTTAACCCTGGCAACATCCTTGTAAATCTTTTCTGAATCTTTTCAAGTTTCACAACATCTTTCCGATAGGAAGGAGACCAGAATTACACGCAATATTCTAACAGTGGCCTATGCACCACGCCCTGTGTGAAAATGTTGTCCCTTAGGTCTCTTTTCTCTCTTTCCCTCTTACTTTAAACCTATGCCCTCTAGTTTTGGATTTCCCCTATTCTGGTGAAAAGACCTTTACTATTCACCCTATCCATGCCCCTCATGATTTTATAAACCTCTATAAGGTCAGCCCTCAGCCTCTGACACTCCAGGGAAAACAGCCCCAACCTATTCAGCTTCTTTGTGTACCTCAAACTCTCCAACCCTGACAACATCTTTGAAAATCTTTCCTGTACCCTTTCAAGTCGCACACCATTTTTCCCCACAGTGGGGAGACTAAATTGAATGCAGTATTTCAAAAGTGGCCAAACCAATGTCCTATACCGCTGCAACATGACCTCCCAAGTCCTCTACTCAATGCTCTGTCCAATAAAGACATGCAGACCAAAAGCCTCCTTCATTGTCCTGCCTACCTGTGACCTCACTTTCATGGAACTATGAACCTGCACTCCACGGTTTCATTATTTGGCACCACTCCCCGGAACTTTACCCCGATCTACCTTACTGAAATGCAGCACCACCCATTTATCTAAATTAAGCTCAAGTTGCCACTTCACGGTCAATCAGCCCATCCGATCATGGTCCTGTGGTAACCTTTTTCGCTATCCACTCCACCACCAATTCTGGTGTCACCTGCAAACTTACTGAACATATCTTCTATATTCACATCCAAATCCTTTATATAAATGGCAAAAAGCAGTGGACCCAGCATGGATTATTGCAGCACGCCGCTGGTCACTGGCCTCTAGTCTGAAAAGCAACCATCCACCACCACCCTCTATCTCCTACCTTTGAACCAGTTATGCATCCAAATGGCTAGTTATCCCTGTATTCCATGTGGTCTAACCTTCAGTTATATCAGTCAGTCAGTCAGTCATGGGAGGGCAGGCTATGGCCTAATGGTATTATCACTGGACTGTTAATCCAGAGACCCAGGTAATGTTCTGAGGACCTGGGTTTGAACCTTTACAATAGCATTTCAATTCAGTAAAATAAAAATCTGGAGTTAAGAGTTCCACGATGACCATGAAACCATTGATTGTCAGAAAAATACCCATGTGGTTGACGGATACCCTTTATGAAAGGTAACCACCATCCTCACCTGGTGTGGCCTACATGTGACTCCAGACCCATAGCAATGTCGTTGACTCTTAACTGCTCTCTTGGCAATTAGGCATGGACAAAAAAATGCCGGCCTAACCAATGACTCTCTCATCCCCTGAATGAATTTTTTAAAATGCCCTTGGATGTAACATTCGCACCACGCACATAACAAACTGTGACCATCTTCACCATGTCGCCACTTGACAAGCAATGGCATCACTATCTTCTACTATCTATGCCCTGACGGGGGCGGGGGTTCCCATTGACCAAAAATTGACTCTGCTGTTCCTTCAGTCCCGTTAATTCAAAATGCAATGTTTTCTGGTCTTATTTTTCTTTTATTCATTCGTGGGATGCGTCTGTCTGTAGTTGCCCCTTGAGAAAGCGTGATGAGCTGCCGCCTTGAACCTCTGCAGTCCAAGCGCTGTCGTCGACTCCCAATGAGTCGGGAGGGAGTTTCAGGATTTTGACCCAGCAACACTGCAGGGATAGAACAGGAAGAGAAAGAGGTGGGATCATCATCCATGGTGCCTGTTACCTCCAGACTAGACTGTCCATTTTCTCCTGGCTGCCTTCCCATTTTGTTCTGTCCAGAAACTTGAACCAATTCAAATCTTAGTTTTCCATAACCTAATGTCTGCCCTTTGCCTTTATTGCCTCCAGGTCTGGCTATCTCTTGATTTTAAAAAAAAATCTTACCTTTGTGTTCAAATCCTTCTATGACCGTGCCCATTCTATCTCTGAAGCCCCCTCTAGCCCTGCAACCACATTCCCATTTGAAAATACTGCGGTTCCTTCAAATCCAGTCTCTTGTGTGTGTGCTTCACTTCCCTTCACTGGTGTTTTGCATCAACTGTCTGCACCCTAAAGTCTCGATTTCCCTCCCTAAACCTGTGTGCCTCTAGCCGTTTGACATGCTCCCTAAATCAATCCTCTGTGAGTAACCTATTAATCACCTGTTCTGAAGTCTCTTTCTGTGGCTCGATGCCAGGTTTTGTTTGATTGCCTTTCAGAGAAAGGCCTTCGTATCGTTTACAGTGTGAAGGGTGCTATATGAGTTCATGTTGTTGCAACGATCAGATCTCTGTACCCTGGAGGTACGATTCCTGACCTTGAACACCTGCATCTGGCCCCTCCCTATGCTGCTGGAATGTGCAGGTGTGCGCGGATGTCCGAGTCGGGGAAGGTGAACTCCATCATGATAACCCACTCCCTTGGATGTGTGAGATCGCTGGCAGATTCTCGCCGTCCAACTTTTCCCCACACTGACAACAGAACACCCCGAGCCAGAACTGGGGATACCTTCATTGCCTTAGAGTGAGGGGGCGAGAGCAGGAAGGCAACCAGAGGTGTCACAGGACCTGAAGGGAAAATCTCAAAGAGACCATATGGGAAAATCAGAAGCCAACATGTGCACAGCAAGCTCCCACCATCTGCGATGTGATCGATGACTGGGCACTTTGATTTTTGTGATGCTGTTTGGGAGATTGACTTGGGATACATCCTTTGTGCTTGCTTGATATCAAACAATGGAATAATTAACATCTATTTAAGAGGGCAAAGCAAGTGCATTGCATCCAAAAGACATTGCCTCCTTCAGTACAGCCCTCCATCAGTATTTTATTAGAATTTCAGTTTAGATTGTGCACTCCAGTTTTCTAGTACAGAGTTGCGTGTATGCCTTTTCAATGAGATTTTCATCAACCTCAATGCTACGTTTTCACATTATCCCCATGTCCTCTGATGTCACTTGTCTCCAGAAATCCCTTGATTTCTGTCTTTAATCTGTTCAGTAATTGAGTTTCTGCAGCTCTCTAGGGTAAAGAATTCTAAAGATTCACCATCTTCTGAAGACATTCCTCCTTATCTCAGTCTTAAATGGCCTGCCCCTTATCCTGAAATTAGCTCTCCTGGTTCTAGGCTGAGTGGTTAGGTGAATCACTCTATCCACATCCATCCTGTATAGATTAGATTAGATTAGATTACCCACCCAGACCCATTCCCCTACATTTACCCCTTCACCTAACACTACGGGCATTTTAGCATGGCAAGTTCACCTGACCTGCATATATTTGGACTGTGGGAGGAAACCAGAGCACCCGGAGGAAACCCACACAGACAATGTGCAAACTCCACACAGGCAGTTGCCCGAGGTGGGAATTGAACCCAGAACTCTGGCGCTGTGAGGCAGCAGTGCCCATTGTATGAAAATTCACTGTATGAATTTTATTACATTTCAATGGGATTACCTTTCATGCTTTGAAACTCCAGAGAATACAGTCTTTTGCTGTCCTCACCTGGTCTAGCCCTATATGTTACTGCGGTCCCACAGCAACATGGTTTGTTTTTCTTAACTGCCTCTGAAATAGGTCTGGCCAATCATTCAACTGCTAAAAGGGAATGAAACCAGATCTGGCATCAACTAAGGCACTGGGAGCAAGACGGAAAACTCAACTCTGAAGCCTGACAAATTCCTCTTGACTGACATCTGGGGTCTCGTGCCAAAGTTGAGAGAGCTATCTTTCAGACTAGTCAAGCAACAACCTGTTGTAGACATACTCACTGAATCATGCTTTGTACACAACATCCGAGATAAAACTGCCACCATCCCTGGGTATGTCCTATCCCATCAGCAAGACAGACCCAGCAGATATACTAATACGCAGTCAGGAAAGAACCTTTAACATTGACTCTGGATCTCATGTTGTCTCATTGCATCAAGTTATACATGGGCAAGGAAATGCCTGCTGATTACCATGGACTGTCCTCCCTTGGCTGATGAATTATTAACCCTCCGTGTTGATCTTCACTTGGAGAATGCAGTTAAGGAGTCAAGGATGCAGATTGTACTCTGAGTGGGGATGTCAATGTCCACCACCAAGCGAGGCTTGGCAGTACCACTTACTGATTGAGCTGGTTGGGTCCTAAAGGACAACGCTGGTACACTGGGTCTGCGGCAGGTGATGAGGGAACCAACAAAAAGGGAAAAACATACTTGACCTAATGTTTACCAATCTGCCTGCTGCAGATGCATCTGTCCATGTCACTATCCAGGAGTGATTATCGCACAGTGTGTGGAAACAAAGACCCATTTTCACATTGAGTATATGCTCCGTTCCTGTTGTGTGGTATTTTCACTGTGTGAAATAGGATAGACTCTGAACAGATTTAGCAACTCAAGACTGAGCATCAATGAAGCACCTCATGACCTGGCATATCCCATACTCTCGGATTACCAACAAGCCAGAGCATCAACCCTGGTTCAATAAACAGTTCAGGAGAGCGTGCTAGAAGTAACACTAGACCTACCTAAAAATGAGGTGTCAATCTAGTAAAGGTATAAAAACAGGGCTACTTGCATGTCAACAGCATCAGCAGTAAATGTTAGACAGAGCTGAGATCCCACAACCAATGGATCTGATCTGCGCTCTGCAGTCCTACCACATTTTAGTTGTGAATGGTGGTGGACAATTAAATATCCCCATCCTCAATGATGGAAGAGCCCACCACATCAGTGCAAAAGATCAGAATGAAGCTTTTGTAGCAATCTTCAGCCAGAAGTGTCGAGTGGATGATCCATCTCTGACCTCTCCCGGCATCACAGATGCCAGTCTTCAGCCAATTCGATTCACTCTACATGATATCAGGAAACGGTGGGAGGCCTTGGATACTGCAAAGGCCATGAGCCCAGACAACATTCCAGCAATACTCCTGAAGATTTCAACACTTGCAGCTCCCCAAGCCAAACTGTACAAGTGCAGCTGCATCATTGGTGTCTACCTGACAACATAGAAAATTGCAAGATATGTCCTGTATACAAAACGTAGGACAGATCCAACCCAGCCAATTATAGCACCCGATCATCAGTAAAGTGATGGAAGGTGTTATCAACAGTGCTATCACGCAGCACCTGCTTAATGACACCCAGGGTATGTTCCCTGCTACCAACATCCTGGGGTTACCATTGACCAGAAACTCAACTCGGCTATCCATATATGTACTGTGGCTTTTAGGACAGGTCAGGGGCTAGGAATACTGCGTGAGTAACTCATTCCCTGACTCCTGAAAGCCAATCCACTATCAACAAGGCATAAGTTGGGAGTGTGGTGGAAGACTCCTCACATGCCAGGATGAGTACAACTCCAACAGCATGCAAGAAGCTTAACGTCGTACAGCACAAAGCAGCTTGTTTGGTTGACACCACATTCACAGATTCTGCTATCAATGCACCAAAGCAGCAGTGTGACTATCTACAAGATAAGCTGCAGAAATTCACCAAGTCTCCATGGGGTCGTCGGATGTTGCGGAATGAAACTTCCATCGAGGGAATGCAACAGTATTCACCACACAAACCTGATCTAGCATTTATTACCCATCCCTAGTTGCTCCTTCAAAGGAGGTGGTGAGCTGTCGTCTTGACCTGCTACAATCCATTTGGTGTAGGTACACCTATAGAATTGGTAAGAAGGGATTTCCAGAAATTAAACATGGCAACACTGAAGGAGCAACAATATATTTCCAAGTAAGGATGGTGAGTAGCTTGGAGAGGAGCTTTATAAGTCCTGGTGTTCCCATATATCTGCTGCCCTTGTCCCTCTAGGAGTGGTTGTGGGCTTAGAAGGTTCTGCTTGAAGGGCTTTGGTGAATTTCTGCAGTGTGTCCTTTTTAAATGAAAAGGATTAGTCAAGTGAACACTAGCATTCGTGGTGTTACATCCATGCTTTGATAAGAGGACCAAAACACTCCATGGTACTCTAGGAGTGGTCTCACCAAGGCTCTGTACAACTGCAGAAAAACATTTTTATTTCTATTCTCAAATATCTATTTGCCTTTATTATTGACTGTTGCCACTATAGGCTGACTTTTAGTGACTTATGCACAAGGTTACCGCGATCCCTTTTGGAGATCATGAATTCTCAACCACTCACTGTTTAAGAAATATTTTATCTTTACATTTTTTCAAGCAAAATCAATAACTTTACACTTATTCACATTGTATTTCACCATGTTCTTGCCCATTCACTAAGCTGATCCACATCCATTTGAAACCTTCAAACATGTCCTTCACAATTCTCATTCGAACAGAGTTTTGAAATACTAGCAAATTTGGAAATATTACAGTTGGTCCCCACATTCAAGTCATGTTTTTAAAAATATATTTTTATTGAGAAATAAATTGCTGAATATATTTATTGTTTGAAGTAAATGCATGACTTCCGAATGGAGCATGCAGAAGTCTGGGTGTCCACTGCCAGACTGGACAGCAGCCAAATCTTGTCAGCTTTTGTCAAAAACTGTGCGTGCCAAATATTTGATGAGTTTGCTTGAAAAAAGAAATTTGGCAATGCGAGGTGGGGAAATTTTTGATCGTTTCATCTGAAACATTTTTAAATATCACAACAAATACAAAACAATACAAAGAAACTCAAAAAAATGTAAGAACCCAAACCACCCTCATGTACAAATGTATAAATATCAAATCATTTTTTTTTTTTTTTAAGATTGTGAACAGCTACGGACCAAGCAGTGACCCCTGTAATCCATAACTAGTAACAGCCTAACGTCCTGAGAACAATCGGCATGTTCCTGCTCTCTGATTTGTGTCTGTTAACATGTCAATCCATACTCCTGTATTACCACTGACTTAAAATGTTCGAATTTTGTTTACTAGCCTCCTGTGTAGGACCTTATCAAAACCCTCATGAAAATTCAAATGCACCACGTCTACGGGTTCACTTTCATTGATACTTATTTAAAAACCCGGTGCCAATGTGATTTTCCGTTCATAAATCCTTGTTGACCATCTCCAATTCTGTCTTTCTTTTCCAAGTGTCCAGTTATCACATCCTCCGTAACAGTTTGACATTAGTAGTAGGGGAAATTTTAGACTCCAACAGATCTTTATTCTCCTTCTCCCTCCCTCCTTAAATAGTTGAGAGATACCACTTGCTCCCTTTGGTCTGCAGGAATCTATAGACTTCTGAAAGGTGCATTTGCTATCCCTATCATCCCCTTTCTCAACACTAAGAGCTGTGGCTCATCTCATACTAAGGATTTATTCACCTTCAAATCATTTACTTATCAAGAACTCACTCAAGTTGGCATGGTGGCTCAGTGGTTAGCACGGCTGCCTCAGAGCACCAGGGACCCAGGTTTGATTCCAGCCTCGGATGACTGTCTGTCTGTGTGGAGTTTGCACATTCTCCCCGTGTCCGTGTGGGTTTCTGCCGGGTGCTCTGATTTCCTCCCGCAATCCAAAGATGTGCAGGTTAGGGTGGATTGGCCATTCTAAATTGTCCATAGCGTAAGGTGCGTTAGTCAAGGTAAATATAGGGATGGGTCTGGGTGGGTTACTCTTCGGAGGGTCGGTGTGGACTTGTTGGGCCGAAGGGCCTGTTTCCATCCTGTGGGGAATCTAATCTTTCCGAATATAGATTTGTTTCAGTTCCCCAATTTCTGGTTGCCTAGTATTCTTGGCAAATGTTTGGGAATGTTTTTTCTTTTGAAAATAGAAACAGGATGATTATTTGGCTCTTCCACTATAAATTATTTTGTCTCCACTTCTAACGGGCCCGCACTTCCGCTGCTTAATATCTTCCTTTTCACATGCGCAAAGAAGCTCTTACATTTACATTGCTTGTCAGTTTGCAATCGTATCCTCCTTTCACGGTCCTCGAAACTCTGTTTCACTGTTACCTACAGTGTGGAAACAGGCCCTTCGGCCCAACAAGTCCACACTGACCCTCCGAAGAGAAACCCACCCAGACTCATTTCCCTCTGACTAAAGCAACTAACACTGTGGGCAATTTAGCATGGCTGATTCACCTGACCTGCACATCTTTGGACTGTGGGAGGAAACCAGAGCACCCGGAGGAAACCCACACAGGTGATAGTGAGATTGTGCAGACTGTTATCCAAGGCTGGAATCGAACCTGGGACCCTGGTGCTTTGAGGCAGCAGTGCTAACCACTGAGCCACCGTGCCGCCCCTTTCTCCCACAGAGGAATGTAAGAACTGAGGAAAGATCCTGATTTGATATCAAACAGTTGGATATATGGGAGGCAAACGATATGTGTGGATGTTTCACTGGAATGATCAAAAATCTCCCCACCTCGCATTGCCAAGTAAAATTTTTTTTTTCAGCAAACTCATCAAATGTTTGGCATGCACAGTTTTTGACAAAAGCTGACAGGATTTGGCTGCTGTCCAGTCTGACGGTGGACGCCCAGACTTCTGCATGTTTCATACTGAAGTCATGCGTTTACTTCAAACAATAAATATATTCAGCAGTTTATTTATTGCTAAACTCCAATGGTTCCTCATCTCTGTGTGCTGTACAACAATGGTTCATTGCTCAGATATTGCTAAGTCCCCTGTATGCATGGTGAGAGGTTGTGCATTAATCATTCCCTGGTGACCACGTCCCAAGGTGGCCTTCTTTAAATAATATCCCAATTTATTTATTGTTTTGCAGGGCCCCTCTTTATTAGTTGTTCAGAATACAGAAACCTCCTACTCCATAAAACCCAGCCTCCGTTATGCAGGGCCTACCACCCCACCACATTCTCCACTGGGGCTTGGCAATTACTGCCAACCGTAGCAGTGTACACGGAAGAGCAAAAGAAGACTGAACCGACCCTCGGTTGATATTACTCCCGTGGTCCATGTAGCTGTGTTGAGGCATGTCCATGGCAGGGCTGGCCATACTGGTGACTGACTTATTCCATCTGTCAGTTGGGTAGCGTACGTCCAGTCCTCCTCTCTCTGCCACACAAGGGCTTTGGAATTTGCAATTTAAAGGAAAATAGATGGTTTGTGTTTGAGTTCAGTTTTTAACTTTCTGTCTAATGTCCACTCACTGTTCAAAGGGAAGGTTGATACCATGTTGCCATATTGCTTGACACTTCTTTGTATCTCCATTGGACATTGAAAGTGAAGATTTAGCGTGTTCATTGTAACCCATTGACCCATCCCTCCTCTCTTTGCACATGTTCTTTTTAGCTACGCCCAGGGGGGTACATGGCTACTGAGAAGAGCTCAGGAATTCTCTAGCTCTGTCCTGTATTCACTGTGGGTCCCCTGACCAAGTGGAACATACTAACGGGAGCTGGTTATTCAACTTCTTCATGGGCCTGTAGTGCCATACAATTAAATCATTGCGATTGGTGCATTTTCTCTATCTACCCTGAGTTATTTTGTAACTCTTAACACCCTCACCCGAACAAGAATCCGCTAAACTCAGTTTGGGGATATTCTGTTAAACCCCTGCACTGCCTTGCAGCTATTTGGAAGTGTTCCTACTTCCTGGTATCCAGGTGTTGAGAAGTGCCTTCTTAAAACATGCTTGAATGGCCAGGCCCCCCCTGATCTCTTCCCAAGGGTCTTGGGAAGAGATCGGGGAGGAAACTCTGAAGTGTCTCCATCATTGTTCTGCAGTCTTCTCAAACTCAAATATCTTCAAAGCCATCTGCATGCATTTTTTTTTCTTTGAAGCACGTGCACTAATATTACCCAGGCAACACAAGAATCAATTTGTGTGCAACAAGGTCCCACACGCGGTACTTTAAAAGGCTTGACCAAAATACAATTAATTTTGTTCACGTAAATTGAGAGGAGAAATGCTAACTTCGCATCTGCTCAGACAGACAAATCCTGTGTTTCAATGCTGAAATGAAAATACAGTGCGGCACTGTCTGAGTGACTCAGAGTCATAGAGGTGTACAGCACTGGAACAGACCCTTCGGTCCAACTCTTCCATGCTGATCAGATATTCCAACCAATCTAGTCCCACCTACCAGCACCTGGCCCATATCCCTCCAAACCCTTCCCATTCATATACCATCCAGATGCCTTATAAATGTTGCAATTGTACCAGCCTCCACCACTTCCTCTGATAGCTTATCCAGCCAGAGAAATATAAACCTTCGGGGCCTTGTAATTTTTGTTTTTAAGTTGTGAATGATTGCTGTAGGGTCTGGGAGATGGTTAATTCACCCAGCAAGAGGAAAGAAGTTAGTAGCATTGCCCTGACTACTGGAACAACAGCAATTATGCAAACTAAAATTAAACCATGGGGTACAATGATAGTTTGGCAAATTTATCTTTAAGTCACGTAGAGTCCTAGAGATGTACAGCACGGAAACAGACCCTTTGGTTGGCATGGATAAATTGGACCAGATATCCTAACCTAATCTAGTTCCGTTTGCCAGCACTTGGCCCATATCCCTCTAAACCCTTCCTATTCATATACCCATCCAGATACCTTTTAAGTTCTGTAATTGTACCAGTCTCCACCACTACTACTGGCAGCTCATTCCATACGCACACCACCCTCTGCATGAAAGCGTTGCCCCTTGGGTCCCTTTTAAATATTCCCCCTCACTTTTAACCTATGCCCTCTAGTTCTGGACTCCCCCACCCATAGGGGAAAAAAAGACTTTGTCTATTTCTACTGCTTTGGCTGAAATGTTAACCCATTTATTCTAAACGGCCGTTTGGCTTGTGGTAAAATAGCTTGATTGGAATCTGTGTTTTGACGTCTGAGGAGCAAGAGGATGCCATTCTGCCCCTTGATCCTCATCTATTCTCCTGTTGGATCGTGGTTTACCTGTACCTCCGTTCCATTGACCCACCTTTTGATCCGAATTACTCAATACCCAGAGATAACGACAATCTGTCAATCTCAATCTTCAGTTAATCCAGCCTTTTTGATGGGGAGAGTTCCAGACTTCTATTTTGGTTTAACAATTGCTTCCTGTATTTGCTTCTGAATGGCCCAGCTGTAATGTTAAAATTATGCTGTATTGTTCCTTGATTTGCTCACCAGAGGAAATTGTTTTCCTGTATTTACTCCCATTGAGTTATTTTTATCATTTTGATGATGGCAACTGAATGGTCTCCCTACCACCCCCCGAAACATTTAAACTCAGGGTCTGCATGTCAGTTTTATGCAGCCTGGGCTCCTAATTTAACCCTTATAAACTCTTTAGTTATTTGCACTTCAGTGAATCTGCTCTGGATTTCTCTGAATCTGTCAATGCAGAATGTGCATTGAGATGGGGATTGCAGTGTGTGCTTAATTTCTTTAGTCCTTTAAACGATACTTTTGGGGGAAAAAAAAACTCCTTTCCCTCTCCCCTGCTGATTAGATGAGATTAGATTCCCTACAATGTGGAAACAGGCCCTTCGGCCCAACCAGTCCACACCGACCTTCCGAAGAGTAACCCAGCAGACTCAATTCCCTCTGACTAATGCACCTAACACTATCGGCAATTTAGCATGGCCAATTCACCTGACTTACACATCTTTGGACTGTGGGAGGAAACCGGAGCTCCAGAAACCCACGCAGACACAGGGGGAATGTACAAACTCCACACAGACAGACGCCCGAGGCTGGAATCGAACCTGGGACCCTGGTGCTGTGAGACAGCAGTGCTAACTGCTGGGCCACCGTGCCACCCCACTAGGCCTATTCTGTTCAAAATGTTAGATACAAGCTGTCAGCAGCTGTGAAGAGAACACACAGGTTAATGATTCAGATATGGAGCTCTTATTTGTATCGGGGAAAAGTTACAGGGTGAGCGACACTTCAGAGGGATGAGGAGTGTGAATGAAAGGTCCCAACCTGAGACATTGACTCCCATGCTGCTTGACCTGCTGTGCTGTTTCCAGCAACACACTTTATCAACTCTGACTTTCCAGTATCTGCAGTTCTCACTGTCTGTGTGAGGGAGGGATTATGCTCTCACTCTCTTGGTCTCTTGCTCTCCCCCTCTCACACAGGCACAAGTGTTCACATTAAAGAAAGGAGTGCAGTAGGCCTAAGTGAGAAACTGGAGATGGTCTGTTGCTTGGGTCTCTGCTTTTCCGTGAGCCATTGTGGCCATTGGTCCTTGCTGTCCGCTCACTGTATTGTTGGATTCTCAAGGTTGTAGCAACTGAATCAAGTGACACTCGAGAGCTGTCCCTTTAATGTGTTTCTAACTCAATGTGCCTATTATTCTGAAAATGTCAAAGTTTTCATTGAGTATTGAAGGGACAGGAGCTGCAATCTCAAATTGTAATCAAGCGTGATCAGTTTTGCTCTCCTGTTTATGCTGGTAGTTGCTCTAACTCCTGTGCAATTTAGTCCATCTCATCTGTCTATCTGTGCCCTTCAAAACAAAACTATGTGTTTATTGTTGAACAAGTACTACCCCTAGAGTCATAGAGATGTGCAGCACGGAAACAGGCTCTTCGGTCCAACTTGTCCATGCCAACTAGATATCCTAACCTAATCTCATCCCATTTGTCAGCACTTGGCCCATATCTCTCTAAACCCTTCCTATTCATGTACCCATCCAGATGCCTTTTAAATGTTATAATTATACCAGCCTCCACCACTTCATCTGGCAGCTCATTCCATACACTCCCCAACCTCTGCGTGCAAAAGTTGCCCCTTTTAACTTTGCCCCTCTCACCTTAAACCTATGCCTTCTCGTTCTCGACTCCCCCACCCCAGGGAGAAGACCTTGTCTCTTGGATGGAAGAGACAAGGGTTCCCACTCCTAATTCCAGATCCTTATCATTCCCAAATCCATTAACAACTTCACCCCATCCTCAATCAGGAATCTCCTCTAAGTGTGTGTCTCTTTAGCCCCATTGCTCATCGCCCTTTCTTTGACTGATTAGCTGATCCACATGGCTTCCCGGACTATCTTTCTCTGTTGTGTAAAGCTCACACACTTGGGCATTGGATGTATACAGGTACGGGTTCAACTGAAGTGCCCCAGCGCCAGCTATTTCTCAATGATCTCACGTGTGATGGATGAATGGTCAGTTGAGTTGAGCTACTGGACCATTACTGCATGGGGGGCTGTAACCCTCATAAAGCAGCTAATTCCAAAGTTTGGAGGATGGTGGTCAGGTGTCAGTGGGTGCAGTGAGAGGAAGGTAGCTTTCAGCTAGCGAAGTTTCCACTTGTGTTGCTTCAGTGTGGATTGTACCCAAGACCATAAGGTGTAGGAGCAGTGGGTCATTTGGCCCTGCTGTTTAGTGTGATAACAACTCATCTGATAATCCTGACCCATTATCCATCATTGGTGCTGCCTTTTAGGTGAGGTGTTAAACTGAGGCCCCATCGGCCTCAGTTAAAAGGCCCTTAGCACTGTTTGGAAGACGAGCAGGAGAGTGAACCGCAGTCTTTTGACCAACATTGATACCTCCATCAACATCACCAAAACAGATGGTCAGATATTGTTATACTTAAGTTTGTGGGAGCTTGCTGTGCACAGGCTCTCAGCCATGTTTCCAACATTACAACAGTTAGGGCAATTCAACAAGTTAGCTGTAGGGGGTTGGTTTCACTCCGTTATCTGTTCGAGACCAAAAATAAACTGTAGATGCTGGAATCTAAGGAGATAAGCAGGAGGCTGGAAGAACACAGCAAGCCAGGCAGCATCAGGAGGTGGAGAAGTCAACGTTTCGGCTGTAACCCTTCTTCAGGACTGGGAGTGGGTCGAAGGAGAGCTGCAGATAAAGTGTGTGTGGGGGGAGGGTTTCTGGTGGGGAGAGGGGCAGGTTGGTGAGGTGGGGATCGGTGAAGACTGGTAGAAGGTACGACCTACTCTGTCAATGGGAGGAATGGATCCTGGTTGGTAGCTGGAAGAAAGGATCAGTCAGGGGAATGGAAGGTAGGAGGAGAAGGGGCTAGAAAGGGAGTCGGGGATTGGAAGGGAGGTTACTTGAAATTGGAGAACTCAATGTTGAGTCTCCGTTGGCTGTTTAGCTGGTTTGCATTGCAGTGTGATGCCAACAGCATGGGTTCAATTCCTGCACTGGTTGTGGTTACCATAGTCATAGCGTAGTACAGCATGGAAAGAGACCCTTCGGTCCAACCCGTCCATGCCAACCAGATATCCCAACCCAATCTAGTCCCACCTGCCACCACCCGGTCCATATCCCTCCAAAGCTTCCTACTCATATACCCATCCAGATGCATTTTAAAAGTTGCAATTGTACCAGCCTCCACCACTTCCTCTGGCAGCTCATTCCATACACGTACCACCCTCTGTGGAAAAAGTTGCCCCTTACGTCCCTTTTATATCTTTTCTCTCTCACCCTAAACTTATGCCCTCTAGTTCAGGACTCCTCTATCCCATGGAAGAGACTTTGTCTATTTATCCTATCCATGTCCCTCATGATTTTATAAACCTCTATAAGGTCACCCCTCAGCCTCCGACACTCCAGAGAAAACAGTCCCAGTCTGTTTAACGTCTCCCTATAGCTCAAATCCTCCAACCCTGGCAATATCCTTGTAAATCTTTTCTGAACCCTTTCAAGTTTCAGAACATCTTTCTGATAGGAAGGAGACCAGAATTGCATGCAATATTCCAACAGTGGCCTGACCAATGTCTTGTACAGCTGCAACATGACCTCCCAACTTCTGTACTCCATACTCTGACCAATAAAGGAAAGCATACCAAATGCCTTCTTCACTACCCTAACTACCTGTGACTCCGCTTTCAAGGGGCTATAAACCTGCACTCCAAGGTCTCTTTGTTCAGCAACACTCCCTAGGACCTTACCATTAAGTGTATAAGTCCTGCTAAGATTTGCTTTCCCAAAATGCAGCACCTCGCATTTATCTGAATTAAAATCCATCTGCCACTTCTCAGCCCATTGGCCCATTTGATCAAGATCCGTTGTAATCTGAGGTAACCTTCTTCACTGTCTACTACACCTCCAATTTTGGTGTCATCTGCAAACTTACTAACTATACATCTTATGCTCACATCCAAATCATTTGTATGAATGATGAAAAGTAGTGGACCCAGCACCAATCGTTGTGGCACTCCACTGGTCATAGGCCTCCAGTCTGAAAAACAAACCTCCACCACCATCCTCTGTCTTCTACCTTTGAGCCTGTTCTGTATCCAAATGGCTCGCTCTCCCTGTATTCCATGAGATCTAACCTTGCTAACCAGTCTCCCACTGGGAATCTTGTTGAACGCCTTACTGAAGTCTATATAGATCTTTCCCCTCTCATTCTAAACCTTTGGCCTTTAGTTCTGGACTTCCCCACCCCAGGGAAAATACCATGTTTATTTACCCTATACATGTTTTTATAAAATCTCTATAAGGTGACCCCTCAGCTTCCAATGCTCCAGGGAAAACAGCCCAGCCTATTCAGCTTTCCCTGTAGCTCAAACCTTTCAACCCTGGCAACATCCTTGTAAATGTTTTCTGTACCCTTATGAGTTTCATAATATCATTGAAGGGTTCCCCTTCTCAACCTGAGCCCTCGCCTGAGGTGTGGTGACTATCATTTTAAGCCACCATCAATCAGCTCTCTCGCTCTCGCTCTCGCTCTCTCCCTCGTGAGAGGGAACCCCTATGATCTGGCAATTGTACCTTTAATTAGCTGTAAAACACTTGGAGATGTCTAGAGGGAAGTCTGTCTTTCAGTCATATTGGTCCTTGTGCTGAACACTGCACATATACCTGAAAGCAGCAGGAGGTGGGGGGATAGGTTCCTTCTACTTTTGGTCAACAATGGGGCGCTTCCTGACAATGGGCATCGATGGTTAGTGATGGTTGGCCATGTGTGTACCATGATCTCAGAGCACCAATGTTGGGGGATGAATAGGAGTGGGACTCTAAGGTCAGGAATGAGCCTATTATTTTAGTCAGGGTTGCCATGTGTTCCAGAAGGTTTCATCGCTTTGCCTGTCTCCCCAGAATGTGCACTACCTCACCCCATCATTTTGGGAGTTGTAGTTTCCTCGAGATAAATCTTGAATTCCAGGATAGTCCCGGAATGCAGGATAATCCTGGAACCACCACCACATGCCCCCCTCCCCGCCAACCAAACCGAATCCTGCTATTACCCCTGTGTTTGTCCTTCCAGGTAGGTTGGTACTTTGGTCACAATGCACATTCGCAGTTGTTCCTGACATCCCAGACACGCTGATGGTATAAACTGGGAGTGTTCTACACGCTAGCGGCTGGGATTAGAAGGAGCTGTGTAATATAAATGAGCTATAGACCTTGAAGAATAAGCAGAAACCTAATCACAGCTGCCCCGGCAGCAGGGCTGGTGGGTGGGGGAAGGGGAGCCATTTAAGAACTGCTGGTCCGAAAATTACTCTTCCGCTTCACTGCTCCCACCTCCCCTCCCACATTTTTGAGTTGTGTAGGTATAAAAATTAATTCGCTGTATGAATTCATCGCAGTGTGTGCTTAATTGCAGAAAGCCCTCGTTTGTTTCTTGCCCCCCCCCCTCCACCCATGAAATCCCTTATGAGACCAATCTTGGCCTTTTAATTGGCGTGTAAGGAAGAGAAGGAGAAGAAAGAAAATGTGAGGCTATTAACTTGTCTGGCCTTGTCTGGACTGCTGGCCAGGCTGTCTGGACATGCTCAGACCTGTTGTCATCAATCATCCCCACCCACTCTGCCTCTTCCCTCCAGTCTCCACCTACCTACCAAGGACGAGTCTCATTCAAGGCTTTGTTATACCCTGCCTGAGGAATGTCTCCTGAACAATGGCCATTGCAGCGCTATTAACCTTCGCAAAGATAATGTGTGAATGACCCTTTACCTACATTTCTGCCTATCGGAAAATAGACTTGCTTAAAAGTGCCTTTGTTTCAAAATTCTGTTTAAAATGCCAGCCTTCTGACCAGTGCACAATGCCATACAATACGGTAGCAGGGTGAAGAGCCCTTTATGGATTATTGCAAAGTTTAAGAGCTGGTAAACTCTGTAATTGACGGAAGCCTCCTTTGTGAACTTGTGTTTCACAGGAGTGGACCTTTTGGACCCACTGCTGGGGTTTCCATAGAAACTAAATCGGCCCCTGACCAAAATACATTCTAAATTCAAATAGATTCTGCTGAGTTCTTGCAGCCTTTGTAAATATTGTTTTCAGCAAAAGAGCATTATAGACGAGGGGTCCTACAGGAGAGTTTTGGCTGGAATTTGTAAATGGTTAGGAAAAAAGCATTTGCATGATAAGTGTCATGTATTGGACTGCATGGCCAGGCCCCCCCTTCCCCCCCCCCCCCCCCCCCCCCCCCCACTATCTGTAAAGTTCCTCTTGTGCAGCTCCATTTAATAGTTTGCGAACAACCGCAATCCAAATTGAGTGTTTTGCCCGAGGGTCATTTTCAGAAACTCTGCCTCCTGCAAGGATGCGACATGCAGTGTTTTCTTCCCTCTCTGTTGTGCCATTGCGGTTGTCTGCTGATCTGAGTCCTGAAGAAGGGTTACACCTGAAACATTGACTTCTCCACCTTCTGATGCTTGCTGTGTTCTTCCAGCCTCCTGCCTGTCTAATCTGCTAAGTGGAAGCCAGGGCTGAAATTAGAATTGGCTTTATTGTCACGTGTAATCAAATGAATGCAGTGAAAATCATTAGAATCCCTACACAGTGTGGAAGCAGGCCATTTGGCCCATCAAGCCCACAGTGACTCTCTGAAGAGCATCCTACCCAGGCTCACCCTCCCAACTCCCCAGCCTTGTAACCCTCCATTTCCCAGCTAACCCGCCCAGCCTGCACATCCCTGTACACTACGGGCAATTTACCGTGGCCAATTCACCTAACCTGCACATCTTTGGACTGAGGGAGGAAACCGAAGCACCCGGAGGAAACCCGCGGAGATACAGGAGGAATGTGCAAACTCCATGCAGGGAGTCGCCTGAGGTCCCTGGCGCTATGAGGCAGCAGTGCTAACCATCGTGCTGCCAATTTGGCATGAGGCTTATAAGTCGCCAGTTACAGCTGCGTCAGTCACAAAATCTGAGGGAAAATAGAGAAATAAAAAGTCTGACATTTCAGAAATAAAAGTTCAGGACAATGGTCTCCCAACCCAGACCACGCTAGCACCTAGCATCCGGTTTGCAACAAGCCCTGACTCCAGACAGTGCCACGCTTCATGTTGAGGATCATGAAGCTGGCAGATTGCTTTGGAATCACCTAGAGACCGGAACTCTAAACGGAGGTTATGCCAGGCCGAGAGAGACCACCACTTACCACTCAAAGCACGCCACACCATGCCAGTGGGCATCCGTGCCATTCTGGGCAGCAGGCTTGATGTTGAGTGACTCTCTTTAAGTGAAGTTGGGATACCCTGGATTTCTAGTCTCATTGCTATGCTGTCTTTAGCTGTCAAGCTAAAGGGTTCGTGTTCGGGGGAGAGTTGGTGGGTAAGGAGGGTTCCAGCAGACACATGAGAGCAGAGGGTCAGGGAGGGAAAACAATCTGACTGATTGGCGGTAGGTGATAGAAGGAGTGGCAGCATTAGCTGCCTTGAGGGGGAATCTATAATTGAAACTTAGAGAACACTGAATGGCCTGGACAGAGTGGATATTTGGAAGATGTTCCATTGGTAGGAGAGACTAGGACCTGAGGGCACAGCCTTAGAGTAAAGGAAAAGAAGACCTTTTATAACACAGATAAGGAGAAACTTCTTCAGCCAGAGAGTGGTGAATCTATGGAATTCACTACCACAGAAGGACATGGAGGCTAGATCATTTGAGTATATTTAAGATTGAGATAGATAGGTTCTTGATTGTAAAGGGGATCAAGAGTTACAGGGAGAAAGTGGGAGAATGGGGTTGAGAAACTTATCAGCCATGATTGAATGGAGAAGGCCAGATGGGCTGAATGGCCTAACTTCTGCTCCTATGACTGCATGTGTGGAACTTGTCTTATGGAGACCCGGAAATCTCAGCTCTGACATTTGGAAGGCCAGTTCCACTTGATTCATAGAAACAAGCTGACACCTTAATGATCAAGAACATAGGACAGCGAGGAAAACCTTTCTCCGTTAGGCTTTGGAATTCCCTACCAGAGTTGAGAAAGAAATGTTAAGATTCAAGAAGAGATGGGATAAGGAGGAGGATGAAAAGGTGTTAAAAGAAACCAGGAACAAGTTGTTGTGTTTCAGACCAATTTGAATATTTAAATCTGACGCACAGTAGTCTATCTTGTTTCTGTGTTATTGCAATGGAGTAACTTGTGAAAGAGAATGAAATAATTCAGGCTTTAAGTTACTTAATTCATTGGTTACACTCTGAGGGGAGCCAGGTTTGATGGTTATGCTTTCAAGACCTCAATTCAGTGACTTGAGTAAATAGTCCATGCAGACACTCAATGATGCACTAAAGGGGAATGTCAAACTAGAGGACATAGATTATGAGGTGCGAGGAGAAAGGTTGGAAGGTTTGAGTTATAAAGAGAGGTCAGATAGGCTGGGACTCTTTTCACTGGAGAGTAGGAAACAGAGGGGTGACATTATAGAGGTCAATAAAATCACAAGGGGCCTTGTATAAAGTAGGGGAGTCTAAAACTAGAAAGTGCAGATTTAACTTTTTTTTCCTACACAGAGGGTTGGTGAGTGTGTGGAACGGGCTACTAGAGGTAATGGTGGAAGCAAATACAACTTTGTCATTTAAGAAACGTTTCGACAGGGTATGGGTGGGATAGATATGAAGGGATATGGACCAAACGCAGGCAACTGGGATTAGTTTAAATTGTGAAAACTGGGGAGCATAGGCAAGTTGGGCTGAAGGGCCTGTGTCCGTGCTCTAGACCTCTGTGACCTGATTTATGAATGACCTGAGGGATGTAACTTTTTCACAGAGTGGTACGTGTATGGAATGAGCTGAGGAAGTGATGGAGGCTGGTACAATTACAACACCGCACCTGGGTGGGTATATGAATAGCAAGGGTTTAGAGGGATATGGGCCAAATGCTGGCAAATGGGACTAGGTCAGACTAGGATGTCTGGTTGGCATGGATGTATGACTCTATGACCCTGGCTATTGGATGTGTAGTCTTACAGATGGGAGGTAAAACTGAAGACCTGTCTGCTGCCTGGATCAATTTGTCCTAAAAGATCACTCACTAATATTATGAGAAGAAGGTTATTCCTGGTCAGCTGGCACGTGTTCATTATTTGATGAACAGCATAAAAGAAAAATCTGGCCACTTTCACATTGCTGTTTCTGGGAGTTTGCTGAGTACAAATTAGCTGCCATGTTCTATATTTTATAATACTCACTATACATCAAAAGTGGTTAATTGGGATGTTTAGAGTTGGTGAAAAATGCTACACAACTTTCTAACATTACTTCTACATATTTCAATGTAGAGAAAGCAGAATATTTAGCAATTCAATCAGAATTTCATGGTGAACTGTTGTAAATTTTATATTCCCAATCAATGCAGAGATGACACAAGTTTCCATGTGTGCAGCAGGTTTTATTTGCGATCATTTTAAAACATCTGCTTCAGCCCTGGTTTTCAGCTCTTTTGGCAGTTTACTGGGCTCTCGCTCTCTCCCCTCGCCTCCCCCACACCGGGCTCGCTTTCTCTCTCCCCCCTCGCCTCCCCCACACCGGGCTCTCTCCGCTTGCCTCCCCTACCCTACCACACTGGGCTCGCTCTCTCTCTCCCCTTGCCTCCCCCACACTGGGCTCGCTCTCTCTCTCCCCTTGCCTCCCCCACACTGGGCTCGCTCTCTCTCTCCCCTTGCCTCCCCCACACTGGGCTCGCTCTCTCTCTCCCCTTGCCTCCCCCACACTGGGCTCGCTCTCTCTCTCCCCTTGCCTCCCCCACACTGGGCTCGCTCTCTCTCTCCCCTTGCCTCCCCCACACTGGGCTCGCTCTCTCTCTCCCCTTGCCTCCCCCACACTGGGCTCGCTCTCTCTCTCCCCTTGCCTCCCCCACACTGGGCTCGCTCTCTCTCTCCCCTTGCCTCCCCCACACTGGGCTCGCTCTCTCTCTCCCCTTGCCTCCCCCACACTGGGCTCGCTCTCTCTCTCCCCTTGCCTCCCCCACACTGGGCTCGCTCTCTCTCTCCCCTTGCCTCCCCCACACTGGGCTCGCTCTCTCTCTCCCCTTGCCTCCCCCACACTGGGCTCTCTCTCTCTCTCCCCTTGCCTCCCCCACACTGGGCTCTCTCTCTCTCTCCCCTTGCCTCCCCCACACTGGGCTCTCTCTCTCTCTCCCCTTGCCTCCCCCACACTGGGCTCTCTCTCTCTCTCCCCTTGCCTCCCCCACACTGGGCTCGCGCTCTCTCTCCCCTTGCCTCCCCCACACCGGGCTCGCTCTCTCTCCCCTTGCCTCCCCCACACTGGGCACGCTCTCTCCCCGTGCCTTCCCCAGGCCGGGCTCGCTCTCTGCCCATACCTGCCTGCTCCAGGCTCGCTCTCGCCTCTGCCCTGCTGTCTCTCTGCGGACTGCTATCCGTGCTCACCACAGGCAGCCAGAGTCCCATTCTGTCGGTGCTCCCGGCCCCCTAGCTGCTCTCAACTGCCCAGATTCTGCCCGGGCACACCAAACACGTCGGGCTGACTGGCAAAGCCCTGTTCTGGGCCCCCAGCCACTGCCTCCACGATCGGGCTCCCTGCAGAAGGTAAGCAGAGGGGAAAAAACGAAAACAAAACTTTATTCGAAACAAAAAAGCAAAGAGCAAGAAATGAAGGAAGAAAGATGGTCAGAGCAGATGAGCTCTGGCTCAGGAGCCCTACAGTGCTGCCATCTTGGAATAAATATCCAGTAATAAAAACAGCATCTTAGTGTGTGCCTTTAAATTTAATGGAACATTAATAAATATTTGGGATATTGATAATTATCCTAATAATGCTTCTGTAAGTCAAAATATTTCATGTTCCAACCCAAATACAGAAAGTATTGACATTGAGTGACTGCATCATATCATAAATTAGTGGGAATGAAAATAAAGTTTACCCTTCACTGGGGGTATCTTGGCAATATAAGAAAGGTGTCATATAAATGCAAGCTCTTCATTTAAATCTTGCATGTTGCAATTCACGTTTTGCAGATTTAGCGCCTCATCTCTGATGTGTCTAAATGTGGTGCTAGTTCAGTTCCATTGCAAGTTTGCAGCTGGATAAATGTCACTGGGCGCCTCACCTTAATAGAATTGTTTTAGCTCAAGATTCTTTAAGTAGGCAATCAGTCCTCCTTAACTCTGATGCAGTGTCGTGCACTTGCCTTTGTTGTCGAAGCTGGCACAAGCTCCCTCCCTTCTGTTGAAATTATTTTGGTGCACTTCACTCCATCCCTGTGCTGCCCTTTTTCATGTCATCTTGGCACTCCTGATCACTATCCATTTAATCTCTGCTGAATAACATAGTGATGTTTGGAGTTACGGTGCAGACCCTGTTATGTTGCCCCAGTGCTTATCAACCTCAGTTTGCACATGAAGTAACATTACAATTGACCTTGAGCAAATTTGTGAAAAGTTGGGCAAGTTGTTTTAAACCATGGGTGCATTAAGTTGTATTTCGTGGGTATATTTGTGATCTACAGTACCAAATAAAGCTGGGGTGTGACATTGCACTCTCATAACGTTAATCATCTATTGGTTAGACCACATTTGGAATATTGCTTGCGATTCTGGTTTCCCTCCTATCGGAAGGATGTTGTGAAACTTGAAAGGGTTCAGAAAAGATTTAGGAGGATGTTGCAAAGGTTGGAGGGTTTGAGCTATAGGGAGAGGCTGAACAGGCTGGGGCTGTTTTTACCTGGAGTGTCGGAGGCTGAGGGGTGACCTTATAGAGGTTTATAACATCATGAGGGGCATTGATAGGATAAATAGACAAAGTCTCTCCTCTGGGGTTGGGGAGTCCAGAACTAGGTTTAGGGTGAGGGGGAATGATATAAAAGAGACCTATGGGGCAACTTTTTCACACAGTGGGTGGCACATGTACGGAATGAGCTGCCTAAGGAAGTGGTGGAGGCTGGTACAATTGCAACATTTAAAAGGCATCTGGATGGGTATATGAATAGAGGCAGGGTTTAGAGGGATATGGGTTAGGTAGTGGCAGGTGGGACTAGATTGGGTTGGGATGGCTGGTCAGCATGGAAGAGTTGGTCCAAAGGGTCTGTTTCCATGCTGTACATCTCTATGACAAGGTTGGCAGACAATTTATGTGAGAAGTTGTGCATTTCAAAACACATGGCACATTCTAAAGTGGCTCTGACTTGATGTTAGATTTCACCAGAAACTCCAAACTATTGGTCTGTAGAGGAGTGCTGTCAGCATCTCAACCAGCCACCAAGTCCTTTTGGTGAAACTAAATTAAATATGATCAAGGGTTCTGTCTGATGTTGATTGTTCCCTGCACTAAGTGATGGTTTCCATATGGATGCAAGGCTGGTCTTTGGAAGACTGTCCAAGTGTATTTGGAATCAGTAGTGGTTAAGTTGACTGGTTGCCCATATTGTTCTCCTGTATGATGTGAGACGAGAGAATGCACTCTTGATTGTTCTCGCCAAAGACACCTTTGCACTTATGTTGTGATAAGGTCATTAACAGACATTGACTGGAAGGTGCTGAAAACACCAGGCCTGAAGGTTAGTTCTACTGGATTGGAATATGTTGTGGGAATGGCCCATACACGGTTGGTCCTTGATCAAGAACTGATGGGTGAGAGAAGAAAATGAGTCAGTCCACAAAGATGGAGCACATGGAGAAGATTCACTGGAATTGGTCTTTTGACTCTCAATACAGGAATAGGACTAGGTCATTTCGCTCCACAGTTCATTCAATTTGTCAATAATCTGTGAGCTGACTTATTATATCTGCCTGTATCCCAAATGCCTTAGTGTCTTGGGTTAATAGGTAAAATCGTTATAGTCGGATTAGACCATAGGTCTGCTTTCTAAGTAAAGCAAGACGGCCGGTGGTAGTTTAACCTGAGGGCCACCACACCTCGGTGAGGGAAAGCTTAAGAAGGAGAGTCCTTCACAGTGACCTCAGCTAGTGCGGGAATTGAACCCATGCTGTCGGCATTATTCTGCATTGCAACCCAGCCATCTTAGCTCACCATGGTATCTGTGGGGATCGGTTTTAAAATTAATAATCAATTGCTGTTTACAGAAGAGAGTTTAGATCCCAACCACGTCTTATGTGCAGAAGCTTTTCCTAATTACAGGTCTGAAAAATCAGGCTCACCTATTTTGACTCGCTAGACACCATCTCCCCAGTCAGTGGAAATGGTTTCTCTCTCGCCTATATGCTTGACAATCTTAAAATCTTGAAAATTTGGATCAAATCACCTCTCGACCTTCTAAACCTTTTATGGAATACAACTTTAGTCTTTACAAACTTTCCTTGTAAATTAATAATTGGTGCATCCATTACTGCATTCCTTCCAAAGTCAATATATCCCTTCTAATGTATGGTGCTGAGAATTGCTCCCCAGTAACTCTAGGTGTGATCTAACTTCAGTTTTGTGTAGATATAATATCTCCTAACTTGTTGTGGTTCTGTTCGCCGAGCTGGGAATCTGTGTTGCAGACATTTCGTCCCCTGTCTAGGTGACACCCTCAGTGTTTGGGAGCCTCCTGTGAAGCGCTTCTGTGATGTTTCCTCCGGCATTTATAGTGGTTTGAATCTGCTGCTTCCGGTTGTGAGTTAAAATTCCGCTTCCAGGTCAATGTGCTTATTGATTGAATCTGTGGATGAGTGGATGATCTGGACCCCATATACCGGCCACTGCAGCGGACAGCTGGAACTGACAACCGGAAGCGGCAGATATAAATCACTATAAATGCCGGAGGAAACATCACAGAAGCGCTTCACAGGAGGCTCCCAAGCACTGAGGATGTCACCTAGACAGGGGACGAAACGTCCGCAACACAAATTCCCAGCTCGGCGAACAGAACCACAACAATGAGCCCCCGAGCTACAAATCTTCTCCCAAACTTTGATCTCCTAACTTTTCAGATTCTAGCTCTCCAGATACAGGGAGAGCAATAAACCATTAACCTTTTTCAACAATGTACTTGACATTTCAATGATTTACGTTTCTGAAATCCCTTGTCTTTAGAGGTCAGCACTGTTTCTGCCTTTTTCTTATTTACAAAGTACCTTTCTCTAGTCTTTTTTAGGTCCAAATTTGATGACCACACATTTGGCCATTTTAAGAATCAAGTTGTCACAACTTTACCCATTCACATTAATTTAGCAATATGTCTTTGCCACCTTACGCTTCCATGGAAACTGCTTCCAAAGCCTATCTTTGTGTTGCCAACAAAGCTGAGCACATGGTTATCTATCCCACCACTTGTGTTGTTCACAAACATGATGGATAGGCAAGGCAATGCCATGGGTCATTATGAATGCCACTTGTCATATTCTGTCAACGAGACTACAATCTCTGCTCATTATCCCTGCTTTCTCTCTCCTGCCGCTTCCTAACGAGGTCAATAATTTGCCCTTAATTCTGTGAACTTCAGTCTTTTATGAGGGACTTCATCAAATGTCTTTTGAAAATCCATCTACCACAGACATTTTTTTGTTGTCCACTACTTTAGTCACTTTTTTTGAAAAATAATTCAATCAGGTTCATTAGATGCGACCGCTCACTGATCAGCTGAAAATTTTCAAGGTGTCAGTCGCTCGATCCTTAATTATAGATCACCAAAAGCCTGGCCATTGGTATTATTTAAAATTCTGTGTGGAAGGTTCCACTCAGATGACTCCTACTCACACTTCAGCTCAGTAACTGAGCCAGGGAGAACCTGCCCATTATTCACTATTCACAAGCAGTCTAGACACTTAAGCTATCATAAAAGCAAAATATTGCGAATGCTGAAAATCTGAAATAAAGACAGAAAGTGCTGGAGAAACTCAGCTGTTCTGGCATTAAGTGTGGAGAGCGGAATGGAGTTCATGTTTTGAGTCCAAAGACTCTTATTCATATGAGGCAAGACAGCTTATTTGCAAGAATCTTTACATCATTTATATATACTTTTTACTTTGCTGAAAGTTTTTTTTTACCTCCAACATACAAACTTTTGCTAAGCTCTAAACATGGATAGAAGTTTTAATAATTTGATTTTTCAAGTGATAATTTCTTTCACCACCTATGCCAAATGTTCTTGCATACCAAATTCCTGCCTTTTGTTTTTTTGTAATTTACACTGTACCCTTCATCACACTATCAATTAGCAAATGTTGTTTATGCTTTTCTTGAGACACACCTAGTTATAAATGCTGATTCAGGGATTCTTGTGGACGCTCTTCTGTGTTTTTCAGGCAGAAGCTTTGAGTTGGTTGTCAGGCAACTTCTGTTTGCTTGCAGTTTTTTTTTAATGCTCGAAACAAAACTCAAGGTGTTGGACAAAATTTGAGACTAGCTCAGTTGGCTGGACAGTTGCTTTGCAAAGCAATGTGATGCCAACAGCGTGGGTTCGATTCCCATCACTGGCTGAGGTTACCACAAAAAGACTCCTTCTCAACCTCTCCCCTCACCTGAGCTGTGGAGGCCCCCAGTCGTCTCTGTCAAATGAGAGAGCAGCCCTATGGTCTGTTAAGACAATGGTGACTTGACAACTAATAGTCACTACTGGAGCACAAAAGAATATTATTTATTTGATTATTTATTTCTGTCATGGGATGTGAGGCAAGTATTAGTCCAATTGCCATTGAGTAAAACCCGGTCCACTGCACTCTCTCCACTCCTGTGTTTGTTGAGTTGGCATAGCAACTTGTAATTGGACTTGCTGGGAAGGAAAGGCTGGCCACATAACTGGACTCAGTGGCCCCAGGATGAGCTTGGGAAAAGTCAGCCTGGAGGGGGAGGGAGCAATGGGATTACTGCTGTCAAGCAGGATTGGCCTGGACTGTAACACGTGTAAGCGCAGCAGTCGGAGACAGGTTTCATGAGGGACCTGGGTCACTGGTAGCATCTGGCTCCTCTGCTGTTCAGAATACTGTTCCTGTCCCCTCGTTATTAATGTTAAAAATGGGAGTTTGTGGGCAGAACTGAAAAGGAAAAAGGCTATCCCATCAATAATAAAAGATGTACATTTAAACAGGGAACATGAGTAATCCTTTGACATAGCAAACAGATAACAAGATGTTTGAATATGTTCCATTGAAATAGATCCACGGAATTTTAAAAAAAACATAGGGGATTGAAAAGAAATGCCAGCAGTTTTGTACAGTTTTGATTTCAGGTTTGTATAGTGCAGAAGCGAAGGATCGAAAGAAAATTTTGCATTTATATCTCACCTTTCACAACCACAGGACTCAACATTTTCTAGCCAATAAAGTACTGTGAAATATTTATCAATGGGAAACACAGTAATGGATTTGCACACAGCTCCCAAAAGATTTCTCTCTATGACGTTTTCTGAGGCATATACTGAAAGCTGGAATAAAGTCCTCTACTTTTCTGCAGAAAGGACAGGGTGAGAGAATCCATTTAACGTTTCACTTAAAAGACAGCACTCCTGACAGTACTGCATACCCCGTCTGAAATAACTCCACAGAGATCGTTATCCTGTCACCAAGTCGCCCTTTGTTTACACATTTGGTCCTGCCTCATGAGGAGAAAGTGAGGATTGCAGATGCTGGAGATCAGAGTCAAGAATGTGGTGCAGGACAGGCAGCATCCGAGGAGCAGGAGAATAGACGTTTCGGGCATAAGCCATTTGTCAGGAATGAGGCGAGCCCCATTCAGGGTCTAGCTGGCTGACCTCGATCCAATCACTACACTTCTTGCTGAACTGGAGTGTTAGCTTAGATTCTGTTCTTGGTTCTGTGATGTGCAATTTGAACCCACAGCTGTCTAACTCAGAGGTGACAGCCATCCAGTCGCTTTTTGTCTTATACTCTTATTTGTACTGCACTTGTTTATTTTAAAATCGTTTTTAAATTATGGTCCGAGCCACACGTAGGCAGGATGGTTCTTAGTCACCCTCCCTCTCCCTCTTCCCCCACATTTTCTTGATAACAGAGAGTACACTGTCCTCTGCAATGCTATGAGTGGCTTCTTGTAAGGAAGTGAAATATTGGCCATGGTCACTGCTACTCAGTGCTATCAGCTGGCTCCCTGAAATGATCTATCTGTCAACATCTGATTGAGTGAGATCACATTCACTGATAAAGTAACTTGTTAAGCACTCGTTGCCTAAGCAGACCCAAATAATGACAGTTTTGATCAGGAATTGGTGGAGCTCAGAAGCTGTGCTTCTGTTGCAACATCCCCCGGACCTCGGCCTCTACTGGCCAGATGTTTCAGAGCAGCAGGCATGTGGGAACCTCCGAGTCATGCACCATTCCTTCATCATCACTGAGTCAATGTTGTGGAACAACCTTGTTGTACATTTCCCTCACAGGACTGTGGGAGTACCTTCACCCCACGGACTGCAACACCACCAGTCTCCATCTGGACGGCAGCCCAAGTTGGGCAATCTATGTTGGACTTTTTCTAACGTAGGCCTTATCACGTGGATGAAGAACAAACTATTAAGTGAAGCCCTTGCAAAGATGCAGGTCTGTGAGGGGAACTTGGTTCAGAAAACAATTCATTGCTTTCAGGCCTCAAACTAGTAACTAGGCCATGTTGCACAGCTACCCTATTTTCGTAAAAATTACAAGATAACAAAACCTGTTCAGAAAGATCTCTGGGTACAGGCAAATACTCTTGAAAGCCATGACTGTGGAGGGGTCCTTGTTAGCTTGCTGCCAAGGGAAGGCCTTTTCATTTCATTTAGATTCAGTCCTGGTGACAGTTATCCCTTTGAAGCAGCCAATATAATCCAGTCCCCCAGAGTCGACATCTCTGCGGTGCAGGTCATGATTGTGTAAGGAGGCTGGCAGTCAATGTTGATGTACTAATGAGATCGGTGTTCAAAGATAACCCGTGGAGACTGAAATAGCTCACCTGCAATGTTTCTTTGTAAGATTCTTAGCCTTTACAGGCAGGTTATTTAGCTACTGGCATCCCCAGAGTGCAGTGGAGTTTGGATGCAACTCACTGTGAGATTGACTTGGGGAAGAGGAAAGGTCATCTGTGTTTGAGCTACGTTGCTGGTTACCCTGATATTTCTACTGAATTCTAAACACCATGAAGCATCTTCCTCTGTACTCAGCTGAGGATAAGAAGACATTCTCTTATTGCCAGTCCATTTTCAGCTTTCAACTAGAACTAAGTGATAAAATACTTCACCTCAAACACTTACTATTTAAGCAGCTTGCAACCCTCAGCAGGGACCGTACAGGCCTGGGATTTTAATGGCATTTTTCAGATGACTTCAACGGATGCAGGTAATATGTTTGTCATCTCTGTTCTACATTCAAATGTTTTAATCCGTAAAAGTAACAGTGAGAAGGAAGCACAAATGATGGCTTTAAAATCTGCAGACTTGAGGTTGCAAATGAAGACTAAATGGTTGGGCTTTCTGTCTCTGAGAAGGAGAAATTGACCTCACTGACATCTTCAGGAACCTGGAAGACCAAGCTGGTCCATGATTATGAAGAGTTGATGGCCAAGGAGTCACAAGGTTTGGAAACAAGAAATTAAGTCCAAAGAGGATAAATCAGGCAGGACATTTTTTTTGCACAGTGAATAATAGAGTTTTGTATGAATTCACCAAGAAAGGCCATTGAAGTAGCTCAGAATAAATGGTTAAAAAGTACATGCAGCTTAGTGATAAGCACTGCTGCCTCACAGCACCAGGGACCTGGTTTGATTCCATCCTCTGGTGGCAGTCTATGTGGAGTTTGCACATTCTCCCCATGTCAGTGTGGGTTTCCTCTGGGTGCTCTGGTTTCCTCCCCCACAGTCCAAAGATGTGCAGGTTAGGTGGATTGACCAAGCTAAAATTGCCCCACAGCGTCCAGGGCTGTGCAGCTAGGTGGGTTAGCCATGATAAATGTGGGGTTATGGGGATCGGATCGAGAGGGTGGGTCTGGTTAGGATGCTCTCTGGCGGAGCAGTACAGGCTCAATGGGCAGAAGGGCTCTTTCTGCATTGTAGGGATTCTATGATTCTATAAACAATTGTTGTGTTTTTCTTAGACTGAGAAGGAACTGAGGGATACAAACAAACATGAACAAGTTGTGTTGTCGGTCAAACCGAATTGGATTCTTGAGGGGAATTTGTTTCAAAATATCTTTTAGATATTTGCAAACAGTGCCATCCATTCCCATCATGTGGAGAGCCCAGGAGTTGAAGATTGTAATATCTGCTTGGTTCCAAACATTTGAAATCTGTGGGGTTTCATTAACCTTTTAGAATCATTTAATCCAAATGTGATGAATGAACTGGGCTGCACTGCGCAGTGGATCCATATTGCACATTTTCACCATCTTCTGCTTCTGTTTCAGTTCTTCTGTGTTTGTTTATAACTGACATTTGCAAACCTTTAACCTTAGCCAGAGTGTCTGAAAGGTGCTGGGAGAGGTTTTCTCCTTCAAGCTCCCTGGCCATGTTGAGTCGACGTAGTGGCAATTGTCGTAAGTTGACAAACTGCACTTTTCCAATGTATTTGTTTATGAAAGACTTGGATCTTTCACAACCTCGGTCAATCCCAAAGTGGTTGACAGCCAATGGATTATGTTGATGCGCAGTCACTGTTCTAATGTAGGAAAGTTCAGCAGCCACTTTGTACACAGCAAGATCCCAGAGACCGGGCGACGCCAACCAATTTTTACTTTTTAGCTGATTGAGGATAAATACTGGCCAGGGATGTGGGATATGTCTCCATGTGTCCTTCACATCATATTGGGAGATTTTTTTTAAAATGATGACTTGTGAAGGTAAAGGGCCCTGAATTAATCCCTCGAAATCTGTACTTAGGCCTCTGGAGTGAGGACTGAGCTTACAAGCTTTTGGACTTGGACCAGATATCAACTGTGTGGTTTGTGTACTGCAATTGTGCAGTGTTAGCTGAAGAATACAACTCTGTTAAAATGTTCAGATAATTTTGCTACTTTCCTATCTAAAATATTCTTGATCTCCGTAAGCGGCTAAAGAACATTTACAGGGCCTGCTGGGATAAGGAACAAGGCTAACTTGATTAAGAAACATATTGCTGCAGCTTCAATTTGCCAAAAAAACTGCAAGAAAGAGCAAGATTGTGATATACCATCACCATCATCACCCCCCCCCCCCCCAACTGCCAATATTGTGTAGTGCCTCATTAGTATGTCATGTAGTCAGATCTAATCTCTTACACTACATCTCCCTTATTCTATCAGTTATATGAAACTGTCAGCCCTTCTGAAACACACAATTAACTCGTGCGTTAACTGTCTTAAACTTGAATATTATAATTTAGCTTCGTGCTCTTGGACTGGCAATTGAACCTGTACTGGTCAGCAAAGTTGAAATTGCTTCCCTAGTCTCCACCATTGGATGGAACCTATGACCAAAAGTCTGTATGGTAGATATGACTCAGATGCTCAGGAGTTATCCATTAAGACAACACAAGGGTTGATTGGGTTAAACTGTAAGCTCAGGGCCAGGGCGCATTTGTCAAAGGTGGTTCAAGTCACATTCAGCGATGATATTTGGAAGTGCTTCTTCAAATAAATAATGAGCAGAAGCTGGGTTGGATGCCTAGAAAGGGGAATGGAGTTATCCAAGAGAAAATTACATGTGGTAATAGTGGAAAGAAAGTAGATGATAATTTTTTGTCTTATTGACCAGGATGCTGAAATCCTTTTGTACACTTCCAACCGCTTACCAGTTAAAAGACACTCTGCAGATATGTCTCTTCTACCAGAGTGGATAACCTCACATATTGCCCATTATATGCCTGCTGCCATGTTCCTCTCTGTTCACTTAGCATTCTAAATCCTCCTGAAAACATCATACATCTTCCTCCCAAACGTGCACTTAGCTTTGTATCATCTGCAAATTTGAAAGTTTAAAATTTGGTTCCTATCTCCAAATTGTTGATATATTTGTGAGGAGCTGGGGCCCAAGTACTGAATCTTGTGGTACCCGACTAGTCACAGCCTACTGGTGGGAGAATGACCTGTTTCTTCTTGCTCTGTTTTCTATCTGTAGCCAATCATTAATCCATGCCTGTACATTACCTCCCATCCAAGGGACCTAGGTGTCCTGGTCAATAAGTCATGCAGATGGAGCAGGTTATTAGGATTACCAGCCCTGAAGAGGGATCCTGCTCCTCCAATGCTGTTTGACCTGTTGTATTTTTCCACCTCCACATTTTATTGACCCTAAGTTATTAGGATAGCTCATGAAATGCTGGCCTTTATTGCAGGAAGATTTGAAGACAAGGGAATAGTGATGTCTTCTTGGTTGCATAGGAGCTTTGTTAGACTGCACAGAGAGTACCATTTGCAGTTTGGGTGCCCTTATCTCAGGGATTGCTGTTGGAAGAGTGCAACCAAGTTTCACCAAACTTGTTTCTGGGGTGGTGGGACTTTCCTATGAAGACGGATTGGGCAAACTGAATTAGATTAGATTAGATTAGCTACAGTGTGGAAACAGGCCCTTTGGCCCAACCAGTCCACACTGAAGAGTAACCCACCCAGACCCATTTCCCTCTGACAAATGCATCTAACACCATGGGCAATTTAGCATGGCCAATTCACCTGACCCACACGTCTTTGGACTGTGGGAGGAAACCGGAGCACCCGGAGGAAACCCATGCAGACACTGGGAGAATGTGCAAATTCCACACAGTTGACCGAGGCTGGAATCGAACCTGGGACCGTGGTACTGTGAGGCAGCAGTGCTAATCACTGAGCCACCATGCCGCCCTACCACTCTAGAATTCTCTAGAGTTTTGAAGATTGAGAGGTGATCTCATTAAAACTTACAAAATACTTAAAGGGATAGTCAGGGTGGATGAATGTAAAATGTTTCCTGTAGTTGGGAAGTCTTGAACTTGGCGGGGGAGGGCACAATTTAAAAATAAGAGGGATTCCACCTCTCGCGGAAATGAAGAGATTTTTTTTTATTCAGGGGTTGTTGAACCTTTGGAATTTCCTGCCGCTGTGGAGGCTTAGTCTCTGAGTAGTTTAATGTTTAGTCTAATTGATTGCTAATTCCTCGTGGTGTAAGGGTTATGGGGATGGAGTGGGTAAAAAGCGTTGAAGTGTTCAATCAGCTGTGGCCATATTAAACAGTAAGGCATGTTTGACCAGATGAATTGTACCGCCTTATTCCTATATCACTGTTAATGCAGGTGGCTATGAGTTTGTGGAATGAGTTACCAGATTTATTTGGTAATTAAAACAGAGAGCCTGTCAACATTTAGGAATCTGTGGGATGGTTGGCCGAAATTTAAACTAGCATGTGAGATACAGGATGAGGGGAACAGAATTACACCTCCAGTGAAAGGTAAATGCCAAAGTAATCTGGTTGGGCCCATGCACGAACCGTGACCATTGTGACAGGTTGACCTGGATGGGCCAGACTGACCTGATGGTCTTGTTCTTTTTGTACAAACCCAGGCCATCTTTGTGCCCTGCAAAGATCTCCTTCATTGGATGGGCAACAGTTTGACTGCACACGCAAGTGGCAGAATCTGCACAGTGTATGCTGCCTCTGGGAGTCCATAGAGAGCACCAGTCTGACTTCATTGAACATTAGAAGGATGTTGTGAAACTTGAAAGGGTTCAGAAAAGATTTACGAGGATGTTGCCAAGGTTGTAGGATTTGAGCTAGAGGGAGAGGCTGAATAGGCTGGGGCTATTTTCCCTGGAGTGTCGGGGGCTGAGGAGGTGACCTTATAGAGGTTTATAAAATCATGAGGGGCATAGATAGGGTAAATGGACAAGGTCTTTTCCCTAGGGTGGGGGAGTCAAGAACTAGAGGGCATGGGTTTAGGGTGAGGGGGGAAAGATATAAAAGAGACCGAAGAGGCAACTTTATCATGCAGAGGGTGGTATGTGTATGGAATGAGCTGCCAGAGGAAGTGGTGGAGGCAACTTTTAAAAGGTGTCTGGATGGATATACAAATAGGAAGGGTTTGGAGGGATATGGGCCAGGTGCTGGCAGGTGGGACTAGATTGGGTGGGATATCTGGTCGGCATGGACGAGTGGGACCAAAGGGTCTGTTTCCATGCTGTACATCTGTGACTCTATGGTGGTTGCTAGTGCCTCATGTTGTGGCTGCTGCATTGAGTATGCCAAGGATTGGACCACCTCCCTGCAAAACAGGCTGTTGCGGGGCAATTTCTTTTACAGGATTTACCGCAAAGGTCTTTGTTCTGCAGTTGTGCAGCCTGACACTCTCACGATGTGCTGTGAAATACTTTGCAGATCTCCCAAACACTGATCAGTAGACAGATTTTGCATCAAATTCTTACAAACACTCTGATTTCCGATCTTGGGGAAAGGCTGTGTTTAGAAATGTGAAGGTGTTGAGACCTGGGTGAGGCCACGTGGCTCTTTTCATCTTTGCTACATTTAAGCCGCTGCAGGGCACAGATTTTAAACAGACCAATGTTCTGACCTCCCCGAACCTTCTGGGAATGATGCCTCTGGCTTTTCTCATGCTTGTGATCCCTGGTAACAGTGCCCTACTGGGCCTGTCAAGGGCATTCATTCTGTGTGCGTTTTGATTGAATTATGCAACTTTAATGAGCACACTGTAAAATGGCACTGCTTCATGTAGAGGTACAAAAGCAAGTCTCTTCCTCTGTTGTCAACCAGATGTCACCTCTCATTTGGTTCAAAGGACAAGAGATGAATGGCAGCTTCCACTTCTCCCCCGCACTTCAGGAGCTTACATTGCAGAGTATCAGCCTCACATCTTGCTCATTAATGAGTGACTGAGCAAACTGACATTTGAATTCGGCTTTAATACACTCAATTATAAATCCATATGCACTGGCAAAGAGTTGAGTCTGAATCATTAACTCTGATAAACACAGCATAGCCTGCCCGAGTCAAGTATCACTAGGCCCAACAGATTGGAGGTTGGACAAGCAGCGATGAAAGAGATCTCGATGGCTTCCTCTGCTCCCTCCTTGCTCCTATTCTGCAAGCTTCCCAGAGTATTGCTCCATCTGGACATCGACCTTGCCCTTGAGCTATTCCACAGTAAAAGCCATCACACAATGAGCCTGGTCTGGCTGACACCTGCACACGTTGCTGCAGTACCCCATCACTGCATTGAGATGAGACTTTCCCATTGGCTTTCCCTTCATGCCCTCCGACTGGGCGATCATTGCATTTTTGTTTCTGAGGTGTGTGTATATATCCCTACCTCTGATCCAGGAGGCCTGGGTTCAAGTCCCATCTGCTCCAAAGGTGTGTCGTTGCATCTCTGAACAGGTTAATTAAAAATATCTTTAAAAAATAATATCTGAAACCATTGGACTTGCCAAAGTATTTTTCAGCCAATGAATTATGTTTTTCAGTGCAGCATGTTGAAATGCAATTTGAGTACAAGTCTCCGTCGACAGCAACGTGATAAACGAGTGGATAATCTTTCTTTTGAGGCATGCATTGAAGGTTAAATATTGGTTAGAACACCAAAATGTGTTATAGCATCTTCTACAGCAGTCTAACAGAGATTGATTTAACATCTCATTCCGAAGCATCATGCTGTACTGGAGTGGATGCATGTTGCTGGATGGCTCAGACGTTCTAACTGGGCAAGACTGGCATGATGTCAAACCGACAGCTGCCCAATATGAAGGGGTCATTTAACCCCTGAGTCACTTGGGTGTGTTTTAGCTCATCTCCACTGAATATTGGCAGCAGCAGTCATCCCTCGAGCTTGGGTGCGTAGATTTGGGCTTAGGTAATGCATTTCAGGGAGGGAAAGCAATGCAAAGGATTATAGAGTAAATGGGAAGGTGTTGGGAAGAATAGTCAAAATGTGACATCTGGGCATGCAAAGGTCACTGAAGGTGGCAGGGTGGGTGGTTAATCTGGTAATGTGGTGTTTTCCTCCTCTGGGTGAAGTATTGGATACAAAAGCAGGAATGTAATGATTGAACTATATAGGACACTGTTTAGACCACAGCTCGAGTTTTATGTCCAGTTCTGGTCTCCACAGTAAAGGAAGGACATAATTGTCCTAGAAAGAGTATGGAGGAGATTTACTAGTATTGTGTCAGAGCTTGAAATTTATAGCTCTTTAATATAAAAATTGGAAAAGCTTGGGTCGTTTACCTCAGAACAGAGGCTGAAGGGTAAAATAATGAGGGATTTGGACAGAGTCAACAGGAAAGACTTGGGCACAGGTTGAAGGTGGTTGATAGAAGGATTAGAGGCAACAAAAGGAAAATCCTTTTCACTCAGAGGGTGGTGAGTGTCTGGAATTCACTGCTTGGTTTGGTGGTTGAGGCAGGAAGTGTCATCCCTTTTTAAAGGAACCTGGTTCTGCAACTGAAGCTCTGTAATCTGTAAGGCTACAGGCCAGATACCCAAGTGTGTGATGAGAATGGGTGCCTGGTTTATTCAGCCCACACAATCATGATGGGCTGAATGGTTACTTTCTCTATGGTAACTTGCCCTAAGTCCAAGGTAGCATTGGCGTGTACACCCAACAGTGACACACTGAGGCTCCATCCTTGGGCATGACCTTCAGACCTGATGATCCCAGGGCTGGGAAACGTGTCACTGCTGAGGATCCATTTTGTCAGAAGTGACTTTTGGGTTTCTGCAGTCTTTGCTGGTGAGGATGGGGTAACACGTTACATGGTCATCTTCTCCACTCCTTGTCAATGTTCTGCAGTCTGCTGCAAAATGCTTGAGGGTGTCTGCTGAGGACAGAATGGGACTCTCTGTCTCTCTCTTGATCTCA
>NC_057722.1:8274784-8295506 GCF_004010195.1 Chiloscyllium plagiosum | reverse complement strand
CCCCCTAATTGCACTTTTCTCCTTCTGTCCTTCTTTCTCATTCTTCTGCCTTGCTCCTTGTATTTTGTACTCACTCTCACTCTTCTCATCGTTTTACACAGACCATGTTGGGGCAATGTTGCAAAAAAGTCAAAAGGTCAAAGTCCTCTTTCTTATACTGTGTCTCAAAGCCTGTATCATTAACAGTGTTAGAGAATGACCCACTGTGAGTCTGAACAAGAAGAGGGTCTTGTGTTAACAACAAAATATAGTTTATGTTTGGTACTAAAGGTTCAAGTTACAATGGCTGGTTAGATACAATTACTCAGACTATCAGGAGCCAAAGATGACACATCTGTTCCAATGGGTTCTGCATTTATATTCTCAGTTCTCAACCCAGGATTGTGTGCTGTCATTAGACTGGATGGAGCCTTCTGTAACTTCAACATTCACCCTTTCAGAACCATTGCTTTATACAGGATATTCCCAAGGATTTCTACCCATGGTTACTATTTAACATTGAGGTATCAAATAGTTTTACATTTTCCACTAGCCCTTCTCTCCTCGTAGTCTTTGATTTAACAAATCTGGAAGTTTTCACAATTAGAGTCATAGAGATGTATAGCACGGAAACAGATCCTTTGGTCCAATTCGTCTGCGCGACCAGGTATCCCAACCCAATCTAGTCCCATTTGCCAGCACTTGGCCCATATCTCTCTAAACCCTTCCTACTCATATACCCATCAAGATGCCTTTAAATCCTTTCAGACCTGGGAACTTGTTATGTCTCTGGCTTGAGGGCTGTTGGACTTGCTTCTGATCTTCTGAAAGAAGAGCAATACACAGCGAATTATAGGCCGATTACCCTGACCTCAATTAGTGGTAGGATTTTAGAGTCCATTATTAAGGATGAGATTGTGGATTACTTGGAAGTGCAAAGTAAAATAGGGCTGATTCAACATGGCTTCATCAAGGGGAGGTCATGCCAGACAAATCTGTTGGAATTATTTGTGGACTTTAACAATCAAGTTAGACAAAGGAGAACCAGTGGATGTGATCTATTTGGTTTCCAAATGACTTTTGACAAGGTGACGCACTACTATGCTGTCAGGGCTTGAAATTTACAGCTCTTTAATTATAAAAGAAAATTGGATAAGCTTGGGTTGTTTACCTCAGAACAGAGGAGGCTAAAGGGTGTATAAAATAGTGAGGGATTTGGATAGATTGGACAAGAAAGACTTGGACACAGGTTGAAGGTGATTGATAGAAGGATTCAAGGCTACAAATCCTTTTCACTCAGAGGGTGGTGAGTGTCTGGAATTGACTGCTTGGTTTGGTGGTTGAGGCAGAAAGTGTCACCTCTTTTTTAAAGGAACCTGGATCTGCAACTGGAGCTCTGTAACCTGTAACGCTACAGGCCAGGTGCCCAAACATGGGATGCTAATACATAAGATAAGAGCCCATGATGTTAGCAGCTAGGTACTGGCATGGATAGAGGATTTGGCTGACTGGCAGTAGGCAGAGAGTGAGGATAAAGGAGTCTTTTTCAGGATGGCAGCTGGTGACTCATGGAGTTCTGTAGGGATTTGAGTTGAAACCATTAGACATTAATGATTTGGATGAAAGATCTGACAGAAACATCACTAAAATTTGCAGATGACATAAAGATAGGTGGAGGGACAGGTAGTGTTGAGGAGGTCAGAAGGCTGCAGAAGGTCTTGGACAGCCGAGAAGAGTGGGTAAAGAAGTGTCAGCTAGAGTACAATGTAGGAAATTGCGAGGTTATGTATTTTGGTGGGAAGAATAGAGGCATAGATTATTTTCTAAATGGGGAAAGGCTTCAGCAATCTGAAGCACAAAGGGACTTGGAAGTCCTCCTTAAGGATTCTCTTATGTTTAACAGGCAGGTTCACTTGGCAGTTAGGAAGGTAAATGGAATTCACTTCAGGCAGTCTCGAACACAAGGTCAGAGATGAAAAGCTTCTGTCAAACTGCAGTTGGAATCTCGTGAGCAATTTTGGGCTTTGTATCTAAGGAAGGATGTGCTGGCCTTGGAAGGAGTCCAGAGGAGATTTACAAAAATGATCCTGGGGGTGAAGGGCTTGTCATGTGAGGAGCGGTTAATGAGTTTTGAGCCTGTATTCAACGGAGTTTAGAAAGATGGGGGGAGGGGGTGGAGTCTGACTTAAAACTTAGGGAATACTGAGAGGCCTGGATAGACTAGACATGGAGAAGATATTTTCACCAGTGGTAGCAACTAGAACAGCCTCAGAGTGAAGGAATGACCCTGTGGAACTGAGGTGAAGAGCAGTTTCTAAAGTCAGAGAGTGGTTAATCTGCGGAACTCATTGCCGCAGAGGGCTGTACAGGCCAACTCATTAAGTCTATTTAAGACAGAGATAGACAGGCTCCTGAATGGTAAGGGGATCAAGGGTTATGGGGAGAAGGTAGGTGAATGAGGTTGAGAAACAGATCAGCTGTGATCAAATGGCAGAGCAGATTTGATGGGCCGAGCTGCCTAATTCTGCTATATCCTATGATCTTGTAGTCAACTACCTTCTGTGGGGGATGTTTAATCTCCTGAATGTCAAACATGGAAGATAACTGTTCTGCTGAAGAAATTACTTCCTAGGTTTTCAAGTAAATCTTTCCTCTCAGTCTGCTGATAGTTATGTGTTGAATTATGTATGCTGTTTGCTTCAACTTGAATAGATTGGATGTTGTCATTCACCCTGTGTGAATGTCGTCTTGGTGAACTAGACATTTTCACATCCTCTGTTGTTGTATTAGAGGATTGGTGCTAACTTAGCATTAGCTCTGTCACTGCAACTGATAATTCTCTTTGAAAAGGCAAAGAACTTGTGTCAGCTCATCATTCATCATCAAGGGCAGCTCTGTTATATCAATTTGTTCAATGGGCTGTTTTTTTGGCTGAACAATCTATGGGAAAGATGTAACAAAAGTTGCACTGCTCTTGTTGCTTGTAGTTGTTTGTTCTGGCAAACCTTGCTGATTTTCTCTTCTGCTGAATCTTCTCCAGTGAGGTTCGGAATGGGAAACGTAGGATTCCTGCAGTGTGGGAACAAGCCATTTGGACCATCGAGCCCACACTGACCCACTGATCCCACCCAGATACATCCCCCACCCTATCCCTGTAACCCTGCATATCCCATGCCAAACTCACCTAGCCTGCACACCCCTAGACACTATGAGCAATTTAATGTGGCCAACACACCCTGACATGCACATCTTTGGATTGTGGGAGGAAATGGAAGTATTTGTGAGGAAACCCACACAAATACAGGGAGAATATGCAGTTGCCTGAGGGTGGAATCGAATCCCTTCCTTGGCACCGAGAGGCTAGCCACAGCCCAACCTTTGGAAAACGTTTTCATAATTCCCATTAACAATATGAAACAATTCTCTCAAGCAACCTAGAAAGTTCGGTAGATTGTTGTTTTTAGGTTACGTTACGAGTCCCTTCCACAATAGTTTATTCCTGAACCATTTGTTCTCTTGGAAATAGGTGACCACCTGCGACCACAAGGATACTGAGATCAAGACATACGTACAGGAAGATAACTGAGATGTGTTGATTGTGGAGTATTCATGCATTTTCAACTGTCTTATCTTCTTTCTGTTGTAGTCGCTCATGACATACCTTAAAAGTTATTCCAATTGAACAGTTGAATCTCTAGAACTGGTTACTTCAGTTTGTTTAGCCGTGGTATTAGATCTTGAGAGGAGATGACAAACTCTCTGCAGAAGAGGAACAGAAACTGTTGGCATTAGAAAATTGGGACAGTAACACTTGCCCCTGTATCAAACTTCAAATTGATGATTTCCTCTAATTTTTTTTTCTGCTCAGAACTCTGAGGCCTGTGTGTGGCCGCAACTTGAAAAATTGGAAGTGAAGGTGTTGGCATGCCAACCAGCATGTGCAGAATAGTTTAGATGGTATTTTGGCCATGGTGTAGACAGACAGACGAATGCCATATTTCAATGTTTCTGTCAAAGTTAAGTTACTTAAGTCACCGACTTCCCCTGCATTGGTATCCTCTCTAGTGGAGGTGTTTCTATCTCATTAACATCTTTATGAGTAAGCATTTGGATTTTTTTATTGCTCTAAGAGTGGTTTCGCCTTTTGCAATCATTTGCAAGTGACCTCGCTTTATAGATATAGTATTTTGTTAAAGCTGGGCACTGCTTGTACTTGGTGAGGTTTTCTCGTTCCACAGCACTGACAATGATTTTTATTATCTGCAGTTTGGCTTGCACTCTTTGTATTGGCTAATTGTGTGTTTGTTTAGAGTGTTCATACGTTCCAAAGTGGATAGGTTTTGTCACTTTCCTGCAGGGAGTTTGTCGTCATTTCTCAAGGTTTTTTGAGAATTTCAGTATCTTTCTCCAAAATCAAATTTTGGACTGTAATAAATCTGACAAAAACTCATCAATAATTCCTTCAAAGATTGTATTAATTCTGATTTCAAACCTCAGTAGAAACAATTGTCTACTCATCTGTGGAGATCATTATTTAAATTATCCATGGATTCCCTTGAATGCTGAACTCTTTGGTTGCATTTTGTTCTTCCCAGGGTTTTATTTGTTCTCAGACTGAAGTAGTTATTGAAAGCTGTTAAATGTCTATTAGTCAGATTATGTATTTTATCTTTTTGTGACTCATAATTCCATTAGTTATAGTTTTTTATTGAATATAATATTGTATTTGCTTGTTCAGCTTGAGATTTAGTCTTTAATTTTGAAGCAAATCTGTATTTTAAGAACTATTTTCTCCAAGATGTCTAATCCAATGTTCTGTTTGGCCCATCTCCGACTTTATATCTTTGAAGTAGTGTTACTTTTTTTTCTGCTTATTGTCTTTATTCTTAATTCTCGAAAGCTGTTTTACATTTGCAGCATCTCAATACTGTTGGTAATTCTTGCTATATTCCTCTCCTTGCTCAGAGGATTTAAAACTTTGTCCCATAGCAAGGCAGGGTCAACTGTCTAAGTAGCAATAAGGCACCTCTTTTTTTTGCATGTTTCCAATCATTTTTGCAAGAGTCTGATGGTTTCCCAACTTCTGTAGACAAAGTGGAGGTTTGCTCATCTTTAGTAATCACTGTGGAGGATTTTCACTTCCTCGTGGGCAAATGGATATTTCCCATCTTTCACAATGCAAATCCCTCTCCCCAATTGTTCAAACGTTTGTAGTTCCCACCCAAACCGTAATTTAATGTGCATATCATCTTACCATAACCGGAAAATTCTTCCAACAACTTCTGTCAGATTCCATCTTCTAAATCTTTCAGATGGCCCTTTTGTCTCCTTAAATCTGCTGTGCGACGTTCCTGATGCTGAGGCCTTGGTATAGATTAATTTTAACGGCCCTTGACTTTACCACAGTCCCTGTATTTTATGGGCAGTGTGCACATTTTGTTGTTGAGACCAATCGTAAATGTCATTTGCTGCTGCTTTTTGCTTCCCAGCCTGGTCTTTTGTTCCACTAATTTAAAGTTTCCTTTTCCCTCTTGCCCACAGGGATGTTTAGCTTTTATTCTGATGCTTTGTAATGCTTGCCTTCCAGTCAAATCTCAAATTGATCTGGCCCTACAGATTCTTCCTCACTAAGGATTCTGTATCTGCCCAGTGTGACCAGCTTTATTACTCTATTCTTAGCTCATGCTTATTTTCCTGTCTTAGCAGCTCTGAGGTCAGCAGTAGCTGGGGAGAGTGATACCACTCATCCTCCTTCCTATTACAAGAACTTGATCAGGTTAGATAGCCCCTGGTGGGACATTGTACAGAAAACAAAATTTATTGATTAGTGGAAACTTAGAAAAGTAGAGTGGAAAATTACCAAAATCGAATCATCATAAGATTACCTGGAAGGATGTGAGGTGTTTTGGAAAGGCATTCCAGAGTAGAACTTAGACACTTAATGGTAAGGTCCTGTTTCTGAACAAAGAGACCTTGGAGTGCAGTTTCATAGTTTCTTGAAAGTGGAGTCTAGGCAATTAGGGTAGAGAAGTAAGCATTTGGTATGCTTTCCTTTATTGGTCAGTGCATTGAGTACAGGAGTTTGGGAGGTCATATTGCGGCTATACTGGACATTGGTTTGGCTACTGTTGGAATATTGCGTGCAGTTCTGGTCTCCTTCCTATCGGAAAGATGTTGTGAAACTTGAAAGGGTTCAGAAAAGATTTACAAGGACGTTGCCAGGGTTGGAGGATTTGAGGCTGAGGGATGACCTTTATAAAGGTTTATAAAATCTTGAGGGTTTGGATAGGATAAATAGACAAGATCTTTTCCCTAGAAGTTGGGGGGGAGTCCAGAACCAGAAGGTGAGAGGGGAAAGACATAAAAGCGACCTCTGGCAACTTTTTCCATGCAGAGGATGATGTGTGTGTGGAATGAGCTGCCAGATGAAGTGGTGGAGGCTGGTACAATTATAACATTTAAAAGATGTTGGATGGGTGTGTGAATAGGAAGAATTAGAGGAATATGGGCCAAGTGCTGGCAAATGGGACTGGGTTGGGTTAGGATATCTGATCGGCATGGGTGAGTTGGATGGAAGGGTCTGTTTCAGTTCTGTATGTCTCTATGACTATGGGTTACCCAGCCCCTATGGTGTCTACAGGTCTCGAAAGACCAATCCTAAAGAGCCTGTTCAAATATGTTAGTACACATATCGGGAGCATAGAGTCATAAAGATATGCAGCACGGAAACAGACCCTTTGATCCAACTCATCCATGCCGACCAGATATCCTAAATTAATCTAGTCCCATTTGCCAGCACTTGGCCCGTATCCCTCTAAACCCTTCCTATTCATCTATCCATCCAGATGCCTTCCAAATGCTGTAATTGTACCAGTCTCCATCACTTCTCTGGCAATTCATTGCATTCACTCCCCACCCTCTGTGTGAAAAAGGTACCCCTTAGGTCCCTTTTTATATCTTTCCCCTCTCACCTCAAACCTCTGCCCTCTAGATTTGTACACTCCTAGTCTGGGGAAAAGACCTTGGCTGTTCACCCTATCCATGTCCCTCTTGATTTTATAAATCTCTATCAGGTCACCCCTCACCCATCTGGTGTAAGTAGACCCATAATGCCATTAGGGAGGGAATTCCAAGATTTGGACCGAGTCACGCTGAAAGAATGGCGATATATTTCCAAGACAAGATGGTGGATGGGTTGGAGGGTACTGCAGGAGGTGGTGTTCCCATGTATCTGCTGGCCTTGTTCTTCTAGATGGAAGTGGTTGTGGGGTTTGGAAGATGCTATCAGAGGATCTTGGGCAAATTTCTGCAGTGCATCTCATACATAGTGCACACTGCTGCAACTCAGTGTTGATGGTAGAGGGAGTGGGTGTGGGCACCCTGGCTCAGAAGTAGGGACACTACCATTGCACCGTAAGAGTCCCAGTCCTTATCTCCATTCTGGATCTCAGGGCCTGTTCAGTTAAGAGGTTGGACAACTAGTGGTCCGTATAAGAAGAGGTAGCTGTCCTTTCGGTGAGATATAGTTTACCACATGATAGCAATTGGTCTGAGTTACAATGGCTAGTTAGACACAACAAGAAGGAAATCAGGAGCCATAATAACACTTCCTATCACAATGGGATCCAGAGCTTCCTCAATTTTCCATCTAAAACTCTAATATCAGCAGATTGCTGGTTCCAAATAGTCTTCCACTTGAACCCTTTCAGAATCATTACCTTATGGAGCAACCGTCTCTTATTCTCTCACTTGCTTTTCCATATTTTTGCATTTTGTAACACACTCTCTGTCTCACATGCTGCCTTGTATTTATCATTCACTCCTTTTTGTTGTTTAATTCACTTTTCATCTTTTTTTTATCTAATTTCCTTTCCCCCGTCTATCACTCAGCATGGACTTTCGATACCTGTCTGTTTCTTTTCTTTGTTTCCTTTTCCTTTTGATTTGTTACTTCTGTACCACTCCTAAGAGTCTGAATGACTGACTGTACCTCACTCTCATATTGTTGTACTTTTTGTTATCCTGTGATAAATCTTCTTGTTAACTATGAATAATCCCTGTTCCATGAAGACTCTGCAGTGGTGCATCCTCTGCTGCTGATTGTTAGACAGGCCGTGGACAAATACACACAAGTGAGGATTGCTGTCAATGAATTACCTCAAAGAATCATTCATCTAAAGCACAGACTTCAGAGCAGGCACCTACCACGAGATGCCAGAAATGCCAATCACAGTAATATCATCTTCCCCTGAACCATGAGCATTTTGACTCTCCAGCAATTGTCTCTCCCTAGCATCCTATTAAACGACTACTTCTACTGGTTATTTCCTCAGCTTTTGCCAGTAAGCTCAGTATTATCAATGCTGTCACATATCTTCTGAGAGAGCGTTGCCTATCATAATTTACAAAAGCAGAGCTGGAAGAACTCAACCGTTCACTCCAACACTTGGAAAAAATATTAAAAGGTCTGTCATAAAAACAGAGTTTACCTTTTTTCCTTTGTCTATCCTGAAAACTGCATGGCTAGCTCTGGACTATCATTTTCTTTTGTAACTATATTTATTAGCAAATTTTTTTAACTTTACAAACATATAAAATTATTGAAAAATACAATCAATAACAAATATCAGTGTAATAAAAAGAAAAAAGACATGTTACAATACAACTACTGTCTACTAACTACTGACCTACCCTACAATACAAAACAAACCCTAACACTGTACAAAGTGACACCAAAAGAAAAGAAAGTAAAGCAAAAAAAGACAAAAAAAACCACACAGAATACAGAACAGCTATACTTGGTGCAAACCTCCCAAACATTGTATATATACCCGTATTAACGCAGGAAATCCCCTCCTGGGCACGGGGCCTGACAAATCTAACCATCCTGGTTAAACAAATGCCCTAGTTAAGATAGCTGACAAGTCTATAACCAAATAACTCAAGTAGGGCTGCCATGTTTTATGAAAATGGTCTGTCGTGCGGTGCACATTGACTATCATTTAACTAGCATACCCCCCCGCCCCCCCACCCCAGCATATCAGCAAGCTGATCAACTATGTCAGGGATCACATCTGAGCCCCATCTTTCCAACACTCAGTTTGCATACAAGTGGATTCCTGACATCATTATTCCATGACCAGGATCATAAGCTTTAAGTGATTTCAAGCCTCTAATAGTTCAATAGTCTCCTCACTTTCCCCAAACCCTATTTGCTCTGCTAACTAACTGAGTGTCTGAGGATTGAGCGTGGTAGAGTACTCTACTCCCTGGTAGAGTAATAGCACACTCCATAACCAGTTTACCAGCTCAGTTGTCGGCTTTGCCTCTTGGTTACTACAGTGGCTGCATGACTTAGCAACTTCATAAATGACCATTACATAACTCCTGCTCTTTTAATGTGAGATAAGACCAGTTTCCTGTCTCGTCATTGGGAGATAACAGACTGCATTGTTGGGAAGAGGGCAGTGTAGTCATATGAGAGCAGGCACCCCGATCTATTGATATCTTTGGTCTCAAATGAACTCTCTCTTCTGGCCGTCACAATGGAGCCAGTGTTTGGTTGTTAAGTTGATGTTGATGCTAGTTGCATGTGACTATTTCTGAGAGATCTCCTCTTCATGGCTTGCTGCAACCATTTATTGCTCAATGACCAAGGATGTGCAGTTTAAGTGGATTGGCCATGGTAAGTTGCCCCTTATTATCGAGGGATGTGCAGGCTAGGTGGGTTAGCCTTCGAAAGTGTAGGGTTATGGGGATAGGGTGGGATGCTCTTCGGAGGGTCGGTGCAGACTCAATGGGCTGAACGGTCTCCGTCTGCACTGTAGGGATTCTGTGATCCTGGAGCAGACCGCTGGGTAAAGGATTGGTAGCATACCGAGTGGAAGTGAGTTTCCACTTTCAATTTTGCTTTGACTTCTTTTTCCACTTGGCATTTTCGTTCTGTTGTAATTTGCATTGTGAACCTTCATGTTGCATTCCCAGCACAGGGAGTGCCAGTCTGTCCTTGGAATCATGGCAATCAATGAGCCATTTCCTGTAGTTATCATTGCAGTGGCATCTCTGCAGCAGCTCTTTAGTCAGTTGCCGCTCTTCCGTTCAGGTCTGTGTACAATCCCACTGTTTCCGTTGTAACCTTGGAAAATGGTCTTATTTCCACTCCTTCAGAGGACACCAATGTTCAGTACAACTTAGACATCCGGCACGATTTCCTGTATTGCTTCTGTGTCCTGGTCACTCGAAGGACTGTGTTGGTCAGTCTGTACATGTCCCGAGCACTCTATATTCCCACTTGAGAGGTTTTTAAAAGAAATGTTGTCTTTCCTGATCTGTGGAGTCACTGTTGGGCCAGCATTTGTAGCCATCCCAATGTTCCTTGACCTGAGTGTTTTGCTAGGCTGTTTTGAGGGTAGTTAAGAGTCAGAGATGTCTAGCACAGAAACAGACCCTTCTGTCTAATCCGTCCATGCCAAGCAAATATCCCAACCTAATCTAGTCTCATTTGCCAGCACATTCCTCTAAACCCTTCCTATTCATATACCCATCCAGATGCCTTTTAAATGTTGTAATTGTACCAGCCTCTACCATTTCCTCTGGCAGCTCATTCCATACATGCACCACCCTCCGCATGAAAAAATTGTCCCTTAGGTCCCTTTTATATCTTTCCCCTCTCACTCTAAATCTTTGCCCTTTAGTTTTAGACTCCCCCCACCCCAGGGAAGATACTTTGTCTATTTACCCTATCCATGCCCCTCATGATTTTGTAAACCTCTAAGGTCGCCCTTCAGCCTCCGACGCTCCAGGGAAAACAGTCCCAGCCTGTTCAGCCTCTCCCTATAGCTCAAATCCTCCAACCCTGGCAGCATCCTTGTAAATCTTTTCTGAACCCTTTCAAGTTTCACAACATCCTTCTGATAGGAGGGAGACCAGAATTGCACGCGATATTCCAACAGTGGCCTAACCAATGTCCTGCACAGCTGCAACATGACCTCCCAACTCCTTTACTCAATACTCTGACCAATAAAGGAAAGCATACCAAACACCTTCTCACTATCCTATCTACCTGCGACTCCACTTTCAAGGAGCTATGAACCTGCACTCCAAGGTCTCTGTGTTCAGCAACCTTTGAGTGTTTTGAGGATGCTGCTAACAGAATTATGCAGAGGGTACTAACAGAATTACGAAGGGAAATTGGTAGATGTATTTTACTAGGAGTTTCAGAATGTTTTTGATAAAATCACCTCCAGGAGATTGGTCATCAGTAAATTTGCTTCACTTTACATGATCTCAAGAAACAATGGGAAGCACTTGATACTGCAAAGGCTATGAGGCCTGATAATATTCTGGCAGCAGGAGACTTGTGCTCCAGAGTTTCACACTCCCCTAGCCAGGCTCTTCCAGTACAGCTACAACACTGATATCCAGCCAACAACTTGGAAAAGTTGCCTATGTATGCCCTATACACAAAAAGCTGAATAAATCCAACTGGCCAGTTACTGCCACAGAGTCAACTCTCAGTCATTAATAATGTGATGGAAAGTGTCAGCGACCATGCCATGAACCAGCATATAAGGGAGAGAACCTGCCCAGTAATGCCAACTTTGGGTTCTGCCAGGGTCACTCAGCTCCTAGCCTCATTAGAGCCTTAATTCAAACATGAACAAGACAGCTGAATTCCTGAGAGTGACAGCCCTTGAGATCAAAACCATTTTTGTCTAGATGTGTCACCTACAAAACTGGAATCGAGGAAAATCTCTCTGCTGGTTGGAGTCATACCTGGGACAAAGGAAGATGGTCATGTTTGTTGGAGGTCAGTCATCTCGGCTCCAGGATATCTCTTGTTGGTTCGCGGGGCCGAGGGTGAGAAGGCAGGACTTTTGTATTGCTCTCGGCCAGTTCAGGAATTGAAAGGATTTGGTGTCACTCTGTACTGCAAGCTCGCTGTCCAACCAAACCACATTTTACCGGAGAGACATACCACATAAGAAACATGCAGGACGATTGCTGTGAAATCAGGAACATTTTGACAGCTAAATTTAAAAACTCTGGCCAATTTCAATTGAACTCGTTGTTTGCACAATTAAATATACTTTTATTGTATCAGAAGGTTCTATCCTTAAAAGTGGCTGCGAAACAGAGCAGCTGTGTGAGTAAGCTGGCATTCTGCAGTAAGCTCAGGAAATGATGACAATTCAGATGTAGTAAAGTACTTTTCTCATTTGTTTCATCAATATGAATGATTGGGGGAGTCTTAGTGTAATTTCTGAGGTCCTGGCTCTGTCAAACCATGTGCCCATAAAAGAAAGAAGTGCATTCCATAGTTAGGCAAATACAAACCACCATCTGTGTACATTTCCCCAGTAGTTTAGCTCTTGATCATGGGAACAGTATTCCCTGTGTGTTGGAGAAGCAACTAAATGGGACATCAAAAACTGCAGGTATTGGAGGAAGGCAGGTTCAACCTTTCACAAGTATGTTAAATAAATAGGGAAATGCCGTTGTTACACTTAGAGGAGATGCATGGAAAGATGGGACTAGTTAGATAACATTTTTCAAACAGCTTGAACAGGTATGATAAGCTGAATGGCCTCCTTCTGCATTATGACCGTAAACAATCTGCTTGTCACCTTTTATCAGTAACTTTTTAGGCTCTTTGAGACTGTGGGAACCTGTTTATGACTTGCTTTTTTTCCTCTAGCCAGCAGGATGTTAGCCTCATAATTATAAAACAAGTCAACCGGGCAGTCCTGCCTGGACAGTTTTAGAATTCAGCACCAGTTGAAAAGTACAATTCTGGCATTAGGAAAGGTTGCTACAACACTTGCTGCCTTCCCCCGATCTGGCCCACGTGACTTCAGTCTCTCGCCAACCAGATTGGTGAGTGATGGAATGGCAACACTCGCTGCTAGTGGTAGGAAAGAAATGCCAGCCTTGATAGCAAAGCCTTTGTATTGCCACAGATGCTGCTTTTAAAAAAGAAAACGTTTTTATTTTCCCCTGTTGTGATGAGTTTGGGTTAAAAAGCAAGTTATTAAAATTCAAGAGAGAAACGCGAGTGTTTGATTTTCACTAATAAGGAAGGGGACGTGGATCCCAGTCCAGAGGAGAGGCTGCTGGTCTGGACAAAATCCAGAATTGGCCTCTTGGGGCTGCGAAGGATGTGGTTGGTCGTTAGCAGATTATGAGTCCGAAATGGGGATCTTGAGGAGGTTGGTTTAACGCTTTCCATTTTGGTTCCCATCGGGGGAAGGGAAATGCTGTACAATGAAAGCCATTGTCATGGTAATGCCACTCAGTGAACAGAGGGACCATGGGATAATTAAAGGCACGGTGCCATTTTAATTTGGACTCCGTGAGATTTGTGCGTGCTGAGTCAAATTCTGACTTATGCTGACTGCGGATCCATGGACTCACTGAAAAATTATTGCGCTTTCGGGGACAAGGGATCCACACTTGGTGGCTGGGGCTTGCTGGGAGATGCTAATTCCCCTGGATCCAAACCAAAGAAAAAAAATGGCTGCTTCGAAACTATAAGGTTTTAAAATGCGCCTGCATCTCAGCTTGAGTGAGTGACTCTGAAACAAGTCATCACTCATTGTCATTTAAAGAAAAATCCCTGAGGGAGCAAAGGGAGTTTTAATGTCAGATTGCCAGCAAGTCTGGCCCTGCAGGCTAAACCCACAACTGAGAGACAGGATGCAGAAAATTAATGGGAGCTTTATTGTGACTTAAGCCCCACATCAGAGAACCATTTAAAAGGGTAATTCTTTTGTCACTTGAAACGTGACTCTTCAAAAAGGTTTCTCTCCATCTCTCTTTCTCTCTTTGTGTTTCTTTAATTAATCTTTGAGACTAAATCATGAAGCCAGGCAGTATTTCAGGTCGAAATATCCTTGGGTTAAATGTCAACATTCCTACCTTTTCCCCTAAATCATCAAGAAAATGAGGCTATATAAGTGGGTCCTAAATCCAAACCTCATGCTGAAAGGTTGGGATGGGCATTATTTCTTTAATTTTGTTTACTTGTTAAAATTTTCTATGCTGAATAAACTGACTGTCCCACTCTGCAATTCATGGTTGCAGCCATGGTTAACACACAAGTGAGGGGAGCTGGAAAAGAATAAGACAGTGATTTTACCCTAATAGGAGGCAGTCGGGCCTGCCTTTCCTGTACCCTAATGGGACCCCTCATAGACTGCATTTGTCAGTCCCACCTTTATTCTACTGTATCAAACCTTCTCCTTCCACTGGATATTTTTGGCTTGGTCATTATCCTGTACCTTTCTGAATGTGGAATCAAGTTAACATTAAATGCCATTTGTGTTGATACATTTCCTCATTACAATAACCACAGGAAAAGCATGTTCTAATCTGCCTCTTTGTACATCTGATACTTATCATGAGATCAGGGCCTCATCAATTTACAGGCCTATGGAAATTTTCCATCAATATTATCGTTTTTGATGCACCTTTTAAATCTCCTCACAATTTTCTCGGTTGGAGAGAATATAAACCTCTTTCATTGTATTTCCAGCCATCTACCTTTGATATCATCATGGCAAGTCTGTGTTCCACTTTCTCCGTGGCTGAAGAGGCAGGGGAAAATCCATTGACCTCTCCGTAATACTGTGTCCTGATTCAAAGCAGTGCAGGAGCCAATATTTATGCCCCAATTAGATTAGATTAGAACAGCGTGGAAACAGGCCCTTCGGCCCAACAAGTCCACACCGACCCTCCGAAGAGTAACCCACCCAGACCAACTTCCCTCTGACTAATGCAACTCACACTATGGGCAATTTAGCATGGCCGATTCACCTGACCTGAACATCTTTGGACTTGCCATAAAAAATATTTAGATTCTCTGCTTGTTATCTCATTGGGAGCTTGCTGTGTGGAAACATGGCTGCCATGGAGGAGAGCACAAGCTGAGGTCACGAAAGGTGCTAATTTAATGTAAGTCTTTTTCTATGTCTTGTTATCAGGTTCTTGGTAAACAGGAGTAAGTGTTTGATCATCCTACCTTACTGGCTTTAGCTAATTTTCCTAATTTCTACCTAATGCCAATAAGTGCTGCAGCGTTGAAATTAGGAGCCATGCTCAAGTTACTGACTCAGTGACGTTTTGTTGGTGGGTTGGGGGGTGCAGTTGTAGAAGGAGTGTCGCGGCACCGCTGCGTCTCAACGCTGGGGACCCAGGTTCGATTCCACCCTCTGGTGACTGGAGTTTGCACATTCTCCCCGTGTCTGTGCAGGTTTCCTCCGGGTGCTCCAGTTGCCTTGCACAGTCCAAAGATGTGCAGGTTAGATGGATTGGTCATGCTAAATTGCACATGGTGTCCAGGGATGTGCAGGCTAGGTAGATTAGCCATGGGAAATACAGGGTTACAGGGATAGGATGGGATGCTCTTCGGAGGGTCAGCATGGACTCGATGGGCCGAATGGCCTGCTTCCACACTGTGTAGGAATTCTTTTATTTGATGATGGGGCTGTTCCACCTCCCTTACAGGACCAATTTGGCCAGTTGGAATGAGTTAAAAACAATGACTGCAGATGCTGGAAACCTGGTTCCTGATGTAGGGCTTTTGCCTGAAACGTCGATTTTTCCTGCTCCTCGGATGCTGCCTGAACTGCTGTGCTTTTCCAGCACCACTCTAGTCTAGAATCCATTTGGAATGAGGAAAAACTGGCCATGCTGTCAGATTCTCTCAGACCCTAATGCCTTAGGTTTAGTTGGGCTAGTTTTTGAAATGCCTATTTTAACATTATTGAATTACCTGCTCACTTGCTATCTCATGTGACAATAAAAGGATCTGGGTAAAACTGTGTACACATGCTGGTACAAACATTATTTGATCATCTTCAGCTGCTTCTGATTTAAGGTTTAAATCCCAAAGCAGCTGAGCATCTGATTCTCAGATCAGGTTAAACATAGAGTAAGACTCCTTTAGCATTGTCCCTTCAAATAATTAAAGGCTTCAACATCACATGCTAGCTGTAGAGTAAAACTCCTTCCTATGGCCCAGGAAACAGTCCAGGGTTAGGTATGCATGGGTTAGATGGAGAGTAATTCTCCCTATACATATCTTGCCAAACACTCCCATGGCTGGTAACAGAGATTAGTTAGAGAAGAAGTCTCCCTTTACGGTGTTGTAGTAATTGCAGAGCTTAAAATGTGTTGCTGGAAAAGCGCAGCAGGTCAGGCAGCATCCAAGGAACAGGAGAATCGACGTTTCGGGCATAAGCCCTTCTTCAGGCCTGCTGCGCTTTTCCAGAAACACATTTTCAGCTCTGATCTCCAGCATCTGCAGTCCTCACTTTCTCCCTGTAGTAATTGCAGGGCAAGTACAGTACAGGGTTAGACACATTGTAAAGGTCCCTTTACACTCTTTGAGCTACAGTCTCAGGGCAAGTAGAGTACTGGGTTAGACTCAGTGTAAAGCATTCTCTGCATTGTTCTACCGATACTGTCTGGCCAGATCCAGCACAGGGTTAGATGCAGTGTGAAGCTGCCTCTGTGTTGTTCCAGCAATGCTGTCAGGGCAGGTAGTGCACAGGGTTAGATGCAGTGTAAGGCTCACTCAACACTGCCAGCAACATTCTCAGGGTAGGTACAGGGCAGAATTAGGTACAATGTAAAGTAAAGCTTTCTCTACATTGTTTGAGCAATGCTCCCAGTGCAAGTGCAGCCAGTGTTAGTTAAGAGTAAAACACCATTCCTGTAGCATGAGTTTGGGAGGTCAAAGTGGAGGATTGTGAGCATGAACCAATTTTCTCTCCGATGATGGATGTGACTGCACAGGCAGACTGCACTGATAGTTTCTTGATCTTTAACACATTGGATTCAGATTGCTGTACAATTTGAGTGGGCACGTCATTTAACGTAGTATTTAAAAGCAGGAGGGATTAAACTTGTAGCTTTGTCTTCCTAGCCTCTGCAGTCTATCTTGTTAGGGTAATGTTGTAATAGGTCTGATGAGCTTTCAATATATTACCCAAATGGTCATGGTTGAGCTGAGATGGGGAGTGTTTGCAGGCTCTTTGATGGTAAGAGACATCAAAGCTGAGCTGAATCCTGCCCCTGATAATGCAAAATCACATGCCCTGTCCAGCAGGAGCCTCTAGATTGCAAACGGGGCAAGGGAAACATAGACACATAGGAGCAGGAGGAGGCCATTCGGCCCTTTGAGCCTACTCTGTCATTCATCACAATCATGACTGATCGTCCAACTCATTGGCCTAATCCTGCCTTCTCCCCATAACCTTTTGATCCCATTCGCCCCAAGTGCTATATCTAGCCGCCTCTTGAATACCTTCAATGTTTCGACGTCAACTCCTTCCTGTGAGAATGAATTCTACAGGCTCACCACTCTTTGGGTGAAGAAATGTCTCCTCATCTCTGTCCTAAATGGTCTGCCCTGAATCCTCAAGCTGTGACCCCTGGTTCTGGACACACCCACCGTCGGGGACATCCTCTCTGTATCTACGCTGTCTAGTCCGGTTAGAATTTTATAAAGTTGAAAATCTCACAACGCCACTTTATAATCCAACAGGCTTATTTGGAAGCACTAGCTTTCGGAGCACTGCTCCTTAAGTCTCTGAGATTTCCCCCCTCACTCATCTGAACTACAGAGAAAAGAATCCTAACCGAGTCAGTCTCTCCTCATACGTCAGCCCTGCCAGTCCTGGAATCAGCCTGGTAAACCTTTGCTGGACTCCCTCGAGAGCCAGAGCATCCTTCCTCATATTCTTTCTGTGCTATGTGACAGTATGCAGCTTTATCGATTGTACCTTGGCTGCGATCAGAGTATTTAGCACAGAGGAAACGGTGGGGCTTTCTAATTTGTGCTGCTGAACCTAGCAGCTTGTTCAACCACCAGGCCCCGAGAATGGATCTTGTGTTCAGCCATATTAATAAGCAGTAACTGTTTCCCATGGCCAGTGACTGGGTACCAGTGGGAAGGATGTATGAGAGGCAGAGGGCAGAAACAGGGAGCAGCTTAAATGTATAAAGAGAGGTTTTAGAAGTTTTATGTGTAACTTCCAATATAGTTTGATCAGTCAGCCAAATCATTTCTGGGTATTGGAAATGCTTCTGTTCCAGTGACTGGCATCTGTATATGTACAAAATATTGTCTAGGAAGGCCACCTGCAGAGGAAAGTATTAGGTGCAGTTTGGTTTCTTTCCTGAACTTAACTGCCTTGTGTTGGGGTATCAGTTGTAATGGGTATCTGGCATTCTCAGTCTCAGTCATTCTTGTTAACACACAGAAAAACAGGCACAAACAGACACGCGCACGCATGCCTTCCAAAGCCTAGTCAACACTGGTAACAATTATGCCTTCACAGAACATGGGCCTCACTGGTTGAAGCATTTATTGTCCATCCCTAGTTGCCCTTGAGAAGGTAGTGGTAAGCTGCTTTCTTGAACTGCTGCAGTCCATTTTCTGTCAGTAGGTAGGCCCACAATGCAGTTAGGAAAGAAGTTCCAGAATTTTGACCCAACAATACAAAATGAGCAGCAATGTATTTCCAACACTGAATGATTATTGACTTGGAGGATGATCTTCATGGTGGCAGTCTTTCCTATGCAGCTAGGAGCCTTGGTGAGTTACTGTAGTGCACCATATACATGATACACACTTGTGCTCCTGAACACTGGTGGTGACGAGTGAATGTTGAATGTAGCAGATGGGGTGGTCAACTTGTTATCGATGGCGTCGAGCTTCCAGGCAAGTGCGGAGTATTACCTCACAGTCCTGATTTGTGTCTTTGTAGACGTTGGACAGGCTTTGAGGAATCAGTAGGTGTGTTACTTGCTACAAAGTTCCGAGCCCCTCACCTGCTCTTGTAGCCATTGTATTTAGTCCAGTTTAGTGATAACTCCCAGGATGTTAATAAGGGTTCAGTGATGATAATGCCATTGACACTCAAGGGTTGATGGTTACATTCTCTCTTGAAGATGGTCATTACCAGGCACTTGTATAGCGCAAATGTTAGTTGTCACCTCTCAGCTCAAACTTGGATATTTTATCAGGTCTTTCTGCATTTTACCATGGACTGCTTCAATTTCTGAGAAATCACGTTGTGCAGTTAGAATCAAGCATTCCCACTTCTGACCTTTTGATGGAGGGGAAGGTCATTGATGAAGTAGCTGAAGATGGTTGGGCCTAGGACACTACACTGAGGGACTCCTACAGAGATGTCCTGGAGCTGAGATGACTGATCTCCAACAACCACAAACACCTTCCTAAGTGCCAGGTATAACTCCAGACAATGCAGAGCTTTCATCCTGATTCCCATTGATTCCATGAGTGCTAAGGATCTGCGATGTCACACTTGGTGAGTGACAGGCAGCAGTGGAACTCTGCTCTTTTGACCATGTTTAAACCAAAGCTAGTGGTATTAGGTGGTAATGAGGTCAGTAGCTGAGTGGCCCTGAGGGAGCCCAAACTGGGCAACACTGAGCAGGTTATTGCTGAGCAGGTGCTGCTTGTTAGCACTTTTGATGACACTGTCCATCACTTCACTGCTGCTTGACAGTAGACTGATGGAACGTCAAGTGGCCAGGTTGGATTTGTCCTGCTTTTTAAGTACACAACGTAACTGGGCAATTTTCCACATTGTCGGGCAGATGCCAGTGTTGTAACTGTACAGGAACAGCTTGGCTAAGGGAGCAGCAAGGTCTGGAGCACAAGTCTTCAGTACTATTGCCAGAATATTGTCAGAGCCTATAGCCTTTGCTTTTTTATTTATTCATGGGATGAGGGTGTTGCCAGTGGGCAGTTCAGAGTCAGCCACATTGCTGTGAGTCTGGAGTCACATGTCGGCCAGACCAGGTAAGGACGACAGTTTGCTTCCCTAAAGAGTTAGTGAACCAGATGTATTTTTTTCCAACAATCGACAAATGATTCATGGTCTTCATTAGATTCTTAATTCCAGATAATTGTTGAATTCAAATTCCAACATCTGCCGTGGCGAGATTTGAACCCCCATCCCCAACACGTTATCTGGATGTCTGGATCAGCACCTCCCACCACCAAACCATCATCTCCCAGACCATCCATAACCTCATCACCTCAGGGGATCTCCCATCCACCACCTCCAACCTTATAGTCTCACAACCCCGCACCGCCTGTTTCTACCTCCTGCCCAAAATCCACAAACCTGACTGCCCCGGCTGACCCATTGTCTCAGCCTGCTCCTGCCCCACCGAAGTCATTTCTGCATACCTTGACATGGTCCTGTCCCCCTTAGTCCAAGAACTCCCCACCTACGTTCGGGACACCACCCACGCCCTCCATCTCCTCCATGATTTTCGCTTCCCCAGCCCCCAATGCCTTATCTTCACCATGGACATCCAGTCCCTTTACACCTCCATCCTCCATCACGAAGGCCTCAAAGCCCTCCGCTTCTTCCGAACCAACCAGTACCCTTCCACTGACACTCTCCTTCGACTGACTGAACTGGTCCTCACTCTGAACAACTTCTTCCAATCCTCCCACTTTCTCCAAACCAAAGGAGTAGCCATGGGCACCTGCATGGGCCCTAGCTATGCCTGACTCTTTGTTGGATATGTGGAACAGTCCATCTTCCGCAGCTACACTGGCACCACCCCCCACCTTTTCCTCCGCTACATTGATGACTGTATCAGTGCTACCTCGTGCTCCCACGAGGAGGTTGAACAGTTCATCCACTTTACTAACACCTTCCACCCCGACCTCAAATTTACCTGGACCATCTCGGAC
>NC_057722.1:8133064-8273967 GCF_004010195.1 Chiloscyllium plagiosum | reverse complement strand
CCTCTCCGCCCCCACTCCCTCTCCGGCCTATCACCCTCACTTTAACCTCCTTCCACCTATCACATTCCCAATACCCCTCCCCCAAGTCCCTCCTCCCTACCTTTTATCTTAGCCTGCTTGGCACACCCTCCTCATTCCTGAAGAAGGGCTTATGCTTGAAACGTCGATTCTCCTTCTCCTTTGATGCTGCCTGACCTGCTGCGCTTTTCCAGTAACACATTTTTAAGTTAAGTGTCTGGATTAGCAGTCCAGCGATAATATCACTAGACCATTGCCTCCCCAACCACTTCTTGATATCACGTGGAGTGAATGGAATTAGCTGAGGACTGGTATCTGTGATGCTGGGGACAACTGGAGGACGGTACGATGGATCATCTACTCGGCTTTTCTAGCTGAGGATTGCTGTGAATGCTTTCCGCCTTATCTTTTGCACAGATATGCAGGTTCTTTCATCATTGAGAATGTGGACCCTCCAACTCCAGTGAGTTTAGATTAGATTAGATTAGATTAGATTCCCTACAGTGTGGAAACAGGCCCTTCAGCCCAACAAGTCTACACCGACCCTCCGAGGAGTAACCCACCCAGACCCATTTCCCTCTGACTAAAGCACTTAACACTATGGGCGATTTAGCATGGCCAATTCACCTGACATGCACATCTTTTGGATTGTGGGAGGAAACTGGAGCACCCAGAGGAAACCCACACAGACACAGGGAGAATGTGGAAACTCCACACAGACAGATGCCCGAGGCTGGAATCGAACCTTGGTCCCTTGTGCTGTGAGACAGCAGTGCTAACCACTGAGCCACCGTGCCACCCTAATTTGTTTAATCATCCACCATCATTTCCTATACTTTTACATGGAGTGTGAGCATTGCTGACATGATCAGCATTTGATGTAACCAAAACCGAAATCGCTGGTAAAACTCAGCAGGTCTGCCAGGATTTGAGCGAAAGCAGTGTTAATGTTTTGAGTCCAGTGACCAAGATAGCGATGAAGTAGCAGGGCATTCTTTCTTTTGTTGTTAGCTTTTTTTTTTGGTTTTCTCATTCATCTTTTCTTTGGAAACCCTAGTTTTCAGGGATCAACACTCTCAAATTTCAGAACCAAAATATAATCCTGGAGATGTTTATGGTTCTATTTCATTGTAAACACTAATCAAAATGAATACTGATAGGTAAATGCTCAAACTATTTTCATATTTAAGGCTTGTCTTTACTTATTCAGGCGGTTGAAGTGATAGGATTATAAATGACAATTAATGTGAATTCTTTGATGTTCTTCATTTTCACTTGAGTTTGTCACAACAGTCACTTCTGGGCCCAAATCAGACAACTCCTCAAATGTTACCCATGCACAAGTCGACCCATGCCTTTGGCTCCAGAAAGTGGTCTTAGAAAATGTGACACTGACGTGAGTGCAGGTGACTATTGTCAGCCCTCCAGAACTTCCGCAGAATCTCTTAAGATTCGAAGATGAACTTCCTGAGCACTGCTGTGAGCAATCCGGGAGAAAGATTGCAGATTTCTGTTTTCTTTGAGCACCTGGTTATCAGTGTAAAATTGTTGGAGAACTGGAAGCAAAGACTGTTTATTGGAAACATTGGTTGGCAGAGGGAAATCATGTAAAATGACTATCCCCAACCAGAGTTGGCAACCTTAAGGAGTGGTGCTCCTGGTGCTCCTGATGGCTGTGGATGGTGGGACCAACAGGGGCGGGTTGCCATTTTGGTTTTATCAGCCAAGAGTATGAGTGAATTGATTATCTAATTTGCTGTTTAATCTTTGGTGATGTAAGAGAGTGTTCATCATTGAGCTAAAGATGGGGCAAGTTGGGTATTAACCAGTGGATTGCCTTGGTAACAGAGTGCCACCTTCACAAGAAGGTGAGATAGAAAGGAGCGAATAGCTTAGCTGTCTCTTAGCTATTGTACCTTGGGTTTCATAGACTCATAGCATCCCTACAGTGTAGAAGCAAGCCATTCGGCCCATCAGTGACTCTGAAAACAGCACCCCACCCAGACCTACACACCTATGCTTCACCTGTAACCTTGCATTGCCCATGGCTGGTCCACCTAACCTGCACAAACCCGGATGCTGTGGGGGATTTAGCGTGGTTAGTCCACTTCTTTGGACTTTGGGAGGAAATGGGAGCACGCAGAGACGGGGAGAATGTGCTAACACGGGACCCTGGTGTTGTGAGGCAGCAGTGCTAACCCCTGAGCCACCTGTTTGGGTGCAGTTTCTAGAGAAGGCATTTGATCAAATGACACTGTTAGATTCGGCCAACGCAATAATGGAAATGATTTTCCTAAATTGCTTTTTTAAAAATAACTTTTGCAAACAGAACGCTGGGGAGAATAATTACAGCTGGAAATAGTAGCAGGTTAGTTGAACTTATATGGCTTAGATTTGTCAACTGGATATTATGACTGCAATGATTATTGCAGCATGCAAATAAAACTGAGCAGAAAATCGAAGCTCCAAATTAATGTGGGATAGGAAAACTGCTGGCTCTCTCTGTGTAAAAATGTTGTTGAGCATCAAAATGTAAATGTGTAAAAGCAAGATATGTATTAATATAGCATCCTCCATGACCACTGGGCCTTCCAAAGCAGATTATAACCAAAAGAGTACTTTTGGAATGTCATCACTGTTGAAATGTAGGAGGCACCCATAAACAGCGTGTGATCATGACCAGATTATTGACGATTGTGATCTGGGTTGAAGGATAAATATTAGCCAAGGAATCAAGGGTCACCCCCGATTCATCATCTAAAGGGTGCTGTGAAAGATGGCACCTCTGTTATTACAGTACCCTTCAACACTGCACGAAAGTAGTAGCTATGATTGTTGTACTGAAGACTCGAGCATACCTTGAACCCACAACCTTCTGATCTAAGCATTGAAATGCTCTTAATTGAAGGATAGATATTTGCTCTGACCCCATGGAATCATAGATTCCCTACAGTGTGGAAGGAGGCCATTCAGCCCATCAAGTTCTCAATGACCCTCTGAAGACCAACCCACCCGCACCCACCTTTCTACCCAATCCCTGTAATTCCACACTTTTCCCATTGCTAACCCACACATCTCTCGACACTGTGGGCAATTTAGCATGGCTAATCCACCTAACCTGCACATATTTGGACTGTGGGAGGAAACCGGAGCACCCGGAGGAAACCCATGCAGGCAAAGGGAGAATGTCTATGTGGAGTTTGCGCAGTGACCCAAGGGAGGGGTTGAACCCAGGACTCTGGCACTGTGAGGCAGAAGTGCTAACCACTGAGCCACCATTGCCACTTTTGCAATGTAGCTTTGTGATCTTTGCATCACATTTTTATTTCTCATCTGAAAGATGGCACCTCAGAACTGGCACACATAGCAGCTCTCTTGAAGCCACACTCTTCTGACTGAGAGGCTAGAATGCTAGGAATGGAACTGCAGCTGACGAAGGCATATGAAATGGCCTTTACTTGTGTTTTCCACTGCTTTGGCGCCGGAATAAGAAAGGGTTTTACAGCTGTTCTGGTATGAAAATTGTAGTGTAGTCTTGGCATCAGATTCACAATTACAGAAGAATGGAGCTAAGTGCTAAAATAGAATGTGGAAAGATTGTTCTCCCAGACAGTGAGTCATCCCAATTTGTTAACAAGACATGATGAAAATATATTGGAAAGTGTGAAATGGATTAAATTGCAGGAACTCTTAAGTAATGCTGGCTTATGGTTCCGTGAACCACTGGAAACACATACCAATGTTGAGCTGCTTGGTAGAGTTGGACGTGAATTAGGAACCTTGCCTCTTCTTCAATTTAAAAAAAATGCAATTTCTCAGCCTCACATCAGTTTGATAAAGAGTCATCTGGAATCATAGAATCCTTACAATGTGGAAACAGCCCTTCGGCCCAACTAGTCTGCACCGACCTCTGAACGGTAACTCACCCAGACCCATTCCCCTATCCTATATTTCCCCCTGACTAATGTACCTAACCTATACATCCCTGAACAATTTAGTATGGCCAGTTCACCTTTGGATTGTGGGAGGAAACCCATGCAGTCGCAGAGAGATTGTGCAAATTCCACACCGACAGACGCCCAAGGCTGGAACCGAACCCGGGTCCCTGGCGCTGTGAGGCAGCAGTGCTGACCACTGAGCCACCATGCTGCCCACTTGAAACGTGAGCTTGCTTCCTCTCATGGATGCTGCTTGACCCACTATGATCTCCAGCCTTTTTAGTTTTCCTCAGCCTCACTTGTTCCTCAACTCCCACTTTGCTCTTTAGCTTTCTCTTGCCTCGACTCTTCTCCCCTTCCTAACCTTGTCAGCCTCTCCCCTTGCCCTTCCTTTTACATTGCTTCCCCCAGCTACTTCCCCACCACTGTCACTTCCATTAAGCGCTGCTCCTTCGCTGTACATCATCCTACATTCCTGCAACCCGCACCATAAAAGGACATTAATAGGCCTTTCATCACTCTTTTACATTTGCCTGCAATTCTTCAAAGTGTTCAATTGAAAGGCTTTGAGGTACTTCCTGGGGCATAAGCTAAGTTGTTGTATGAATGCTAGTTCTTGCTTGTTAGATTTGTGGGTTTGGACCAGTGTTTACTCTTCGTACAAGAATAATGCTGCAGGATATTTCTAACTATTTTCCAATAATGTTTCCTGTTGGCTTTGGCACAAGCTGAAAAGTGTTTTGATTCCCTCGAAAGGAACCATCATTTTCGTTGTCAAAGGTATCGTTTTACCTGTGATACCAGAAGAATGGATATCGCTGCAGGTCATGCAGGAGAGAAAGATTTGCATGTAAATGGTGCCTTTTATGTCCTGCTCGACAAGTAGTCCATTTTGAAGCATGGTCAGTGGTGTAGTGTAGACATTTTGGGTGCGGGGATTAAATGCCTGAGTTTGCAGATGACACAAATCTAAGTGGAGGTGAGAGTAGTGAGGAGGATGCAAAGATGTTTTGAGGGGACTCAGAGAGGATAAATAAATGAGCAAATATTTGGAAGAAGGAATAGGATCTGAATTAGTAAATATATTATCATTATTCATTCACTGTCGCTGGGTCAAAGTCTCACAACTCCCTCCCTCTCTAATAGGATTGCGGGTCAACCTACACTATAAAGACTGCAGCTGTTCAAGAAGGCAGCTCACCACCACCTTCTCCAGGTCAATTAGGGATAAGCAATTAATGCTGGCCTAACTAGTGAGCCCCTCACCCTATGAATAAGGGATATCGTGATATGGGGCAGGCTGTTTTGGACTTGAATGAGGATAAATTTCTTCACCCAGAGAGTGGTAAGCCTGTGGAAATCTCTGCCACAGAAAGTGGCTGAAGCCAAAACATTGAATGTTTTCACGAAGAACGTGGATATAGGTCTTCGGGTTAAAAACTTCAAAGAGTATGGGGTTAAAGCCGCACTACGGTTCAGAGTTGAATGATCACTGTGAAGAGCTGAATGGGCTCGATGCTATTTACTGTGTTTATATTAAAAAAACATTAAAATGAGAAGTGCAACGTACTTTTATAGGAAAAACCAGAAATATGGGTTAGTTCTTGAGTGGTGAGAGACCATATGGAAAGGATGGGATCACAAGATGCAAGGGTGGAAATAGGCCATCTAACCCCATAGAGTCTGCTCTGCCAATCATTGGGACCATGGCTGATCCGATTGTCTTCAACTTCACTTCCTTGGATTCCTGCACAATGACTACACAAAGTATCAGAGGAACAAAGATTCAAGGTCACTGCACAGGCACTTAACCAGTGTCACAGACTGATCATCTAACCAAATACCTTGCAGGCTCTTGTAGCCATGGGCAAGTATGGCAAACTCAAGCCCAAGGTTCTGTGTTCAACCTCCGATGCCAATTTCTAACCACCCGACGCCTGGAGGAAGAACACCTCATCTTCCACCTTGGGAGCCTCCAACCACACGGGATCAATGTGGATTTCACTAGTTTCCTCATCTCCCCTCCCCTCACCGCATCCCAGATCCAACCAATCAACTCAGCACCGCCCTCTTGCACTGTCCTACCTGTCCATCTTTCTTCCCGCCTATCTGCTCCACCCTCCCATTTATCTCTCAGCCCCTTTGGATCCCCCTCATTCCTGATGAAGAGCTTATGCCTGAAACTTTGATTCTCCTGCTCGGAAACTGCCAGCACCACACGTTTTGACTCTGATCTCCAGCATCTGCAGTTCTCACCTTCTCCCAAAGTCAGTCTCCGTCTGACTTGCTTTACTGGGGGAATGGCAGGCTGAGATCAAAGTGAGTGTTTTTATTTGGAAATGGCAGGCCCTGACTAGCAGCTGACTGATTACTGTGGTTGTCATCTCTTGCTGCTTGTCAACATGGGAGCAGACAAGTATAGTGTGGTATTCACTAAAGGGTTTGAGGTGGCTGCATTGGCCATGCCTCAACTGTTCTTTCAGTTTCATTAGAAGAAATGTTGACCACTGAGGACCTCAGGATAACTAGTTAGCACGGATATTAGATTAGTGACAATAATACATATGTCTGAGCGATTTGGCAGCTTGGGGAGGTGGGAAAATCTGTCCCTCTCTCACAACTGCATTATGATTGTTAGTTCTTCCAACCCTGCTTCCCTATAGTTCTTCTCTGGTTGCCGAGAAGGAGATTTTCATTCATACACACTCCTCAATCCCCATCAATGCTCCTTGAAACCTGGTTGATACTCAGACAGACATATTCGCTGCTCATGTATCCTTTGCAGTATTGTACACAAAAATGTGCACACTCCCTCCCTTCCACACCAATTTTCGGATGTAGCCTTGCAGACTGTATCTATCTGCAGCATATAAACTTAGAAGACCCCTCAGGCCTGCTTCACCATTCAGTCCGATTATCGCTGACCGTTGAACTCAATATCCTAATTCCACCATCCCCTACTCCCAGCCTTAGACCTGCTCTTGTAGACGCAGTATTTCAATAGATGGTCCAGTTAGCTTCTGGTCAATGGTAACCCCCACGAGGACATTGATCATTTGCAATGCCATTGAATGTCAAGGGGAGGTGTTTGGATTCTCTCTTCTTGGAGATGGGTATTATTATTACAGTCAAAATCCATTAATTTGTCCAAGTCTTGATGCATTTGGATGTGGATCGATTCTACTGAATTGTTCTAACTTCAAAATGGTATATTTGAAGTTTGCCTGGTCTTTTCTCATAACGCTGGGAATCGGATTGCCATCTTTCTGTGTATTCTGCTTGATACTTTACATGTGTCCATGATGTCAACTAAGGTGGAATGGATGTGTGCTGTGGAGGTTATGATCCCTCTGGGCACTCAGTTGAGTAGCAACTAATGAGACATTATTCACGCCCATTTTTATATCAGCCCAGCTCAGCCAGACAAGAAGGACTGAGGCTGGCTGATGCCACCAGTATGAAAGTGTAACTTCACTCTTAATCTTTGCACCTTTCTGACAACGCAACAGAGGCAAGTGGCATTTGCTTAAAGTCAAATTGTCTTCACCCACAGTGCATTGAGCGTAGGAGTAGGGAAGAGTTGAAGAAAGTGCAGATGCTGGAGATCACTGTATGGTACTGGAAAAGCACAGCAGGTCAAGCAGCATCTGAGGAGCAGGAGAATCAACATTTTGGGCATGAGCCCTGATGAAGGCCTTATGGCCAAAACGTTGATTCTCTTGCTCTCAGTGCTTTTCCAGCATCACACTCGGGACTATTAGAGTAGGGAGGTCATGCTGTGGCTATACAGCTCATTGGTTAGACCTCTTTTGGAATGCTGCTTTCAATTCTGGTCTCCCTGCTGTAGGAATGATGTTGTGAAACTTGAAAGGGTGCAGAAAAGATTTACAAGGATGTTGCCAGGGTTGGAGGGTCTGAGCTACAAAGAGAGACTGAATAGGCTGGGGCTGTTTTCCCTGGATATTCAGACGCTGAGGGATGACCTAATCGAGGTTTATAAAATCATGAGGGGCCATGGACAGGATAAATAGGCAAAGTTTTTCCCCAGGTAGGGGAGTCCAAAACTAGAGGCATAGATTTAAGATGAGGAGGGAAAAGATATAAAAGGAAGAACTTTTACATGCAGAGGGTGGTGAGTGTATGGAATAAGCTGCCAGAGGGGGTGTTGGAGGCTGGTACAATTTCAACATTTAAAGTGCATGTGGATGTGAAGGGCAGGTTTAGAAGGATATGGGCCAAATGCTGACAAATAGGACTAGATTATTTTAGGATATCTGGTTGGCATGGACGGGTTGGACCAAAAGGGTCTGTTTTCGTACTCTCTAACGTGGTGCTATTGCACTATAACCAATGCATATGGCAGACTGGCTATACAGAAGATGCTGAAACCCTGTGATCAGCACTTATACATTAGGCTAAACCATTATGAACCGTCAGGGACATTATATCAGAACTGAGTACATTTAAAAAGATCAAAATGGCGATACAGGAACAAAAAGTTAGTAATTAGTAGATACAAAAGGATAGATGGACTTGCATTTAAATTGAATCTTTAACCTTTTTTTAATCAATCCTTAAGCACTTCATTGCCAATGAAATATGTTTGAAGGCTCCTTACTGTTAGAACATGGGAAGTATTGCAACCAGTGTTCATACAGCAAGCTCACACATGTAGCAATGCCATAATGACGAGATATTCTCATTGTTTTTATCAATGTTACTTGAACTAAAGGAACGTTTGCATCAATCCATGTCCACCCTTCACCTAGATGTAAAATATCCCAAGGCATTGCTTTGAGTAAGAACAATAAGGAGTGCTGCTTAGAGACCAGGTCAATATTTACCACTCATTCACCATCATTTAAAAAAAAAATCTATTAATCTCACATTGCTGTTGCTGGGATGTTGCTGCACGTGCATTAAGTACCATGTTCTCTACTTTTACAATGACACAAATTTCATTTGTTGTCAAGTATTTGGGAAGTTCTGAGGTTCTGAAAGGCGTTATATAAATGCAAGTTCTTTGTTTGTACTATATACACAAAGAGACTTTGCTGATGACTTCATTGGGGAGACAGACTTGGAAAAAGTTAACACTGTTGATGTAATGAGGCTAAAAGTGAGACACTCAATCTCTCAGCACCAGGGTTAATGACGACCTTTATTGATGCTAATTACATTCCCTTTACCAAATGCTGAAGTGGCTGACTTGTTGTAAAGCTTCACCTGTCAGCACAATTCAACATTCAAAGCTATAATTTAACAAAGAAGAAATGAACAGCAATGGAGAAAGAAATGGCTGGTTGTGTTAATAATAACTCTTTCCACGGTTTAAAAATAGAAGCTGGAAATGTCGCTCCCTCTCTTTAGATAACATGCTAACCTTCGTGAGTTCGTGTCCTATTATTCATCACCCTCGCCATTCATGCTTAACCTTTGCAAATGTGTTACGAGGTCATTTCTGAGCCCATCCCAGTGTAAGCACCATTCAGCGTTTTGAATATCGCTCAGCCTTCCAAGCCCATGTTGCGAGCTAGGCCTGAGATAGAGGACAAAAGGCTGAGCAGCGAAACATCACAACGGCGAGTTGGAACTACTGCACTTACCACTGAGTTGTATCAAGTTCACACAGAGACAGTGTGTGTTGTAAGAAGAATGTGTAATCTCTCTCAGAGGGGAAGATGGGGTGGAAGGAGGCAAACAAGTTAGTGGCCCCCATATTCTCCCACTTGCTATCATCCTCCCCCTCCCCCATTTTCAGCTATTTGACATTCCACATTAGATTAAATCATGGCACAGTTCCAACCACATGAGACCCTTTATTCTCTTTATTTAAAGGAAAAACAGAAAAGACAATTATGTTTGGACCATGCCTTTCATGATGTCGCAATGTTGAAGTACTTTTGAAATGCAGTCTGTGTTGTAATATGAAGACCATAGTCGCTAATTTGTGCACAGCAAGCTCCTACAAAGAGCAATGAGATAATACGCAGATAATCCTTTGCAGTAATTCAGATTGTGGAATTCCTGTAGGATAGGCTAGTGAGAAGAATTCCCCTTTTCCTCCCCGAAAGAGTGCTATGAGATGTTTTGCATCTACCTGAGAGGGTAGGTTCGTTTTCTGTTCAACATCTCAACAGCCCCTCTTCTTCCTCACGCAGCTCAGGAAATTCAGCATATCCATAAGGACCCTCGCCAACTTTTACAGATGCACCATGGAAAACATACTATCCGGGTGCATAACGGCCTGGTGCAGCAACTGCTCTGCCCAGGACCGTAGGGAGCTACAGAAGGCTGCGTGCACAGCCCATCACAAAAGCCAACCTCCCATCCATGGACTCCATTTGCATGTCTTGTTGCCAACATGATCAAAGACTCCTCTGACCCTTGTAACGCTCACTTCCATCAGGCAGAAAATACAGAGGTTTGAACGCGCGCACCAGCAGGTTGAAGAGCAGCTTCTCTCCTGCTGTTATTAGACTGATGAATAGATCTCTCTAACTTCAAGTAATGTTGATCTTGCTTTTAGCACCCTCGTGTGCAGTGTAACCTACATACCTGACTCTGTCTAAGCACTCTTTCAGCTCTATGCCCTTGTTTTGCTATGATCTGCCTGTACTGCTTGCAAAACAAAGTTTTTCACTGTACTTAGGTGCACAAGACTCTGGTAAATCAAATCAAATCAACATTTGGCATCTGAAGAAATGTTGCACACAATTGTAGATTACTTCTGTTTGAGCTCTTGTGATGCAACAGTAGTGTCCCTCGCTCTAGGCCAGGAGGCCTGGGTTCAAGTCCCACCTGCTCCAGAAGTGGGTCCTAACATATCTGAACAGGTTGATGAAAAATACCTAAGTTACTTCTGGTAAATTGTATGGGGATTAACCTGGGATTCACTAAGCCCCTACAATTAGACATGGACTAAAACTGTAGGGTTAAGATTACCAAAGGTTTTGACAGATGGAATATAATGTGGGGAGATGTCATGTTGTGTGCTTTCACAGGGATATTAGAGCTGAGTATTATTTACATGGAGAAAGACTGCAGAAAGCTACAGCACAGAGTGATTTGGGAGTCCTCTTACATAAAAAGCTAGCGAGTAGGTATAGGGGAAGGCAAATGGAATGTTGGCCTTTACATCAAAGGGAATGGAGTATAAAAGTAGGGAGGTTCTGCTAAATCTATACAAGGCATTAGTTAGAGCACATCTAGAATCCACTGAACAGCTTTGGGCTCCTTATCTAAGGAAAGATCTAACTGGCATTGGAGGCAGTCCAGAGAAGCTTCACTCGGCTGATCCCTAGCTTGTTGGGACTGTCTTATGAGGAGAGGTTAAGAATGTTGGGCCTGTACTCAATAGAATTTAGAAGAATGAGAGACAACACTATTGAAACATCCAAGATTCTTGGGTGACTTGCCAGAGTAAAAGTGGGAAGGTTATTTCTGCTTATTGGAGAGTCTGAGACCAGGGAGCATCATCTGAGGGTAAGGGGTCACCCATTTAAGATAGAAATGAGGGGGAATTTGTTCTTTGAGGCTAATGAATCAATGGGATTCTTTATTCCAGAGGAAGGAAGATGCTAAGTAATTATTTGTATTCAGGGATGAGATAGACAGAGTTTTAAACAATAGAGGAATCTGCAGTAGTGGGGAAAAGGCTAAAGGTGGAGTTGAGGATTGTCAAATCAGCTATGGCTTCATTGAATGGTGGAACAGGATCAATGAGCTGAATGGCTTAGTCCTGCTCCAACATCTTATGGTCTTATGTTTATGCTTGGAATGTGTAACTGCAAATAAATATCCAAATGTGTAAAGGTTGTCTTCTGTACAATCCCTCACTGACTGAGTTTGTGAATGAACATTGCACTGCCTCACCACTGTAATGGAGCCTGGATTAAGTACTCACCTCTGGAGAGTGTGATTAGAATCTAAGTCTTCAGGGGGACCATAGTAATGTCACTGGACTCGTCATCCCAGCATTATGCTCTGGAGACACAAGTTTGAATCCCTTCAGGGTAGCTGGGGGATTTTAAATTCAATTACTGCGCTTGCCATTCTGCATTTATGACTCTCTGTGATGATGACCATGAAACAAACATTGATCATCACAAAACCCCATCTGGCTTACTAATGTCCTTTTAGTGAAGGACTCTTCTAACCTGGTCTGACCTACACGTGACTCTTCACTGCCCTATGAAATGGGCAACGAATGCACCCATCAAAGAATTTTAAAGCTTCTGGCTTGGAGACTACACAGTAAAATCTCTTGGTCGGCTGTCCAAGGTGGCAGTGGAGTCAGATTCCTGAGCTGGAGCTCACCCTCTCCATCTGTCTCTTTTCTTGTTTCCCTCTGTCTTTTTGCATTTTAAAAAATGTTTCTTTTGACCTCCCTTCCTCGTGCGGCATCAGCAACGTCCGCGGTGTGAGGCAGCGCGGGCTCTCAGCCTCAGCGTGGACTCTATTCCTGGCCATGAGGTGAAGTCTGGCATGGTCTGGATTAGTAGGACGATCATTCCGAACTCTTATTTCTTTCATTTTGTCTAATTTATTTGTCTAATTTATTGAAGGACTTTTTATTTATTTTATTTTTCTGTTTCTTTTCCTTTAAGAATTTGTATTCGAGAATCTGTACCTAGGTAACTAAGATGGCGACTTACATACTCTTTGCTGTACTTCCATGAGTACATGTGACAATAAATTCCTCTTTGTTCCTGTCATCACAGATGATCTGAGGCAGTTGCTATGGGCTATATCAGTCTTGTCGGCCAATGTGTAGAGCTGTGTACTATCTGCCCCCCCACCAAACTACCTTCCCACCTAGCAGTGCCTCCATCTGCATTTGTCATATCAATCAGGCCCAATGGGTGTTGCGACTTGATAGGTTCAGGTTATTGCATTCCGTTATGTTTTAGTATTTACATTTTCTATCCTGTTTATCACATAGAAAGATGTTTGTAGAGCTGAGATGTTGAATTGAAGTAGCCCGAATTCCTTCTGATTGACATTCAATAGATTTGCTAAGGAGCAAATTCTCTACTTCTCCTGGACCTCCACTTCTAAGGTGGATGGAGTGAGAACCACAGACCTGGCATCAAGTACTTTTCCTCCACATGCACACCAGCCACAACTTTCAGGCAGTGCTGCATGACGATAGTTTCATGACATGGAAACATCAAAAATAGGGGGTAAAAGTAGGCCATTCGGCCCTTCGAGCCTGCTGCACCATTCAGTATGACAAGGCTGATCATCCAACTCAAATTCCTGTTCCCGATTTCTACAAATGCTCCTTGACCTTGTTTAGCCTTCGGAGTTATATCCGATTCCTTCGTGAAGGCGTTCAATGATTTTGGCCTCAACCATTTTCCGTGGCAGAGAATTCCACAGGCTCCCACTCTTTGGGTGAAGACATTTCTCTTCAATCCTTAATTGCCGATGCTGTATCCTTAGACTATGACCTGACTTCTGGACTCCTTGGTCATTAGGAACATCCTTCCTGTGGTTACCCTGTCTAATGTTAGAATTTTATATATCTTTTATGAGAACCACACCCCAGAATCATCTAAACTGTAGTGAACTTTAGCATAACTAATCCAGTCTCTCTTCAAACATCAGTCCTGCCATCCCAGGAATCAGTCTGGTATAACTATAGGCAATGTGAGTAAATAGAAAGTGTATTTGAAACCGGTCATGGAGAGGGTGGTGAACTGTCAACAGGGGAGCTTGGGTTCCCCTCTCACTTGTGCTTTCAGCTTGAGTCACCTGTCTGACAATCGGGAGTGGGGGAGCAGCTGACTTTTCTCCCTTGCCAGTCCACATTCACAACTCTGATTGCACTGGATGAGATGGACAAGGTCCAGGGTTGCACCTGTGATCTTCAGCAAAGTGTCTTTACCCAGGCAATGCTGGGGAAACTCAGCAAGTCTGGCATTATCTGCGAAGAGAGAATGTTTCCATTCTGGTATCGCTTTCAGAACTTGAAGTTTTGCCAGACTTGAACCATTAACTGTGTTTCCATCTGTGCAGATGCTGCCAGACCTGCTGTTTGTTTCATTTCCCAGCAACTTCAGTATTTTGCTTTTAGGTCAAGTATCTTTTTCCCACTGCACTAGGGTAGCCCAATTGTTGCTGATGGAAATTCAACGTTCTGAACATTGTTAAGTAGCCCATGGCTCAGTAACAGAAACTAGTGTTTGCATGAAGCATACAAATTAGGTTTGTCTATGCTACTGTATCTTCTATGGGGCGTTAGTCCAAGTGCCATGATTATTTTAGCACCTAGCTTGAAGAGGTGGTTAAAGATAGCTCCTCATTAATGTTAAATATGCCTGTTGGAAGAGCTAACAAAACAGCCACTGGAGAAATTACCATAGGCCACTGGTGCTTTGGTAGCTTAGCTGGGGTTGCTTGAGGAGAGGGGAGAAGCTGATTGGATGAAGAGCAATAGTCTTTTGTAATTGAGGAGCCTCAGATGGAGCGCTGAAATATGCATTATGGAAATTTCCACACCAATCAAAAACTAAAATAATCTGATTCCCAAACCAGTTGGATTGGAGCCATGTGTGAGCTGTTTGTTTTCAATTCTTGATGCTGAATGAGTCGGATTGCATCGTGTAATAGGCCCTACCCATTGCTGATGAAGGGCTCTTGCCTGAAACCTCAATCCTCCTGCTCCTCAGATACTGCCTGCCCTGCTGTGCTTTTCCAGCACCACACTCTCGACTCTAATCTCCAGCAACAGCATTGCTCACTTTCTCCTACTAAGCAAGTGCATGACAAGTAGAAACATAGGAGTAACTAACTGACAGGAGACCAAAGTGCATCTAACTCAACTTCTTGCGATTGTCATAATACGCAGTATTAATCCAATTGTTGATGAACTACGGCAGTCACACACACATCAATTCATCTACTAGACATGTGAAGAAAGCACCAATGGTGCAGACAGTGTTCCAAAGTTACCTTGCTACTGTTACTGGTGTGAATTTGCTTCTGATAGGGTTAAATGTATTGCGATAATGTTCATGTTATCACCCCTAATATAAGAAACTGGCCCCACATGTTGTCACAGAGAAGAATCCAAAAGATTCTTATTGCAACTAGCTAATAAATACAACCATTACATTGCTGAGGCAAACAAAGTATTTGGGCTAGTATGAAGCTAATAATTTACAACAGAACAGCATGCTTCTAATATCATGACTCGATGTCATGCTTCAAGTGATCTGAGCTCAAATGGAGTATGAGATTATTGGACCTTCTGGTAACATGCTGTAATTTCGTGATGATTTCATAAACGTGTCCTTAAGTTTATATTGATCGTGAAACATAATGAAACACTTACCATGTCATTTCACAAATTATTCAGATATTTGCTCAAGGCTATCTCGTTTGTCCCACTTACCCTCTCTTTCCTCATTCCTTAAATGCCTCACAAATATTCCTTCTTATCAAATTCCCTTTGAATTTTTTTTTGTTGAATCTGCTTCCGACATTTTTTGAGGCAGTACATTTTGAACCATTCATTGTCTCTTTGCAAAAAAAAGGTCTCCTGACTCTCCCTCACTGTTGGTTTTTGCCAATGATCTGAAACCCTGCCCTCTGCTCCTTCCAGTGGAAGCAACTTCTCCCTATCATTTTTTTCAGAGCTCCTTATCATTTTGAACACCTATTGACAAAGCTTCCCTAGGGGTTCCTGGGAAACAGAAAACTTTTAAGTATTCCTTCACTTCCAGTGGGCTATTAGAAGATTACATTTTGGGAAAATTTGAAAATACTTTGACTAGGGCTTTTAATTGGTTCAGCCTTTTCACTATGACAATATTGTGGCTTTAAGAGGTATAGTTTGTCCTGTTATTTTTTGAAGAGAGGTTTTAAGATACAGGTGCCATGCTGTCTATTTGATTCTAACAGAGTAAACAGTTTGTTAGGCCTTGTTTTTTTTTAAATGTTGGAACAATAGAAGCAGCCTGAATCGGTGGGGTCAAGCTCCCACAGAACCAGGACTTTTAGTTTAAGTTTTTCAACAGCGGTTGTTGCCGGAGGTCTTGAAGCTGAGTTTGGAAGATGCAGTAGGTCTCTTCCCTCCTGCACTCTGAGTTTTCCCTATGTTTTTCCTCCTGGACTACAGAATTGCATGTGAGACAATCTACTTTTTACTGAATTTGCCATTAGCAAGGGTGTGTTTATGGGATGTTGCTGTTTTGGAACGGTTACCTGTTTGGTAGTTAAATAATCTGTTATTCTTTAGGTTTTCCAATAGAGTTGTGATTTTAATTTCTTCTTTCTTGTGTTGTATTTTAACTTAAGTGAATTAATATAGTGTGTTTTGCTTCAAGGCTGGTAGTTTAACCAATGGAATGCAATGCCTTACACTTACCTTTTAAATAAGAAAAAGTTAAAGTCTAGGCTATCTTCTTAATTTTTTAGGGGGTTTGGTCTGGTCCATAACACTATCAAGCTTCATTCTCACATTTGGATGTATGTTGTGTTTCAGGAGAGCACCTGCGGATCTGCCCACAGGGTTACACCTGCTGCACGAGCGAAATGGAGGACAACTTGGCCAAAAGGAGTCTCAGTGAATTCGAGGCAATGGTGAGGAATGCCAGCAATGCAGTGCAGATGATGCTCACGACGCAACACAACAGCTTCGACAGTAAGTTCTCAATGTCCTGCAGGTTGTCCCATGATCTAGGGCAAAGCCGAATGGGAGTAGAGTCATGGGGGGGGGGGGGGGGGGAAGGGAAAGGGGGGTGTGAAGTGGCATGCAGGGAGGAAGGAGCTGCTCAGATTCAACCCAGAATACTTGGATGAGACCATGAGGCCATGAGATATAGGGGCAGATGGAGACCATTCAACCCATCTAGTCTGCTCCATCATTCAATGGCTGATAATCCTCAAATTCACTTTTCTTCATAATCCTTGATTTCCTTACTGATTAAAAATGTTTCTTTCAACCTTGCATTTATGTGATGACCCAACTTCAACCATAAAGAATTCCACAGGTTCACCATCCTCTGAGAGAAAAGATTCCTCCTCATTTCTGTAAGTGTGTGGCTTCTTATTCTGGGACTATACCCTCTGGTCCTAGACACTCTCACAAGAAGAAGCAACTTTTTCGCATCTCCCCTTTTCAAGTCATCTTAAGAACCCTGTATGTTTTAATGAGGTCACCTCTCGTTTTCCTATATTCCAACATAGGACCAATCTAATCTACCCGTCCACATAAGACACTCCCTTCAACCCTGGTATCAGCCTTTTTTTTTCAGACTGCCTCCAATGCATATATCTGGGCTTAAGAGCAAGAAGACTACCACTGAGCTGAAGTCACATGTAAAATATTGGATAAGTTGGAATGAGTTGTGCACAAGAGGTTTGAATTATTTATTCCTTGAGCACTGGTTACCGAGAGGGGTTTCCATATGGGAATCTAATCAAACAGCTTAAGTGATTTATGTATAGAATAACAGATACCTGGAGGGAATGACTTACTGGAACTTAATCAAGCAGTTCAAGTGATTTGTATAATTTTTAATGTTCTGTTTGGGGATTCTTTTTGGTTCTTTTTGAGTGTACATGAACTAACTTGCTGTATGTTCCTGCTTTCATGTTTTTTAAAAAAAAAGCTTTGAAATACTTCTGGACACTTGGTTGTTAAGGTTTGCCTGTCATACTTGCACCTGCACAGAGCAGAAGCTTTCTGTTATCAGCCAGTAATGGGTGGATTGCACAACTCTGCCATTTCAATGAGTTTGCTCAGTGGTACTTGGACGTTGAATAGCCAGGATTGGGCCAGCCGAATGATGTGCTTTCATCACAGCAAGAAAACAAAGCATTCATAGTTATTGGCTCACGCTGTTTCAAAGTTGGCATCCAGTGTGCAAACATGACAACAAAGGTACAATACCATGAGTGAATGTGGAAGGATGGCACACTGAGGATTTGCTGTTCCAATATTTGGAGACTTTTGTTTCACATCGGAAATCGGTGTTCGTTCTTGGATGTAAGGTCCATTCCAAAGCCATGAGCCAAGATATATCAAGCCAACTCCTTTCCTCTGTTGTCAATAAGAAGCTCAAGTGAAGTTTCAATCTCAACCCAGTTCATGAGAAATGGGTGACATTAATTGGACCGAAGGGTCTGTTTCCATGCTGTGTGATGCTATTATTTCCGAGGAATGCTTTTCCAGTTGGTAAAAGGTTAGAGTAGGTGGACTGCTCAGTCTATTATATGAGCTATTTCTGATGCAGCATATACAAGATATTATAAATGTCTTGCTGGAGAAAGGAAATTAAATTGAGATTGTTAAAACTGTTGGAATGTTTAATATTTCCCCCCCTTGCTTTTCTTTTGAGATATTGATGTGCAATAATGTTCTACCAGTCTTTAGAATGGGAACTCTTAGTGATGTTTTTTCTCCCTGAGCCATGCTCTCCCACACTGATTAGAGTTATAGCACTTCTCTTTCCCCCACCACTGCTCCATATCGTGAGGAAGACGAGCTAAATCCAAACCATTCAAGGCAGAAATTTGGGTTCACCTTGCTCCATTTTATTCAGTGTCAGGGTGAAACACAATGTATGGACAAGGTGATCCAATAACTTTGGCTTCTGAACCTCTTCGAGGCTAATGTTGTGGAAAGTGAAAGCAAACAACTGAAAACTGAATAAATTCACACAAAATCCTACAGGTGAGTGTGATCATTTGGGGAGGTCTCTATCAGAGCTATCAAAGCATCAATCTTTGGTAGGTCAATGCGTTCCTGTCTGTAAACCAATCCAACTTGTCGGCAACTCAGATCGATGTGGAATTTAATGCTTTGAACAAATTCGCATTAAATGACCTGAGCTCATATTATTGACAGCTTTTGAGTGTTTAATATTGTTAAGGAAGAAAGAGCCACTCTACACACTCTAGCTTCTGTTAGCATTCTGTTCCTGTGTACAACATACTGACCTGGAGGCCAAATACATGTGGGCTGATGTTGAACCTTATTCCTCTTTCTCAGAAAGCTAACACCTTAATCCATTTGGAGATGAGGCAGGGAGCCTGGGGAATGGAGGGGGAGATGAAGTCTCGCAAATTATTAACAATTTGCTGCTTTTTGACCCTGTCCAGTTCATGGGTGAACTTCCTGTATTGCCATAGATGCTGTTGAGGTCCATAAGGTGTTACAAAACACTTCACAGTTAACGAATTACTTTCAAAATGCAGTTATTGTTCTAAATAGTAGAAGTGGGAGCTAATTTTGACACAGAGTAAATGAAATAAATGGCTAGATGCTCTACACTCTTTTCCCCCTTGCCACTCTCTCACTCTTTTTCTTTCTTTCTCTCTCTCTCTCTCTCTCTCTCGCTCTCTCTCGCTCTCTCTTACTCTCTCACTCACACACATGCTATCTCTCTCTCATGCACGCGCACACATGCCCACACAACACACAAACACTCTCTCACTCTCGCTCTCAAACACTTCAAAAGATGTTTAGTCTGGGTGGTGTAATTCTGACTCACTTCTGCTGTTGTTAGGAAGTGTGGCGCTGGAAAAGCACAGCAGGTCAGGGAGCATAAGCCCTTCATCAGGAATGTTTATGCCTGATACGTCGATTCTCCTGCTCCTTGGATGCTGCCTGACTGGCTGTGCTTTTCCAGCACCACACATTTTGACTCTGATCTCCAGCATCTGCATTCATAGAGTCATGGAGATGTACAGCATGGAAATAGACCTTTCGGTCCAACTTGTCCATGCTGACCAGATATCCCAACCCAGATCTAGTCCTACCTGCCAGCACCCCGACCCATATCCCTCCAAACCCTTCCTATTCATAAACCCATCCAGAATACTTTTAAATGTTGCAATTGTACCGGCCTCCACCACTTCCTCTGGCAGCTCATTCCATACACGTACCACGCTCTGCTTGAAAACGTTGCCCCTTGGATCTCTTTTATATCTTTCTCCTCTCGCCCTAAATCTCTGCCATTGAGTTCTGGACTCCCCTAGACTTTGTCTATTTATCGTATCCATGCCCCTCATGATTTTATAAATCTCTGTAAGGTCACCTCTCAGCCTTGAATTCTCCAGAGAAAACAGCCCTAACCTATTCAACCTCTCCCTATAGCTCAAATCCTCCAACCCTGGCAACATCCTTGAAAAGCTTTTCTGAACCCTTTCAAGTTTCACAACATCCTTCTGATAGGCAGGAGACCACAATAGCACGCAATATTCCAAAAGTGGCCTAACCAATGTTCTGTATACAGCTGCAACATGACCTCCCAACTCCTGGACTACATACTCTGACCAATAAAGGAAAGCATACCAAACGCTGCCTTCACAATCAATCTTCTACTGTTGTCTGTGGACATACCTGGATCAGGAGAATGCAGAGCCTGAACATTGTGAGGAAAGTTAACATCGGTTGATCTATTTGCAGTTTTCACTGTGACCTTTAATTGTGTTCTGTGGATGTATTTACTAACACCGACTCTTCCAACAAAGAACAAAACTGCACAGGAACAAGTCCTTTGGCCCTCCAAGCCTGTGCCAACACATTTCCATTCTTTGCACATGACTGTTGTTGTCATTGTTAGACATGATATACATCAGCAATTAAGGAAAGGGTGTGGCAATGTCACTAGGTGAGTAATCCAGGAGCCCAGACTGATATTTCTTGGAGCGTGGGTTCAAATGTCATCATGCTTGATGGTGACATTTGAATTCAATAAGAAAAATCAAACCTGGAATTAAAAATCCAATCTAACGATGACTACTCTCAACTGGTGTAAATACCCATGTGTTCATGAACGCTTTTCAGGAGGGAAATCTGCAGACCCAACCTGGTCTGTCCTAGATGTGATTTCAGACCCATATCAATCTGCTTGACTCTCAACTACCCTCTGTAATAGTGTAGTAAGTCACTAAGGTGGGCAATACATGCTGGTCCAGATGTTCACAATCTATGAATACACAAAACTACTCACATTATATTAGCCTTAACAAGAACGCATTTGGCTCTCCTCTAAATAATGCCATGAAATATGGGCAGCACAGTGGCTCAGTGGTTAGCATTGCTGCCTCACAGCACCAGGGTCCCAGGTTCGATTCCAGCCTTGGGTGACTGATTGTGTAGAGTTTGCACATTCTCGCCGTGTCTGCATGGTTTTCCTCTGGGTGCTCCGGTTTCCTCCCACAGTCCAAAGATATGCAGGTCAGGTGAATTGGCCATGCTAAATTGCCCATTGTGTTAGCTGCATTAGTTAGAGGGAAATGGGTCTGGGTGAGTTACTCTTTGGAGGGTCGGTGTGGACTTGTTGGACCGAAGGGCCTGTTTCCACGCTGTCGGGAATCTAATGTAATCTAAATCCTTTTGAATATTCACTTGACAAGACAGGTGACCCTTGTGTTAAGATTGCCTGTGAAAGATGATGATGTGACTGTCCTTTGCTATCTAGTGAATGCTAACTGATATTAATGCATGGCTTATCATTAACATCTTTCATTTGACTGTCGCTACCCTTTTCCTGATGCACCCATCTAAACTTTGAAGGGGCGTAGTCTTTGTGAAAAATCATTTTGTGACCTTTTGTTAATTTATGGATGATTGCTGAGGCATGCCAACAGGAGTCGAGAGTGGCATTTGATTGGTTGGGACATTATTGCAATGAAAGGAAATTGAAGACATGCTTTTTCATCACCAAGTCCAAGAAAAGTCTGTCCTTTTCATTAGTGTTAGCTCGTCCTTCAAGCTCGTGTGATGGGCTGTTCTGAGTTTACTCTTCAGTTTTGATTGAAGACAACGAGTCATATTTCAGCAAGTTGAGCTCTATAATAGCTGCAAGTTATATCAGTGCTGACTTGGTTACCTGTCATCAAGTGGGACTGCAAATATATATTACAATGTCGCAGTCATCTTATTTACCTGCTCAGTCAATTCCAGCAGGGACACATTGCTGACCCCGCCTTGCAAACAGGTTGATCTGCAAAACTGCAGACACCACAACAACGTCTGAAAGCTAGGGTTCATGAAGCATGCAATCACAGAATGGTGCTCTGCCCAGGAATGCCATCACATTAATCATGGTTGTACCAAACCCCTTGGAAGGGTTTTCATTATCCTTATTCCCCTACTTGTGCCCCATCTTGCAAACATTTCCGTTTCGAGCATTTTTTCCATTTCCTTTTGAAAGGTGTTATTGACCTATCTTCCACCTGGACTCTAGGTTATAAAAAAAATCTGCATAGCTTCATTTTCACCTGTATCCTCTGATTAGTGATCCTCACACCGATACTAATAGTTTCTCACTATCTCACTGCTGCCTCACAGTGCCGGAGTGCCGGCTTCAATTCCCGCCTCAGGCGACTGACTGTGTGGAGTTTGCACATTCTCCCCGTGTCTGCGTGGGTTTCCTCCAGGTGCTCTGGTTTCCTCCCACAGTTCAAAGATGTGCAGGTCAGGTGAATTGGCCATGCTAAATTGCCCATAGTGTTAGGTAAGGGCGAAATGTAGAGGTATGGGTGGGTTGCGCTTCGGTGGGTCGGTGTGGACTTGTTGGGCCGAAGGGCCTGTTTCCACACTGTAATGTAATCTAATGTAATCTAATCTAATGTAAGTATTTATAACTTGAAAGGCTTCTATTAAACCCAGCTTCTTCAGATCCTCTAACCATTCCCTTATCTTTGGCACTATTTTATACCTATTTTCAGACCTTGACCTCTTACTAAACTGTGGTGACAGCACTGTTGCTGAAGAGATCTATCCAGTGATTTTGAAAGGTTTAACATAACTTCCTCACTTTGTGCCATTTGTGTCTCTTAGTATAGCCTAGATTCCCACTTGTTTCTTTTTTTTCCCACAGTGGCACAGTGCTGGGGACCTGGGTTCAATTCCACCTTCAGGTGATTGTGTGTAGAGTTTGCACATTCTCCCCCCTGTCTGCATAGATGTCTTCCCACAGTCCAAAGGTGTGCAGGTTAGGTGGAATAGCCATGCTAAATTGCTGCATTGGGATGTGCAGGCTAAGTGGATTAGCCATAGAGAATGCAAGTTTGCAGGGACAGGGTGGGTTTGGGTGAGATGCTCTTCAGCGGGTGGGTGTGGACTCGATGGGGAAAATGACTTGCTTCCACACTGTGGGGTTTCTGTGATTCCAACCCACTCTGTCAATTTAAAATACTGCCATGTGTGACCGGAAGGATAAAATTTGAGAGGGGATATCTTCAGGTTTTGCATCTACTGCACGTAGGTGTAGAAGAAGTAGATGCAATTTGGTATGCAGGTAATAAAGGATGGAGTGCCTATTTGCAGCAAGACCTGAGCAAAGTGACAAATTACATTCATGCCACATTGGGCAATGATCCTCTCTAGTGATACTGAATTTAAACCAATCCTCCCTTGATATTCAGAGTTATTACTGTCATCAAATGCTTCACCATCAGATTCCTTGAGGATTGAAAGGGTGGCCAGAAACTCAATTGTTCAAACTCTACAAATGCCTATGGCTACTAAAACTTGCCAATGAATGGACATTGTGTGGTGAAAGACTCACCGCAGCCTGCCCGCTATCTACATAGCACAAGTCCAGAGTGTGATGGAATGTTCCTCACTTACCTGGATGGGTGCAGCTCCAACAACACTCTAGAAGTTTGACACCATCCAGAAAGAAGCAGCCTGCTTGTTTGGCACCAATCTCTCACCTTAAACACCCAAAAAGATTCCAAATGGCACCATTATAAACACACGTTTCTTTATTTTTTCCAACACACACTACGGCTGGGGCTATATATCATGGCATGACCCTGAGGCTAACTGTGCACCAATGTTCTTTCATTGTCATCTTTGTTTTCCTGCACAAGGATCTTTGAAACTGCATCCATTGACAGGACCCCACAGTCCTGGCCTCCACAATAGAAAACTGCTAACTCAGACAAGGGACAGGACTGAGAGTTGCACAGCACCTCTCTGTATGACTGTTATATCAAGTAGGTTCACAGACAGGAGGTATGTCTGAGCAAGCCTTTGAAGCCTTTTATCAGTTTGTAGGGGGCTTTTCACATGTCTTCAGACTAAATAACAAGCTAACAAACCCATAGCAGTATTGGGTAGAGCCAAAGGCAAATAGCAAGTTAGCTTCCCTCACCTCCCTGTGGTGGGAGGTAGAAATCAATCAGCAAGTGATTTTCTGGCTTTTAGCTTGTGTCATAATTTTGCCTGGCATTGAGTGGTGTAATCATGATCTGGTAGAAAAGTGATTTAGTGTTGCTCACCCATCGCCTGTCTGAAGTTGAGGTTTGATCTTGATCCATTTCTCCTAGCGCTGCTACTGTTGGCTTCACCCCCACATCCTCGCATCTCCCTGAAGATTGACGCTTGACGTTTTGTCAGCCCCAATTAACCAGCTGGATGGAGAAGAAAGGGCTCCTTGTCAGAGGGCGGAATTCCTTTCTTCCTCCTCTCATTTTTCCTTGAAGATCTGCTTTGAATTTCCTTTCATCAGATGGTAGCGCCTTTCAAACGCTATTTTTTTTTTAACATATTAAACTATCTCAGCAAGTCTGTGCAGGAGCTGGCAGCATTGTTAGAAAACATCCTGAATAGCTTGAGGCCTACGACAGAGGATTGTTTCTGTCGATTTGGATGCATGTTTGAAATGCATGGAGCTGCATAGCTTATTATAAGCTCACTTGATCCTTCTAAGCCTGACTGATGTGCTGTTGGGTAAATGTATTGCACAGTGCGGTAATGAGTGCTAAAGGTCAGGAAATGGCCCAGGTTTGATTCCCAGTGGAATTTTCTGATCCCAGTTGGGGCAACCGCAGGGAGGAGAGAAATCAGCAAAGCATCCTGCATCGTGTCACTCCTCCATGAATCTGTGGGGAAAATGTGACCATTCAATGGCAACTTGTCTGGTCTCAGCTCTCTGATATCTTCCATGTTTGAGCTCACTGTCTTGGCTGACATAAGGTGTTTGGCCAATTGGCTGAAGGGCCAGGGAACTACAAATGGTTGTAGAATTAATCGTTCGAGGGGTGGTTGGGGAAGATCAGATGGGATGGTTTGAAAAGAAAAGAATTTACCATCAAATGGTCACAGTGCAGAAAGAGGTGTGTGCGCCTGCCCGCTTGAAGAACAAGTCACTCCTACTCCCCCACCCATTGTTCAGACTCGTTCAATCAGTGTCCTCTGGTCCTTGACCATTACATCGGTGGAAGCTGCTTTTCTGAATGTATTTGTCTAAATCATCCTTGTTCTAAACATCTTGATGGAATGTCCTCTCAGCTCTCCCATCTCTGAGAGAAACTTTTCCCTGGAGCCATGAGAGAGCAGTTTATGGCGTACTTAATTTTTGGATTTTTTTTTCTGGAGGTGAGGATGGTGCTGGATAAGTCACATTTATTTGTTGCTTGAAGAAATAGGCAGCATAATGGCTCAGTGGTTGGCACTGCTGCCTCACAGCGCCAGGGACCCAGGTTCGATTCCCACCTCCGGTAACTGTCCATGTGGAGTTTGCACGTTCTCCCCATGTCTGCGTGGTTTCCTCCAGGCGCTCTGGTTTCATCCCACAGTCCAAAGATGTGCTGGAATGTTGTAATTGTACCAGCCTCCACCACTTCCTCTGGCAGCTCATTCCATACACGCACCCACTCTCTGCGTGAAAATAGTGATCCCCCTCAGATCCCTTTTAAACCTTTAACCTTTCACCTTAAGCCTGTACCCTCTAGTTTTGGACTCTGCTACCCTGGGGAAAAGACCTTGGCTATTCACCCTATCCATGTCCCTCATGATTTTACAAACCTCTAAAAGGGCACCCTTCAGCCCCAGGGAAAAATTCCCAGTCTATTCAACCTCTGCCTATAGCTCAAAGCTTCCAATCTCAACAATGTCCTTGAGCTGTGAAAATTTAGATCACTTCAGATTGTGACAATTGACTATTACCAAAGCCTATTTTCTTCAGTTTTGAATGTGTAACAACAGATTTTCCATGAGTAAAGTACTCTAGTGCTTATGTAATGCTGATCAATTTACCTCTCCAGATCAAAATTGTACAATTAATCACAACACTAAAAACTGCATGTAATGTATAAGTGGCATAACTGTAGAAAGGGAAAGAACACATCTTGTGCATTTCAATGCAAGAATTTCAGGAGCCAGGGGTTTTGTTTTTGTTCGTCATTTGAGTCTGGGTTCCCCCCCCCGTGCCCCGAGTCCTGCCTCCTCTGAGTGGCATTAAACCATTAACAGGCCCACTAAAATAATAGGGGTTGTGGGAGCTGGACTGCTCACTTCTGCAATGGAGCTGGCAGGACAGGGTGGTGAATACTGGGAGTAGGCAGGCTACTGCACCCATAGAATGATCAGAAATGGAAGTGGTGCAGGAATCCTGGATCTGGGGGTGTTGGCCCAACTCTGGGAAAAATCTGGGTCGTTCACTGTTCCGTCGTCCCTCCTAAAGATGCAGAGCCTTGCTTTTGTAGGGCACCTTGACCCTCATGAACTTTCAAGCAACCGCTATCAGATTGTGGTACGGGAATTCTGGCAGATTATTTTGGCTTTCCTTCCTTGCATCACTGGTGCTTTGGGAGTTGAGACATCAGGTTGAGGTTGTACGGGACGTTGGTGAGGTCTGTTCTGGAGTACTGTGTGCAGTTCTGGTCACAATGCTGCAGGAAAAATTAAATTGGAGAGGGTTCAGAAAAGAGATACCAGGGTGAGTTATAAAATTAGGCTGGGATCTTTTGCACTGGAGCATAAGAGGTTGATGGGTGAGCTTATGGAGATTTATAAAACCATAGGTATACAGATAAGGTGAATAGCAAAGATCTTTTTTCTGAGGTGGGGGAGCGCAAAATTAGGGGGCCATATTTTTAAGGTGTGAGGAGAAAGTTTTAAAAAGGACATATGGGGCAACTTTTTTTACACAGGAGTGGTTTGTGTTTGGAATGAGGAAGTGGTGGATGCAGGTGCAGTTACACCATTTAAAAGACATTTGGATAAGTTGATGAAACGGAAAGGTTTGGGTGGATATGGGCTAATCAAGCAAGTTGGACTAGTTTAGTTTGGGAATATGGTTGGACCAAAGAATCTGTTTCCATGCTGGATGACGCTATGACACAAAGTGCGGAATGTCTAGAAATTATTTTGAATCAAGTGTCGAAGTAAGTAAAAGTAATCAGACAGCTGAGAGTACTTGATGATGCAGTTTGTTTTTTTGCTGAGTGGCTGTTTTGTTGAATGATGAATTTTAGGGGCTCTCGGCTTCTGATGTTACAGGCTCTAGGCATCAGCAAGACGAGCAGGAGTGAGCCATCTCCTCATTTATTTTCATTGGAAAACTCGCCCCAGGCAGAAGTGTTAGACAACGTCGGACAGCATTGACAGTATAGAAGGAATATTTAAGACAGATGGATAGATCTTGCTAGCCAAAGGAATCAGAGGAGATTATCAGGAAAGATGACATTTTTTACACTGATGTCTCAATCATGTTAGTGAGCAAAAGACTTTCCAAATTAGAAGGATTTTGTTGTAAATCTGTGGTGTATTACAAACGTCCTTGCCCTTTTGAGCCCTTTCCCTGTCCAAAGACCAATATCCTACTGAAGAAAGACTCAACCGTGTTTTTATTTTTAGAACACAATATCAATTTATTAATTCACTTAATTAACAAGTTACAAGCACTGTCAACTGTAACAACAAAATAGGAAAGAGCGGAGGAAACAAGAGTGGGGTGAGATCAAAGTAGAGTCGAGAGGGGTACTTAGCTAACTTGTTAAGCAAAGTCCAAACAGCGTCACCTGCAACTCTGGAGCTGTTCTGTTTGAGTTTTCAAGAGACCTGCATTTATAATTTGAACCAATGGAAATGTAGAATTCAAAACACGCATAGATCAGGCTTGATCTCATTGAATAGAGGAGCAGGTTAGAGAGGCTGAATGGTCTATCTCTGCTCTTAAATTGTACACGTGTTTGTAAGGCAAATTGAGACAGATCGTATTGTGGTGATTTGAGTGGCACCAACATGGAGGAGCATTTGAAACGCCATTACTGATGAGTCTATTACTAGCATGGCATATCCATTGTTTCTCCATGTATGTAAACAGGTTAGCATGTGTGCCAAGGGTATGTGGTAATACACAGTTTGGATTAGGACCTTCTCCCCCACAGCCGATTGCCCTCCATGAACGTGGTGTGCTGTGGATGTACCTGAGACTGTATAAAGACATCCTCATCCCTAACAGAAATCAGTAGGTAAATCGCAACAGTAATCGCTGATCACACCCCTAACCCAGAGGCCTGACTGAGATGAGGTTACTCAGAGCAGACTACCTTGCTGGTTAGTGAGGATAAACAAACCAGTAGCTCATTTATCAGCAGGGCATGGTGTAAGCCATTTCTTGATCCATTGGTATCATAGACTGTACAGTCCTGAAGGAGATCCAGCAATGATTTAAGAATTAAGAAGTCTGGTTGCTAGTCACCAAGTTGATCAGTCACATCAAAGCATCAGTCTACGATGTTTCCATTGACTGGGTAACAAACCTGGTGTGTTCCACCTCATTGGTTGACATAGCGCTGAGAAACATCTGTGGTTTCCAGCCAGTTTGAGGCAAGCCCATGGCACATTTGACTAAAAAGCTGCTGAAAAGTATTGAAAAGAATAAGAAATCAACATTCAATACTGAATAATTACATCGTTAAGATATCTCAAAGTGATCTCTGGCTGACACATCTTTTGTAGGTTATCAGGGAGGAGATGGCACAGTGATATTATTGCTGTGCTATTAATCCAGAGACCCAGGTAATGTTCTATGGAGCCAGGTTCAAATCCCACCATGGCAAGTTGTAGAGTTTAGAATTCAATAAAACTTCTGGAATTAAGAGTCTGATGACCATAAATCCATTGTCAATTGTCGGAAAAAACCATCTGGTTCATTAATGTCCTTTGAGGAAGGAAACCGCCATCCTTACCTGGTCTGGCCTACATCTGACTTAAGACCCACAGCAATGTGGTTGCCTCTAGTTAGGGATGGGCAATAAATGCTGGCCCAGCCAGTGATGCCCTCATTCCCGTGAATGAATACACAAAAAAGGTTAATAAAATCTTCTGGTACAGATGTTTGGCCATCAGTACAGTACCAGCTTGGTAAAAGGGCAGTAAAAATAATCCCATTTGCCCCACTGTATTACCATCATCCTGAATATTTTGTTTTCTCAAGTATAAATCCACCTCCCTTGGGAGGCTCAATGGCTAACACTGCTGCGTCACAGCACAATGGGTTCGGATTTGAGTCCACTTTATGTGGAGTTTGCACATTCTCCCCGCATCTGCATGGGTTTTCTCCCAAGGTCCAAAGATGTGCAGGCTAGGTGGATTAGCCACGGGAAATGCAGGGTTACAGGGATAGGGTAGGGGGATGGTCTTTGCAAGATCAGTGTGGACTCAATGGGTCAAACAGCCTGCTTCAACACTGTAGGCTATGATCCACTGTGAAATGCATCCTCATCATAACAGCCTGCTCAGTGAGAAAATAATTCTTGTCTGTTCTGTTGTCAACTAGCTTCCATTAATATCCTTTGGCTACTAATTCTTCTGCCAAAGTGAACAGTTTCTTCTCCTGCGCTCCATCAAACGTTTCGAACCCCTCTACTAAAACTAACCCCTAACAGCCTCTACTGTAAGAAGAACAATTGCAACTTGTCTTGTCTCCATGTAACTAACTCTTTTGAAGCAAAGTTATTGTTATGTAGGCAAATATTGAATTTTTAATCATAGTTTACACTTTCTTCTTGTGGAGACATGTAGCCTAAATCATGAGATCTTGGCTGCCACTCCCCAGAACCAAGTATTGCATACAGTTCTGGTCACTGCATTATTGGAAAGATGTGGAAGCTTTGGAAAGGGTTTAGAGGAGATTTACTGGGATGTTGCCTGGTGTAGAGGGAAGGTCTTACGAGGAAAGGCTGAGAGACTTGAGGCTGTTTTCATTAGGGAGAAGAAGGTTGAGAGGCGAAGAAGGTTAATTGAGACGTATAAGGTAATCAGATGGTTAGATAGGTTGGACAGTGAGACCCTTTTTCCTTGGATGGCGATGGCTAGCACAAGGGGGCATAGCTTTAAATTGAGGAGTGATAGATATAGGACAGATACCAGAGGTAGTTTCTTTACTCAGAGAGTAGTAGGGGGCATGGAATGCACTGCCTGCAAACAGTTGGAGACTTGCTGACTTTAAGTGGTCATTGGATAGACATATGGACGAGAATGGAAAAAGTGTAGGTTAGATGGGCTTCACATTGGTTCCACAGGTCGGCATGACACTGAGGTCTGAAGGGCCTGTACTGTGCTGGAATGTTCTATATCCTATGTTCTAAGTCTTACAAATGGGTGGATTTGGAATAGAAATAGGCCATTTGAACCCTGAAGGCAGCGTTCCCATTTGATGCGATTTGGTTGCGGCCTCCCCTTTCCTGTCTGTTTTTCACTCGTAGATTATTCCGTGACCCACAAGAACATATGTATGTGTGCAGATAAATTGCTGGAAATTCATTAGTTTAAAACATGCACTTTCCATAAGTTGCACAAGTGACATCACTCTAACTATTAGTCTTTGACCCGAACAGTTGAAATAATTTGATCGTAGGATAGCCATAAGCTTGAATACTTTGGGACTTTCATCTCCGAAGCTCTGAAGAACGTGACGTGATTTCATTGAAAGGTGCAAGATCCTGAAGAGATCAAACCGAAGCTGAGGTTGCAATTTGCTTGGATTTGCTTCAGGCTTGTCTACCTTTTCTGCTGCTCACAATAGGATAGTTTCTATGTTGGGGATAGAAACGGACTGAGCCACCATTTTACAGAACACTGTTATCTGCAAGGATGGCCCCAGCATTCTAGTTGCTTGCCATTTTAATTGCCCAAATTGCTCCCATTCTGATGGTTCTGTCCTTGGCCTGGTATAATATTCCGGTGAAGCCCGAGAGGAATACCCCATCTTCCGGTTGGGAATTTTATCGTCTTCAGGACTCAGAGGTTGAATTCAGACAGTGAACTCTGTCCTCTCGCTTGAATCTCCCTGTTTTCAAGCAGAGCTCTTCCTTAGTTTTTCATTAACACTCATTGTGAACCAATGCTTTGTTTTGTTCCTGAACCCCTGGCCACAGGTTTTGCCTTTTGTCCCATGATGCATTTGTCATTTAACTTCTTCTGCTTTGTACCCTATCCCAGGCATTCCCTTTTGTTCATTTCCCCGACCCAATGATATAAAACCCATCTCACCCTAGTTCCAAAGAACCATCAGAGTCTCTTATTTTTTTGTTAACTCTTATTTCTCACTCCACAGATGCCACCTGACTGACTGACTGAGTATTTCCAACACTTTAAGGTTTGAAGAGGCTGGATAAGGTAGACATGGAGGGATTGTTTTCCCAGTCTGAGACAGAAGGAGGGGCCCACAGCATCAGGGTAAAAGGCTCAATCATTTAGGACTGTGATGAGAAGAAACTCCTTCAATCTTTGGAATTCTCTACCCTGAAGGTTTATGGATACTCCATCACTGAGTATGTTTAAACTTGAGATAAATCTTCGATCTGTCAGGAGACACTGGGAGCGGTTGGGAAAATGGATTTGAGGCCAAAGGTGAAACCTGATTGTATGGGATAGCAGGATAGATTTAATGGGCTAAATGCCTGCTTACATTACTCTCTGTAATGAGAGAGGAGCCCAATGATCCAACAGAACAGTGCCAACTTTACCTTTTTTTAAGCAATCATCAAAATCCCAGCCACAGTGTTGGGTGAGGTATCAGCAGTAAGCTTGTGCGACGCTGGTGAATCACAAACAGTACATTTACATTCACAGAGGGGATGCATAATTACTAAAGAAAACAATTGTACATCATTATGAATGGTTGTTATTTTATTGCTTCCCATCATTACCTCCAAATTCTTTTTGCTCCTGTCCTGAAGCTCTGTCGCCACTAACAAGGGTTCACTTTCATTCACAGACGGCACATTTGCCCTGTCTTTCAGCCAAATGCAGCTTGTAACGCTCGTTCGAATGCCTGTTTGGATCTTGCTGTTCATGTGTGGCGAGCGGGGTGTGTGGGGGGAGGGCAGGGTTGGAATAAGTGTTCAGTTATCTCAACGCTGCTTCTCATCTTTAATTATTTAAGTGGTTTATTTTCAAAGCTGAGGCAGTGCGGTTTGTAATTACAAAAATATGATGAGCTTCCCAATTTCTCTCCCAGTTATGTGAGATCTATTATTAGAGCCTGCAGCTAGCAATTGAGTGACCTTTCTGCTTAGAGTGGAGGTTGAGGCAACATGGAAATTAGAATAACGAGTTAGTTTTGCTGGGCATTTATGATCCTCGTGGAAGGCTAATCATTGTGTTCGAACTGTTAGCAGGACATACATGCACCTTGATTACAGCTTGGGATTATTATTACTTAGAGCAGTGACTAATAGTGTGTGACTGATCCAAGTATTGCCAATTGTTCTCAGTTGTTGCCAAGTGACCATATGTCCATTAAGGGAATTCTCCTTGCTCCTTCTTGACTTCACATGCCAGCAGATCACTATTAAGAGTTTTGCATCTAAGAATGGGAACAAAAAAAAGTGCCGGACGAGCTCTGCGGGTCTGGCAACATCTGTGGAGAAAGAAACATTAAGTTTTGAGCCCAATGTGACTATTTCTGCTGAGTTTCTCCAGCACTTGCTGCTTTTATCTCAGACTTCCAGCATCGGCAGAATTTTGCTTTTAGTGGGTATCGGTAACTATCTTCAATGAGCCTGTAAAATCCTACTTTACCTTGGTGACGGTCCATGGCACAGCTTTTAAATTAAATTGCACAAACTAAGTGGGTGGCTTGCTTCCTCATCTTCCAAATTCCTCTAACTTCAACTCATCCGAAACTCGGCTGCTCATATCCTAACTCGTACCAGTTCTTACTCACACGTTACCCAGATGCTCATTGTGCCTTCCTTGAAGGCAAGACGATAACGCCTTTATTTTAACATTCTTACCCTTGTAGGTTTGCTTTATATGCTCCGGTTTCCTCCTACAGTCCAAAGATATGCAGGTTAGGTGGCCCTGCTAAATTGCCCTGCATTGTTCTGGGATGGGCACTCTAGGTGAATTAGCCATGGGAAATGCAAGTCCTTAGCTATTCATACCTCTGTGATCTCCTCCAGTCCTATCATCACTGGAGAACTCTGCACTCCTCCAGTTCCCTCATCCCTCATTTCTCTTTACTATCCCGGGTGTGGTTATGCTTTCAGCTGGTGGTGCCCTTGATCCTCCCAAAAACTGTCCACTTTTTACTGCGTTCTTCCTTTCAGATGTTCTCCAAGGGCTAATGCTTTGAACAAGCTTTTTGCGACGTAATCTATTTTGTCAGTCATTTTATATGGCCGCCTTGCTATAGCTTGCTATCCAAGGGGCAATTTATCATTACTGGAAGGAAAAGAAGTTCAAATTGCATATTTAGCAGTGCAACATGCAAATTATACCACCACATTTAACAGACAGATGTTTGTTTTTTCAGTACTACACTCGAGTTACATCACAAATGTTTGTTTGCTTGACAGTATCTCCTTATCTGGTTGCCATTTGCAGTGAAACTGTCACTGTATACTCACACGTATACATTACAGACCTCTGCCGCTTGAACTCTTACCAAATCAATTTAACCCATCAGCTGTGTAGTTCCTGACATATATTGTCTCCCGTTGTGACATTGCCTTAAATTGAAAATTTTCAGCTTTTTGATTTTTTTCAAATCCTTCGGTTTCCTTGCCCCACCCAATCTCTGCAACCTCTTCCAACCCTGTAACCCCTCGAGATCCCAATGTTCCCTGCTAGACATGGCCCTACAATAAACCCTGGAAAGACCCCCACTCAAACACACTGTCACTTTATTGCTGTCTTGAACTACCTAGTGGTTAGTGGCTGGCACTGCTGCCTCACAGCACCACGGACCTGGGTTCGAGTCCAGCCTTTTGTGACTGTGCAAGCTTCACGCAGACATTCTCCCCAGTGTCTGCGTAGGTTTGCTTTACATGCCCCGGTTTCCTCCTACAGTCCAAAGATGTGCAGGTTAGGTGGCCGTGCTAAATTGCCCCACAGTGTTCTGTGATTGGCACTCTTGGTGGATTAGCCATGGGAAATGCAAGGTTACGGGGATAGGGTTGCTGTGTGGGATGCTCTTTGGAGGGATGGTGTAGACCCATTGGGCTGAATGGGCTGCTGTAGGGATTGTGTGACTTTTGCCCAAAGCTCTATTCACCTGTCATAATATTTCCTTTGTCTTGTGTCAAACGTTGTTTGGTAATGGAACACTCTGGGACATTTTACTAAATTCCAGACACTAACAAATTGTTTTTGTGGTTACTGACCCAAGCAGGACAGCACTATTTTATAAGGAGAATTGTTTAAGGAATTGCAATGTCAGAGTACAAAACGGTGCATGAAAAATTGAGGGGGGAGGGAATGGAATTGGATGTAATGCCACCAGTATAGGAATGATGGGCCCAGTGGCCTCATGCACTTCTCGATAATTACACCTTGAAATTACTTTCTAAATTTGAGCAGGTTATTTGAGTGACGGAGAATGTTTGAATTGGTTAGTATTTCAGAATTTTAATCTTTACTAATGTATGGTGTGCCACTGTTCAGAAGGAGGACCTTCCCCGAATTCTGGGGGCTTCCCTTTAGTGCCAGGTACTCCCCAGGTTGGGTGTACCATAGTGCAGCAAGTCCCTCTCTCCAGGGCACCAGGAATCTATATGAGCCTTAAACCTTAACACCGGAACATTATTTCAATTCCCACTTTAGTACCATTTAATGCTACAGATTATGACTATTTCACAGCATAGGCCAGATCACTCAAATTCGTTTCATGTAGGATTATTGATAAGCTAATTATGTGAGTAAAATAAATGGCTGAAGAGCATTAACAACAAAGGAAGGATTGGTGGGGGGTTGGTAAAACAGGTGGGGGAGTGGCATTGCTAATCAGGGATAGTATCATTGCTACAGAAAGGGAGATCGTGGAGCAGGGTTTGTCTACAGAGTCAGTCTAGATGGAAGTCAGAAACAGGAAAGGAACAGTCACTTTATTGGGAGTTTCCTACAGACCCCCAATAGCAACAGAGACATGGAGGAGTAGATTGGGAGGTAGATTTTGGAAAGGTGCAGAAGTAACAAGATTTTTGTCACGGGTGACTTTAACTTCTCTACAACTGATTGGAACCTCCTTAGTTCAAATAGTTTGGTTGGAGCAGTTTTTGTCAGGCGTGTCCAGGAAGGGTTCCTGACTCAATATAAAGATGGGCCGACGAGAGAAGAGGCCATATTGGATTTGGTGTTTGGCAATGAACCTTGTCAGGTGTCAGATCTCTCGGTGGGAGAGCATTTCAGTGATAGTGATCACAACTCCCTGACCTTTAGTATAGTCACAGAGTGGGATAGGAGCACATGGTATGGAAAGTATTTAATTGGGGGACCAGGAATTACAATGCTATTAGGTAGGAACTGAGGCACCTAAAGTGGAAACAGATGTCCTCAGGAAAATTCATGACAGAAATGTGGAGGTTAGGGAGCACTTGCTGATAGTGCTGGATAAGTTTGTCCCACTGAGACAAGGAAGGGAGGTGGGTTGAAAGAACCTTGGGAGACCAGGGATGTAGAACATCTAGTCAAGATGAAGAAGGAAGCTTACTTAAGGTTGAGGAGGCAAGGATCAGACAGGACTTTAGAGGATTTCAATGTAACCTGGAAGGAACTGAAGAATGGACTTAGGAGAGCTAGAAGGGGACATGAAAAAGCTTTAGCGAGTAGGATTAAGGAAAACTCTCTAAGGCATTCTAAACTTGTGTGAGAACAAGAGGATGGCCAGAGTGAGGGTGGGGCCGATCAGGGATAGTGGAGGGAACTTGTGCCTGGAGTCGAAGGAGGTTGGGAGATCTTTAATGAATACTTTGCTTCAGTATTCACTCATGAGAGGGACCTTGTCGTTTGTGAGCTCTGTGTGAAACAGATTGATATGCTCGAACAGGTTAATATTAAGAAGGAGGATGTGTTGGAAATTTTGAAAAATCTAAGGATAAATAAGTCTCCTGGCCAGATGGGATATACCCAAGGTTACTACATGAAGCGAGGGAAGAGATTACTGTGCCTTTTGCAATAATCTTTGAGTCCTCACTGTCCACTGGAGTAGTGCCAGATGATTGGAGGGTGGCAAATCTTATTCCTTTGTTCAAGAAAGGGAATAGGGATAACCCTGGGAATTATAGATCAGTCAGTCTTAAGCCTGTGGTGGACAAATTTTTGGAGAGGATTCAAAGAGACAGGATTTATGATTATTTGGAAAAGCATAGTTTGGTTAGAGATAGTCAGCATGGCTTTGTGAGGATTCTTTGAAGATGTGACAAAACAAATTGATGAAGGTAGAGCAGTGGATGTGGTGTATGTGGATTTCAGCAAGGCATTTGAAAACGTTCCCCATGGTAAGGAGACATGGGATACAGAATTGGCTGGCCCATTTTGGGACCTCTGCTCTTTGTGACTTTTATAAATGACTTGCTTGAGGAAGTGGAAAGGTGTGTTCGTAAGTTTGCAGATGACACAAAGATCGGTGGAGTTGTGGATAAGTGTGGTGGGCTATTGTAGGTTGCAACAGGACAGTGACAGGATGCAGAACTGGTCTGTTAAGTCTCAAATGGAGTTCAACCTGGAAAAGTGTAAAGTGATTCATTTTGGAAGGTCGAGTTTGAACGCTGAATACAGGGTTAAAGACAGAATTCTTGGCAGCGTAGGGAGACCAGAATCGGTAAACAAATCTCTTGGCATCAATTTAATTCTTCACCAAGTGGTTGTGATTGAATTAATGCATAGGACCTCTTGTGGTCAAAATGTAATATTGGGTTATCGGGATAGTGTGGTAAAAGGCATTAGCTCGGATCATGTAGTAAACATCTTGGATTGAATGGCCTATTCCTGTTCCTCACATTTCCCAAGTATCTTCCACAATTACTCAACCAATATGAACTGCAGAGAATCCTCAGACACCATGCTGTAGTACAGACAAGTTATTTTAAAGTGGAAAAATTAAATTCGTGACATAAGCTGCTAATAAGCTAATAAAATGCTGAATTCAAGCACACTATCATTAAATGGGTAAGAAAAGAGAAGCGACTCTCGTGCAAAAGAATGCAATTATTTAAATGCCTATCAGAAACCACATCAATACATATTTTATTATCACCATCTTTTAAAATATCAATTGTTTTGGATGAATAGGCCCGCTGCTGAGCTGAAGTTATTCATAGTTTTTGAAACCCAGCCAAGCATTAATGATGAATGCAGTTGTCATAATAAAGCCCTCAAGCTGCATTGCTTAAAAATAACAAAAGGAGCGGGGTTCCATTTCCATATCAAAGCAATATGTGCTTACCATCAATAGAGGGAGAAAACTCAGAGGGTTTTATTACAACTTTCAAAGGTAGGGTTTTGCTTAGGAACACTTCTGGACTCAGTGTCAAGTTCAATAATTTTAGGGCTTGAAGCACCTTCTCCCATGTCTTCACCGCAACCCCCACATACCAGGCCTTGTCCTCACCGCAAACCCCACACATTAGACCTTGTCCTCACCGCAAACCCCACACACCCGGCCCTGTCCTCATTACATCCCCCACACATTAGACCTTGTCGGCCTTGTCATCACCGCAGCCCCCACACACCAGGCCTTGTCCTCACCGCAACCCCCACACGCCAGGCCTTGTCCTCACCGCAGCCCCCACACTCCAGGCCTTGTCCTCACTGCAACTCCCACACTCCAGGCCTTGCCCTCATTGCAACCCCCATATACCAGGCCTTGTCCTCACTGCAACCCCCACACTCCAGGCCTTGTCCTCACCGCAACTCCCACACACCAGGCCTTGTCATCACATGGTGTGTTATTAAACACCACCCATTTTTAGGCACTAACAGTCCTAATTAGCAGCTGTCCATTCTCCTAGACTGACTATTATCCACTCCTTTGACTGTCCAACTATTTGTCGTTCTCTCTCTCACTCTCACACTCTTTCTTTCTTTCTCTCTCTCTCTCTGTCTCTCTCTCTCTCTCATTTACTCCTCCCCTCTCCGCCTGCCCACACCCCATCTTCTACATAAAAAAACAACTTTTCCCTAAGTATCATCAGTTCTGAGGAAGAGTCACTGGATCCAAAACATTAACTTTGATTTCTCTCTGCAGATGCTGCCAGACCTGCCGGGATTCACCAGCAATTTCTGTTTTGTTTTTGCTAGTGTTCTCAGTCAATTTCAATCACAGCAGAAAACATGACAGAAGTTGACAAGGCATTTTTTTTCTCTCTACATTTTCATGCGTTATAATACTTTTGATAATTGAAAAGGTGTTGTAACGCATGACAATTGCACAAAGTGAGCATCATCTTGCCTTAGCAGGACAGAACTCCCACAATGATTTACTGCATTATAAACACATGTATATTACAATGTAACATCTATTAATGACATCTGAAGGTGTCAAAACATTTTAAATTTAACAGACCTTCATCAGTCCCCAAGAACTCTCCACAGAGGTTCACTTTCTTGGGCTTCTAAAGTCCCTACCACCAGATGAGAACAGCACTCAGGACGAAATATCGGCTTCCTCTAGTTCAAAAAGCCACATAAAATGGTGTGAGGTCAGGAAAGCAGAATAAAATTGCTTTTCCTGCAAAAATAAAGTTCCACGCTTCACAGGTTGATTCATACCTCTGTTGAGAGATGAAAATTTAATTTCCTTGTCTTTGAATCGGAAACGAGAGTGTGGTGCTGGAAAAAACACAGCAGGTCAGGCAGCATCCGAGGAGCAGGACAATCGAAGTTTCGGGCATAAGCCCATCAGGAATGAGGAATTCATTCCTGATCAAGGGCTTGTGCCCGAAACGTCGATTCTCCTGCTCCTCTGAAGCTGCCTGACCTGCTGTGCTTTTCCAGCACCACACTCTCAACTCTGATCTCCTGCATCTGCAGTCCTCATTTTCCCCTTTGAATCGGGCACTTGAGGGCTTAACTCCTGCTTAAAGAACATAACGTAGAGTCTCACGCCAGTGTAGTATTGAGGATATCTTGCATGTCACCATTGCAGTCTTCGATGGGAATTTAAGCCAATATCTCACCTGCCTCTTTGGGTAGATGTAAAACAGCACTCTTTCAAAGAGCAGCACTGGAACTCACTAAAATCAATATTTAATGCCAAACCAACGTACCTAAAAGCTGATTAGCTGGTCATTATTTACAGTGACACTACTGTGGGTGTAAACTGTTTATATAATCGTCTACCACATTTCCTACATTTTACAAAATAACTATAAAGTATTTTGGAGCATCCTGAGGGTTTGAGAAATGTCATGCAATTGTTGTTCTCACTTTTTCATTTGAAGACAGGTTTCATGGGTTTGCACAAATGGTGGAAGGATGCTATCCAGATGTACAAAATGCAAACATCCTTCTAGATGTCAACACAGCAGTCTGATCCCAAGCTCCAGGGTGGGTTTGATCTCAGATCTAGAAATCATGATTGGGGCGGTTTCAGGCTTTGCCAATCCAAACCTGTCACCTCTTCCAGAGCCCACTATATTTTCATCTCCATTTAAAAACTGTATAAAAGACTGACTATCTTTAATAACCCCTTAAAATTGCCAAATTTATTGCATGTGCATGTGCTCCAACAGCTTTTGAAACTCAACCAAGTATTCATAATGGGCTCAGCTGTCAAAATAAACGTTTATGGATCCAGTCAGGGGAGTGTTTGGAAAAACAGATGGTGAGGTCTGTTTCTGAACAGGTAGCCTATCATTTAAAGAACTTGAGAGTTGTGATTTTAATGGTCTCTTAAAGCTGCAAATCAGTGTCGTTTTTTCAAGTTAAAGCCAATGGTAAAAGTACTGTGGTGCATCTGAACGCATACACAATGCTGGCCAAAGTACGAATCAACTTAGCTTTTCAGGACAGAGCCCAATGCTCAGTAACTGCACTAAAACACATCTGAGTGATAAGGCAGTTTCTAATAATGACATTCGAATTTGACAAAACATTTAACACTTCCCTGTTAGAATGTTCACTACTGCCCAACATCCTTCTTCCAAAATTCACAGACTCTGTTAGCTGGAGGGTTTCCCAAAGTTTGTCTATGCCAATGAAAATACCACGGGCTACAAAATGCAAATTGGCCCTTGGTCTGTGAAATCCACCCCCGATGTTTCAGGGCTGCATGAGAAGTTCGTGTGTGACTCCTTTGGTTTGTCAGTTCCACCTCCACTCACTGCTGGAGATAGAAAAGTGTAACCCATTGGCCGGAGCTGGGTTTGATCCTGACGCCCACCTTGACTCAGAGACAGCAGACATTCCCACTGAGCTGAAGTCTCTCTCCAGCAGACTCTATAATACAGATCTATTTATATCCTCCCTCTCTGCTCAGGTGTTCGGACTGTCTCCTTTATATCACTGCCCTCTCTGGTTTAGCACAGGGTAGGAATGAGCCCAAGAGTCTTCTGTTTTCCAGGGCATCTGCTCACCAGTCTGTAATATGGTGATCGGACAGCTCAGTGGCAGTAATTTGTCCCTGGACTCCCAGCAATATAACCTTTGCAGTCACTGCGTGCTCACATATTCATGATTGGATTTTGTAATGAAATTCGCTGTGATCTTTTGCAGCCTTGGCTCAGTTTATGAGATGGATTTGTGCATTAATCTAATGAGAAATTTCGCAAAACCAGCATTTGGCTATTAATAAACTGGAGGAAGCAGAGATAATGAAATGCACAGATTTAGTTATACCCCATGTCTGCGTTAATTGGTTTGTAATATAAGACAACAATGAAACGAGCCATTCAGGATCCAGAGGGGGGTGGGGTTGAGTCAGTCTTGGATTCTGTCTTAAGCTTTTCCAAACTGTAATATAAAGACAAAGCATCGTTTTAAAATCATAACAACAGCTGAAAAGCCTGCATCAGTGCCTCCTCCTCTCCTCTCTGGTCAGCCAATGCTGTTTCATGGACTGAGGATAAAATTAGATTGTCACAAGGAATTGAAGTGAAGTGCATTAAGGTCTCTCAAAAAGACCCTCACTGGCACAGCAAGCCAGTGTTTTGGTGCAGATCAATAGGGACATGGTCTGTTTCTGCATCGTGCATATCAAATAAAGACTTGCATTTGTATCAAACATAGAAATTGGTGGGAAAACTCAGCGGGTCTGGCAGCATGTGTGGAGAGAAAGCAGAATTAATGTTTTGACCCTTCTGCAGAACTGATTGGAGCTGGGGAAAAGGCTGGTACATGTGCCAAAGAATGGATGGTGGGAGGAGCAAATGATAGAGCCCCAAAGAGAGAGAGAAACAAAAGTTTGGGTGCTGGACATCAGAACTGAAAGCAGAAATTGCTGGAAAAATTCAGCAGGTCCGGCAGGACCTGTGGAAAGAAAGCGGAGTTAACATTTTGGATTTAGTTACCCTTTTTCATAAGAGAGAAACCGTTGGGAAGATAAAGGAATAGATAATGGTCAGGTTGGGGAATCAATAGCTGCTAATGACGACCCGTAGTGTCTGACAAAGGGTTAGTTGTGGTAACTGCCCATGTGATGACAAGGGCTGGGGTGTGGGGGTAGGTAAAGGACATGAGCAAAGATACTCAGGATCTAAAGTTATTGAACTCAATGTTGAGTCCTGAAGGCTGTAGGGTCCCCAGGTGGAAAATGAGGTGCTGTTCTTCCACCTTGTGCTGAGCTTGGCTGGAGCACTGCAGCAAGCCTGAGACAGGGATGTTGACCAGAGAACAGGGTGGGGTGTTGAAGTGGCAGACAACTAGAAGCTCAGGGTCAATTTTGCAGGCAGAATTTTAGGTGTTCCGCAAAACGATCACTCAGACGAGATGAAGCGCAGACTATGTAGAGGAGACCCCACTGTGAGCAGCGAACACAGTCGACTAGATTGAGTGAAGTGCAGGTAAGTTGCTGCTTCACCTGGAAGGTATGCCTGTGGCCTTGGATAGTGGGGAGGGAGGAAATAAAGTGGCAGGTATTACACCTTCTGTGGTTGCATGGGAAGTTGCCGTGGCAGCATGGGGAGGCATTGGGAGTGGAGGAGGGATGAATGCCAACCTTTACCCAGCTACAATTAATCCTGAATAAAGGTCACTGGACCTGAGATGTTAACTTTGCTTTCTTCCACAGTTGCTGCCAGACCTGCTGAGTTTTGTGCAGCAATTTCTATTTCTCGTTCCTGATTTCCAGCATACACATTTCTTTGTTTTTTTTTTTGGCTTGTATTTATATAGTGCCATTCACAATCTCTGGTAGACACCAAGTAGGTTACAGCTAACAAAGTGGTTTGAGAGCATTGATGCATTCTACTGTAAGAAATGTGGCAGCCAATTGGAACAGAGCACCAGTTGATGAGAGGATCCATTGATCAGAGATTGGTTAGGAGTAAACATGGGTCAAGGCTGTGGGAGGAAGCTGCTCTTTGAATAGAGTAAGGAGGTGTCTTGCATCCAAATGAAATGGACTGCTAACTGTAACTCCAATAATATTTATGATTGATTGGTTTGATGTCTGTTAGTGTCACTGATGCTCAAAGCTGTGAACACAGTATTGTTAAGCTTTAATAAATAGGAAACTTGACAGTTCAGACACAAGCCAAAGTAACAGGGTTTTGGTACAGTTTATGACAATAGACAATAGGTGCAGGATTAGGCCATTCTGCCCTTCGAGCCTGCACCACCATTCAATATGATCATGGCTGATCATCCTTAATCAGTATCCTGTTCCTGCCTTATCTCCATAACCCTTGATTCCACAATCCTTGAGAGCTCTAACCAACTCTTTCTTAAATGAATCCAGAGACAGGGCCTCCACTGCCTCCTTAATATAGAAGATCTAAGGTGGATCTCTTGAATTTTCTAATGGGGATAAATGGTCTTTTCAGAATCAGCAGGACAATTGCTGGGACCTGAAATATTTTTGTCCATGTTTTTTAACAATGATCCAATGTTCCAAAGATAACTATCAAATAACTTCTAGGCCTTGCAAATCTGCAGCACTAGTACATTTTCCATATTCAGTTTGGGGCCAGCTTGACCCTTGGAAATTGCTGTACCGGGAGATTGTCAATAAAGATGACAATGAAGATGCAAATATAGGTGGGTTGGGCCGAACAGGCAGAATGCATTTCATGTATCCTCTGCCTAAGTTGTGCAAATATTATGTGCTAAAAGAACTGGGCTTACTTGCAATAGGGCATAACAAAACCAAAGAATCACAATGTGCATGACAGAAATTAGGTCGCGATGAGAGTTGAAGTTGTGAATAAAATTTCTAGCAGCAGTTGAGGTGAAGTTGCAACATGGTGAGTAATTCTACAGAGGTGGAATTATTTAAAACTTGCAATGGATGAAATTTGGAGTTTGAACCTCTGCTTGGGGTCATTCGAACACTGAGATTGCCTAAAAAAGCAAATGGATAAGATGTGGGTGGGGAGTGAAATCAATCATAATGATTGGGATTGAGGACATTGAGATATTGATAAAGAAAAGGAAACCAATGACAAACTTTAAATGTGACCAAATAAAAGTTAGATGAGAAATTTATTTTTCAGTCACAGCCAGTATCATTTGTGATTTAAAAACAGAATTCCGAGAATAATTTTGTTTAAAATGAATAGCACTTGTTCTATAGGGATGACACTGCTTCAAGGATAATGATTCACTCACGTTGCATGATGAACAAAAATTATACATTTGGTCAAACTATAAAATTAGGAATAATTGTAAAACTGTATTCTGAAATGTCCACCATTCACTAAATAAACTAATTGTCTCTTTAAACTGAACTCAAGGATCATTTGGACATGTACTATAGCTCAAATCATTGGGAAGTAATCACAAATATTAAGTGCAGCAGTTTAACAAACCTCCACTTGTGTAATATCCTATTATAGCATCACAGAGTCAAAGAGTGATACAGCGCAGAAAAAGACACTTGAGTCCAACTCATCCGCGCCGACCAGATATCCCAATCTGATCTAGTCCCATTGCCAGCATTTGGCCTATATCCCTCTAAACTCTTCCCATTCATGACTTTTAAATGTTGCAATTGTATCCACTTCTTCTGGCAGCTCGTTCTATATATGCCCCACCCTTTCCATGAAAAAGTTAACCCTCGGGTCCTTTTTAAATCTTTCCCTTTTCACTTTCAGCTTTTTTAGTTTTGGACTCCCCCAGCTTAGGAAGAAGACCTTGGCCAGTCATCCTATCTATGCCCATCACAACTTTATAAACTTCCCATGCTTCAGGGAAAAAAGCTCCAGACTCTTCAGCCTCTCCCTATAGCTCAAATCCTCCAAACCTAATATCATCTTCGTAAACCTTTTTTGAACCTTCTCACGTTTAACAACATCCTTCCCATAAAAGAGTGACAAGAATTGCATGCAGTATTTCAAAAGTGGCCTCACCAATGTCCTGGACAGCTGCAAGATGACATCTCAACTCTGATCCTCATTGTTATGGCCAATGAAGGCAGGACCACCCTGTCTAACAGCAACTCAACTTCCAAGGAATTATGAGCCTGCTCCCTTACGTCTTTTTGTTCAGCAACACTGCCCAGGGCCCTACTATTAACTGTATAGGTCCAGCCCTGTTTTGCCTTACCAAAATGCAACACATCACATTTATCTAAACTAAACTCCATCTGTCACTTCTTGGCCCACATGCCCATTTGATTTAAGTCCTATTGCACTCTGAAATAATCTTCTTCACATTTCACTCCACCACCTATTTCGCTATCATCTACTAACTTGCTAAACATACCTCCTATATTTACATCGGAGGTATTTACATAGGAGGTATATAAATGATGAAAAGCAGTGGATCAGCACTGACCATTGTGGGACACCACTTTCACAGGCCTCCAGTCCAAAAAGCAACCCTCCATCATCACCCTCTGTCTCCTACATTCAAGCTAATTTTGTAATCAATTGCCTAGTTCCCCCTGAATCTTATATGATCTAACCTTGCTAACCAGTCTACCATGCAGAACCTTGTCAATCACTTTGCTCAAGTCCATATAGATAACGTCTACCACTCTGCCTTCATCAATCTTCTTTGTGACCGCTTCAAAAAACTCAATCAAGTAAGTGAGATATGATTTCACAAATCCATGCTGACTATTTCTAATCAGACTTTGTCTTTCCAAACGCATGTAAATCCTATCCCTTATAATCCCCTCTAACAACTTACCACCACTGATGTAAGGTTCACCAGTCTACGGTTTCCTGTCTTTGCCTTACAGCCTTTCTTAAATTCCTGATTCTCCCAGTCTACCTGCATGTTGAAATCCCCCATAACAACTGTAGTAACATCTTTGCGACAGGCCAATTTCAGCTCCTGATTCAACTTACATCTGACATCCAGACTACTGTTTGGCGGCCTGTAGATAACTCCCAAGAGGGTCTTTATACCCTTAGAATTTCTGGAGAGGGCTGTTTGAGACACTTTGCCCATCTTCTTCCTTACCCTTCCCAATCTGATACACTGATCTCCAAAATGCTGCCTCCTTTTCCCAGTGCACTTTGTGCCCCGGCACACAATCCACATTGACATTCCAGTGCGGTACTGAGGAAGTGCTGCAGCAAGAAAAGTCATTTTGATAAGCCAAACTGAAATCACCCTCTCGGGTAAATTACTCTTTTAAAAGTCAAAATCTATCCCTCAGACACCACCACAATATGAACAACATTAGCACAACAGTAGCAAGTAATTAGCAAGCATTAACAAATTAATCATTGGGAAGGTCATCTGGGTGAAAGTGAGGTCTGCAGATGCTGGAGATCAGGGTCTAGAGTGTGGTGCTGGAAAAGCACAGCAGGTCAGGCAGCATCTGAGGAGCAGGAGAATCGAGGTTTTGGGCCAGAGCCCTTCATCAGGAATGGTCATCTGGGTGTCTCTAATCACGGATAAGCTAGTCTGAATGGCCCCTTGTATTCTCTGTAATTGCTATGGCTCTGTACATCGCCTCATTGTTGTTTGTGAGAGTTTCCTGTGCATAAATTGGCTGCTGTCTCTCTTGTGTACTAGCAGTGACTACACTGAATTGTCTCTAAAGTGCTTTGGGACATCCTGGCATCATGAAAGATGTTGTAAAAATGCAGGTACTTTATTCCTTCTGCTGTTGCATGAGGGGCATGGATAGGGTGAATAGCCAAAGTCTTTTCCTCTAGGGTAGGGCAGTCCAGAGCTCGAGAGTATAGGTTTAGGGTGAGAAGTGAAAGATATATGCTTTCCTTTATTGGTCAGAGTATTGAGTACAGGAGTTGGGATGTCATATTGCTGCTGTAAAGGACGTTGGTTAGGTCGGTTTTGGAATATTGTGTGCAATTCTGGTCTCCAACTTATCGGAAGGATGTTGTGAAACTTGAAAGGGTTCGGAAAAGATTTGCGAGGATGTCAGGGTTGGACGATTTGAGCTATAGGGAGAGACTGAACAGGCTGGGGTTGTTTTCCCTGGAGCGTCGAAGGCTGAGGGGTGACGTCATAGAGGTTTATAAAATCACGGGGGGCATGGATAGGGTAAATAGACAAAGTCTTTTCCCTGGGTTGGGGGAGTCCACAACTAGAGGGCATAGGTTTAGGATGAGAGGGGAAAGGTATTAAAGGGACTTAAGGGGCAACTTTTTCACGTAGAGAATGGTGCGTGTATGGAATGAGCTGCCAGAGGAATTGGTGGAGGCTGGTACAATTACAAAGTTTAAAAGGCATCTGGATGGGAATATGAATAGGAAGGGTTTAGAGGGATATGGACCAAGTGCTGGCAAATGGGACTAGACTAAGTTGGGATATCTGGTCGTCATGGATAAGTTGGACTGAAGGGTCTGTTTCCATGTTGTACATCTCTATGACTGTATGTAAAAGGGATCAGAGGGGCAACTTTTTCACACAGGGTGGTGCGTGTATGGAGTGAGCTGCCAGAGGAAGTGGTGGAGGCTAATACAATTGCAATATTTAAAAGGCTTCTGGATGGGTATATGAATAGGAAGGGTTTAGAGGGATATGGACTAAGTGCTGGCAAATGGGACTATGTTAGGTTGGGATATCTGGTCGGCATGGACAAGTTGGACCGAAGCGTCTGTTTCTGTACATCTCTATGACAGCGCGTTCACCATCTCAGCTCCTCCTAACTTATGCTTTTTTTGTAAAGTTGACAACATTTGATAGAAACGGTGTCGTTGCTTTCTTCCTGCGAACTCTTGTGAGTCAGAACAATAGAGAGTTGGAAGGGTTGGTTCTCATTGCTTCCCAGTATTTAAAAAGCTGATGGCATATAGGGTCCTGAGCAGGGATCAGGAGGCCCCTGAGTATGATTGATTAATGTTGGTGAAGCCTGCAGAGATCTGTTACACTGAACCAGCAACACCTTCCAGTCTCCTGTGCTGTGAGCCATGGAGCTCCCGGATATGGAAAATATAATGGATTGTGGTCTCTTGACTGGATTAGTTGGTCAGTTAATCACAGTGCTTGAGTAAGCACACTGATTGGAAACGATTTATTTTACTTGAGGTTTGAGGGAGGGGGAAGGTATGTGGGGAGAAATCTTGTTTTTTTTTCTAAACTGTGAAGCATGACAGAAGTGGGTGACTTACTGTCTCACACAGTGCTGTCAACAGGACTGAGTCTGAAAGTGGAAAATGATAAGCCTCGTGTGCAAAAGTGCAATTTGTAATGTTTCAGAATCACACACTGACTTGGTGAGAAGTTTCAACTGCAAAGCAGGCCGCTAAGCAGGATGTTCATGATCCCACAGTTTCTACATCTTTAAAGGAAAGTCTCTCACATTTTCTGATAAGTCTCAGCTTTCCCATTCCCTACCTTACATTGTGAAGCAGTGTCAAGCTTAGCTCAATGGGTAGCACTCCTACCTTTGTCTCAATAGGTTATGGGTACAACTTGAAATCCTGAACCTTCACTGTACAATCCAGCTGTCGCGCTAGTGCAAAACTGAAGGAGTGCTGAACTGTCAGGGGACAACGCATTTTTGGATGCGCTTTCAAACCAAAGGCCTCATCTAGGTAGACGTGAACGATGCTGTGGAATACTGCTCGTGACTGTCGGTCTGAGTGATATACTCAATGGACAAGATTGGTACTTGAACCCATGACCTCCTGAAAAGAAAATAAATCATTCCCTGTATCCCCCGTACAGCAAGGGTCACGGGATAGCATTCAGCACAAGAGCTGGCCTGGCAGATAAATTATGACCGTATCTCAATCCCATCCTGACTGCAAACAAGCTGTGATGACATGCAGTAATGGATCTGCAGAAATGCAGGTTCAGTAACTTTTTAACATGAGGATAGCCTTACAAGTGTGTCTTGAATGGAGACACGTTGTGGTTGGCCGGCTTGATAAGGGGAGACTATTGTTGTTCAAACCAATTTCATTAACTTTCTCTACACAGATGCTGCCTTACCCGCCTAGTTTTTTGTTCTTTTTTTTCAGATTGCCAAAATGTTGCTTTTGGTTCAGTAATGTGCTTTCGGGGAAGGGAGATCTGCTGTCCTTATGCGGTCTGACTTATACATGACTCCAGGCCAGTGCTGTAGTAACTGCTGTTTGAAATGGCTTCACAAACTGCTGAGTTCAAGTTCAGGGACAACTAAATGCTGACTACATCCACACCCTGTGAATAAATAAAGAATGTGTATTGTGAAGTTGGTCTGGCTGCAGAGAAACACTGGACAGAAAATCCAGTTTGAACCCGGGTCCCCAGAGCATTACCTGGGTCTTTGTGTTAATAGACTAGCGATAATACCTTTGTCTATCCCCTCCAATGCAAAATGCAAGCTGTTACAAATGCTGGAGATCTGAAATAAAAACTAGAAATACTGAGCAGGTCGGTAACATCTCTGGAGAGGGGTAATGTTTCAGATTGACCGCATTTCTCCAGGTGAAAAATGCTCTGCTTTACCAATAGCTAATTAGTACCAATGTGCCTAATCTGCCTAGTAACAACACAAAGAGAGTGTAAATAAAAAGAGCATGATTGCCCCATGAGATCAGTTCAGATGGTTTAATAGAAAGAGGCAGCTTCTTTGAGGTGTTAATTGGTCATTGTTAGCTAATGGTTATTACACAGCATCAAAGGTCATTAGAGAACTGGTTGATTAAACAATGTAGAGAAGGGGGGGGGGGTGATACTTGATATCTCTTCATCACAACAACACTATAAGACCATAACAATCACTTGTAGGAGCAGAAGGAGACCATTGAGTCTACTTCTCCATATAATTAGATTATGGTTGATCTGATCATCCTCAATTTCACTTTTCTGCCTTTTCTCCATAAACCTTGATTCCCTTATTGATTAAAGATCTCTCCTTCTCAGCCTTGAATATACTCAATGACCCAGCCTCGACAGCCCTCTGCAGTGAAGAATTCCACAGATTCTCTCCCCTCAGAGAAGAAAGTCCTCCTTAGCCATGTCTTAAATATGCTACCCTTTATTCTGAGGTGATGCCCTCAGGTCACAAACTCTCCCACGAGGAAAAGCGATCTTCCCACATCTACCTTCGCAAGTCAAGAATCTAATAATGTGGAGGTGCCGGTATTGGACTGAGGTGGACAAAGTTGAGATTCTCACAACGCCAGGTTATAGTCCAACAGGTTTATTTGGAAACCACCTGATGAAGGAGCAGCGCTCCGAAAGCTAGTGCTTTCAAATAAACCTGTTGGACTGTAACCTGGTGTTGTGTGATTCTTAACTAAGAGTCTCATACGTTTTGATGCTGTAGCTCTCTCTCTTCTGCATTCGAATGAGTGCAGGTCCAATCTACTGAACCTCCTTCAGTACAGACCAAATTCCAAAATGACTTTGTTACTTCTATCTGCAGTCTGTCTGCAGATGCCCATCTTCTGTATTGTTTACTTCTTAGAAATTCAGGCGTATAGAGAAAATAGACAAGAATTGTTTAGATTTTTGGAGGCCTTTGCTAAAGTACTACCCGATAGACTAGTGAGGATCAGTGACCAGAGCATGCGGAGAAGTGAATGAGTAGCAGACGTGGGCAGGAAGTGTGAGTAAAGGGCTAGCTTTCAGCAGGAGGTGGTGTTCCACCAAGGTCCGTGCTGGAACCATTGTTGCTCATCTGTGTAAAGAGTACATGCTGCTAAATCAAAAACACAGTTTCAAAATACAACCAGAAGGAGTAGAATATAATGGATGCATTGAAGGATGGAAATGGGATTGGAGGATTTTGCTGATAAATTTAGGTAGGGAATGATAGAGGAAGACTCAAGCAGGCTACAAACATCGGCACAGACTGGTTCGGCCGAATGGCCTTATTCTGCACAGTGTTTTATCTTGGAGAAGTTGGGACAGTTTCTGTCAGAGGAGAGAAGGCCAGGAAATGGTCAGGTAGAGATTTCCAAAATCGTGAGAGGTCTGGACACAGCAAGCAGGGAGAAGCGGTTCCTGCTCACAGGAAGATCCAGAGCCAGTGGCACAGTTTTCAAGTATTTTCCGAAAGAGACACGTGCGCAAGGAGATGAAAGTTTTGGTTCATCAGCAAGTTGTCAGGATCTAGTGACACTTCCTGGAGGTTCATTTAAGTTAGACAAGAGGGGCATTACATGATTATTCAAATAGGAAAAACATGCAGGGTGAGGGAGAAATCACAGAATCCCTACAGTGAAAGCAGGCTAATAAGTCCATCGAGTCCACACTGACCCTCCGAACAGCATCCCACCCAGGCCCACCTGCCAACCTATCCCTATAACCCTGCATTTCCCCTGGCTAACCCGCTTAGCGTACATATCCCTGAACACTATAGGCAGTTTAGCACGGCCGATCAACCTAACCTGCACACCTTTTGGATAATGGGAGGAAACCGGAGCATCCAGAGCCAGCCCATGGGGAGAACGTGCAAAACTCCACCCAGACAGTTGCTGGGGGTTGGAATCAAACTGGGTCCCTGGGGCTCTGAGGCAGCAGTGCTATCCACTGAGGCACTGTGCCGCCTTTACGGCAGGAGAATGGCACTGAGTTAAAACGTTCAGAGAGTCAGTGGTACACAATGGGCTGAATGGTGCCCTTCTGCACTATATCAATCCTATAATTTATGCAGTATAATATGTTTCAGTATGTGACAGTGAGGTTTGCAGATGCTGGAGATCAGAGTTGAGAGTGTGGTGCTGGAAGAACACAGCACGTAAGGCAGCATCCGAGGAGCAGGAGAATCAATGTTTGTTCCTGATGAAGGGCTCTGGCCTGAAACATTGATTTTCCTGCTCCTTGGGTGTTGCCTGACCTGCTGTGCTTTACCAGGAACACACACTCAACTATGTTTCAGTATGTGCCCATGCTCCTTTGATCCAATATTGTAGTTTAATGTCAGATCTCCCTCCACAACATCGACCAAAGGCTTGAGTGAAGAAACTTTCTTTCTGTCCAAGGCAATTTGTTTAAACGTTGTATCCAGGCAAATTCAGGAGGTTTTCTGTTTCTGAGAGGGACTGTCACCTTGGAGTAGTATGGTCCGGGCACCGCCAACCTACTTCTTGAAAGCAGAAGGAGCTGTTGCTCTCTGTCTGTGACGACTCCGAGCACTGGAGCACTCCCCAGACACCGCCGAGCAATTTTCAGGCTGTCGGTTTGTCATTTCATCCTTCAAATGTCACTGCGATGGGAGCAGCGTTCCAGAGATGCAATTTATTTCCGGGCCACCTCTGGGACTATGTGATGTGCCCTGCAGATGGGGGTGGGATTGTGAAAGTGAAGGGATGTCACTGGAGTCACTGCTAGGCCAGCTGTGTGGTGCATATTGCTGTACAGGCTGGCCCCTGTCACGTTGAAATCATTGCAGCTTGCAACACAAGAAGAGGCCATTTGACCCTTTGTGTCTATGCTATCAATTTGGAAAGAGCTGTGCGATCAGTATCCCATTAGTTCTACAGCCCCCACGGAACTTGGACTAAAAGATCAGTCTGTGTTGCACTGGCCTGAGTGTACATACAATGGCCCCTGCATCCTCTCGCTGACATTACTGACTGTTTCATGTGTTGCAACACCACTGCACACAAATGCATATGCCTGACCCTAATGTCACAAATTGCAACCAACAGCACGAGAAGAAACCTCGATACACCGACAGTAGGAAAAGATTACGACAGAAGCTGGAATCTGTACTGAAAACAGCAAATGCTGGAGATCACAACAGACCAGGCAGCATCCATGGAGAGAGAGACAAGCTAACATTTCCAGTCTAACTGACTCTTCATCAGAGCTGAAGAGAAGTGAAACGTTAGCTTGCTCTCTCTCCATGGATGTTGCCTGACCCAGCCTTTTCTTTTGTTTTCAGTACTCGATCATACAGACCCTGGCCTCTGATTTGTGCCTCACTCGACAAAGATCAAAGTACAATGTACACCTTTGGTCTCCTTAAGGGGGATTGTAGAGGCTTCAAAACGCTTCAGAGCGGATTCACTCAACTAATTCCTGAGTCCTCAGGAAAATGGGAGGAGGTTGGGCCAGTACTCGTTGGCATTTGGAAAAGGGGGAGATGTGGGCGGCACGGTGGCACAGTGGTTAGCATTGCTGCCTCACAGCGCCAGAGACCCGGGTTCAATTCCCACCTCAGGCAACTGACTGTGGAGGTTGCACATTCTCCCCGTGTCTGCGTTGGTTTCCTCCGGGTGCTCCGGTTTCCTCCCACAGTCCAAAAATGTGCAGGTCAGGTGGGTTGGCCATGCTAAATTGCCTGTAGTGTTAGGTGCAGGGGTAAATGTAGGGGAATGGGTCTGGGTGGGTTGCGCTTCGGAGGGTCGGTGTGGACTTGTTGGGCCAAAGGGCTTGTTTCCACACTGTTAGTAATCTAATCTAATCTAATCTAATCTCCTTGAAACTCTCAGATTCTTTGTGGAAAGAGAAACAAAGTTAATGATTCAGAATAGGCCTGGGGGGCTGAATGGTCTGCTGCTCTCTTACAGAGGCACTAGGAGCAGAAGGGGCGGCAAAGTGGCCCAGTGGTTAACACCGCTGTCTCACAGTGCCAGGGACCCATGTTCGATTCCAGCCTTGGGTGACTGTCTGTATGGGGTTTGCAAATTCTCCCCCTATCTGTTTGGGTTTCCTCTGGGTGCTCTGGTTTTCTCCCACAGTCCAAAGATGTGCAGGTTATAGGTGAATTGGCCATGCTAAGTTGCCCATAGTGTTCAGGGATGTGGAGGTTAGGTGTATTAGTCAGGGTAAATGTAGAGTAATAGGGTAGCGGAATGGGTCTGGGTAGGTTACTCTTCGGAGGGTCGGTGTGGACTTGTTGGGCTGAAGGGCCTGTTTCCATACAGTAGGGATTGTATGATTCTAAATAGGCCACGTGGCTTTGCAGGTGTACTTCGCTATTTAAGGTGATCAAGGTTGATCATCGAGCTCAGAACCCAGTTCCTGTTTTCTTGGGTTCCTGGAGGCGTTCCTTTCTTGCTAGTTTCTGAATAGGGCCAAGGAGGAGGGAGAAATGTCTGACCTGGATATGGAGGGTATCACCTGATCTGCAACATAATCAGGAAAGGAATGGATGAGGCAGTGAGAGGATACTCCACAAGGAAGGAGGGAGGGAGACAGAAACACAAAAGGATGGAAATGAACCTGGCATAGGGTCATGAGCTGGGGGGTGTCAAAGTGTCACCGCTGACTCTAACTCTGCTACTGTACATGCCGCCCAGCAAAACTCATGGACGATAATTCTCATTATTTCATGCATTATGTCCATCCTCTGCCCCATTTCCTCTTCCAAATTTCTAAGCCTTTCTGCAGTTCTTGCTCACTCAATCGGGACAGTTAATTACCCCTGCTGCTGACACCTTATGACTAACTACTTCTAGAGTCATTTGGCATGGAAACAGACCTCTCGGTCCAACTCGTTCATGTTGACCAAGTTTCCCAAACCCATCTCGTCCCATTTGCCTGTATTGCTCCATATCTATCTGAATCTTTCCTATTCATGTACCCATCCAAATGTCTTTTAAATGTTGTAATTGTACCTGAAGTTACCACTTTCTCTGGCAGCTCATTCCACACACGAACCATCATCTGTGTGACAATGTTGCCCCTCAGGTCCCTTTTAAGTCTTTATCCTCTCACCGTAAAATTATGCCGTCTAGTTTTAATACCACAACCCTGGGGAAAAGACTTTTGCTATTCAACTTATCTACATCACTTACGATTTAATAAACCGCTATAAAGTCACCCCGCAACTGCCTAAACTCCAATGAGAAAAGGTCCAAGCTTATCAAGCCTCCCCTTATACCTCAAACCCTGTAGTCCTGATAGCATTCTTGTAAATCTCTTGTGCATCTTTTTCAATTTAATATTATCCTTCCATTTGCTTCTATCAAACTAAGTCCCTCCCTTTGTCTCATTGCATGAAAGACTGGCCTACTGCCTGGACTGCTGTTTCCACAGCACCCTGACTGACCTATCTGTAATCCCTAGACTATCTGTAGTCTGACCTGCCAGATTAACCACAGCAAACACCTTCAATAGAATTGGACAAACCCCCCAACCCCCCCCCACCCCCGCCAGTGCTTGATGTCTGCAGGGGGTGGGTTTGTTGTATAAACTGCTCCTGAAAGGTTTGGGAATTGACACTTTTTGGGATGATTTGGAGATGCAGGTGTTGGACTGGGGTGTACAAAGTTAAAAATCACACGTCACCAAGTTATAGTCCAACAGGTTTAATCAGAAGCACTAGCTTTCGGAGCAACGCTCCTTCATCAGGTGGTTGTGGAGTACACAATTGTAAAACACAGAATTTATAGTAAAAGTTTACAGTGTGATGCATCTGAAATTATACATTGAAAAATACCTTGATTGTTTGTTAAGTCTCTCATCTGTTAGAAAGACCATGATAGTTTCACTTCTTTCATATGTAAACCGCAAAACTTTTAAAAAAAAAGTTACATTCTCAAGTGAACTTTAACAATTGGTGCCAGCCTCGACAATGTATTGGGTATTAGCACCCCTCTTTTTGGGGTTATTTTGGGGAAGGAGACTGGAATCAGCCACTCCATAGAAATGAGGAAAGGTTAACTTGCAAATGCAAATGTTTGCAGTTGAGGGTGTCATAACTCTTTAGCAAGATTTAGAACTTGCAGTTTAAACTCTTGAGGGGAGAGTATTGGAATATTTGTTTCTCAATGTTGTGAATCTAAATGTTCCATTTTGGCCAATTTTTCCTAACTTTCTCACCATTATACCAATCAAGGGAGTGGAACATTTCTCTCATTTTTCTGATTGGATTGGATTTGCTACATTTTTTTTGGTGTTTGTACCAAAAGCCATACAGTAATGGAAGGAGGGAAAACTGCATTTCACTCCCACTGAGCAGAGTTATTGTTGGCTAGTTTTGAGCAAGGAGCAGAAAACTCTCTTCTGGTCTAAAAACTATGTAATACAATTCAGAACAAAGCCATGGGACAACGACGAAGCCAGCACTCTTTCATTGGATGCATCATTGGCCATTTTGTCTGGCTAAACTTCAGATCTCTGACAAAAGGAAATTGTTTGGCCCAGATTTCAGTCTCCTCAGCTCCTGGCTTCCCTCGCGAGCTATTTTCTGCTGCTGCTTTACATCCTTAATTTTTGGGGGTTTTTTTTCCCACTGGGGGAAGCTTCTGAATAGTCCTGACTTTTAGCCAGAGACTTGAAAAGTTTCTGGGGCTTCTGGTTTGACTCTGTTGCAGTATCCTTGGCAACCGCAGCAATATAAACAGGGCTTAATAACAGTGAGGCGCTCCCTTTAATTCAGCGTCGGAGCTACACACACGCCTGAACTCCAGAACTATCCCGGCACCTTCTGTGCATAACTTTTTTTATCACCTCTTGAATCGTTCATATCTTGTTGTGTAGCAGCTGGGGATAAAAGGGAGGAAGTTAATTAATGTTTAATGAGGACGATTGTAGACTGGAAAGTACAACACCATGGAACGTTTCATTATTGTCAATCGACTGGGCAGCTCGGAGAGGCAGTTTGCCTTAAAAGAGGGATTGCTGTCAAAGTGTGCAGCTCTTAGTGAGCTGGTTGTTCCCAGAGAGAGTATGTTCCATACAAGTGCTCCTGGCTTCGGTAGGGAAGAGTTAGAGAAGTGAAGAAGTCTTGCACTTCTCCCAGTTCAGGAATGGATGTGCAGAACAGGCAATCACCTTTCTTCCAAGCCCCTGCAGGGAGCAATGTTACGGCTACCGATGAATTGGATTGGTGTCGACATAGTTGCAGGTGCTGATAGAACTGAAACAAAAATAAAAGTTGCTGAAAAAGCGCAGCAAATCTGGCATCATCTGTGCAGAGAAATCAGTGTTAACATTTCAGGTCCGGTGACCCTTCCTCAGGATTGGGTTCAGAGCCCCATGAGAATGGAATGGAGCGACATGGGTCTCAGTGAAGAGACTACTATAATGGACTAGAATTCTTAGTGTGGAAACAGGCCCTTTGGCCCAACAAGTCCACACCAACCCTCCAAAGAGTAACCCACCCAGACCCATTCCCCAGCCTATATTTACCTCTGACCAATGCACCTAACTTACACATCCCTGAACACTAGGAGCAATTTAGCATGGTCAATTCACCGAACCTGCACACCTTTTGGATTGTGGGAGGAAACTGGAGCACTCGGAGGAAACCCGCACAGACACAGGAAGAATGTGTAATCTCTACACAGACAGTTGCCTGAGGCTGGAATCGAACCCAGGTCCCTGAGGCAGCAGTGCTAACCACTGACCCACCATGTGTTCTCTTCAGTCTATGTCAATATGAGCACATTTGGTCATTTATGCAATTCTTTCTTCCTGCATTTCTTTTCTTTCATTTTCTCTCTTTTGCATTTTTGGATAAGAAACTTAAATATACAAAGGTTTCCAATTTGACTGAGATCCCTTGTGGTGAAACTTCCTTTTGTCATTCCTCCAGGTATGTGACTCATGTGTACGCTTCTTTGAACCATCTGTGTTTCATTATGTCCAAGCGACACTGTGTTGAATGGGTATGATGATAACTAGAAACAAAAGTGAAATACTGTAAATGCGGGAGATCTGGAGTATTACCAGAAAGTGCTGGAGAAACTCAGCAAGCCTGGCAGCTGCCGTGCAGAGAGAAACAGAGCTAACGTTTTCAGTCCAGTATAACTCTTCTTTGAATGGGGGGTGATGGTGGGATGGAGAAAATGATGGTTTTTATGCTGTAGCAACAGCTGGGGAGGATTAACTGGGGCAGAGGGAAGATGTTTAGGAAAGTTGTAAAAGGCGAAGAGAGTGATAGTTATCATATCCATTGGAAAGGTGTTAGGTCCAATGTAGGTGGTAATCGTTGTGTTTAATATGTCAATATCGATAATCTTAGTTGAAAGCAAAAACTTTGCAAACAATAGGCTGAGGGAGGGATGTGGGAACTGGGAATAACCAAAACCGTTGAGTTCATACCCTGAAGTTGTTGCATTCAGTGTTCAATCTCAGAGTGCCAAAACAGAAAGCAAGATGCTAAAACCAAAGTTGCTGGAGAAACTCAACAGCTCTTGGCAGCATCTGTCGAGAGAGAGAGAGAGAGAGAAATGGAGTTAACATTTCAAGACCAGTGACCCTTCTTCAGAATTGTTCTGGACTCAAAACCTAACTCTGTTTCTGTCTCCACGGATGCTGTCAGTCCTGCTGAGTTTCTCCAGCAATTTTGATTTTTATTTCTGATTTCCAACGTCCTCAGTGCTTTTGGTTTTATTTTTGCTGCTCCTCCAGCTTGTATTGGGCCTCTGTGCTGACCTTGGACAGAAACGTGAGTGTGAGTGCTAGGTAGTGTGTTGAAGTAGTAAGTAATTTACTGATCAGGATCGGGCATGCACACCGAACAGTAGTGCACTGCAATGTGGTCATTCAATTTGCGTTTGGTGTCCCGAGTGTGTAGGAGACCACATTTTGAACAGTGAATGCCGTAGACTAGACTGAAAGAAGTGCAAGTAAATCATTGCTTCTAGTTTAATTCATTGCCCGATCCACTATTCGATCTGGCTGTATTGTACTTAGCTCCATTGGGTCCAGTTCTAATGTGCTAAAACTGTACAACATTCCAAGGTCAACAGGATAACTCCCAAAACCTTTTCTTTACTGTAAACCATTCCCATGTACCTCTCTCTTGTTCAATCCGGTCCAACAATAAGTGTGAGGAGCACCGGGATTTCTATGCCACAGATTGAGATTATAAGACCAGCTCTCTCTGCTGCTTCTATTAGACCAGCCAACCTCGTCAGACTTTTTCTGAACTCCCACAAGCCCTAGCCCTGAGCTTGCTTCTTCCTGTAGCTTCTCTCTCTTTCTTCTCCCACCCTGACCACGCTCGCCTTGTGCATGAGACCTACTTCCTGCTCCCCCCTCACCCTATCCCACAAACCTGCTCACCACCCAACTTTCCCTCTGCTTGCCCCCCCCCTCCATTAAGCCAATATTGTTTGCAATTCTACCTCCCTCCTATAAATCTGATGCCATCATCTGTCCTCTCTAAAGGACAACCTCTCCAGACTTGCAAGTTACCATCTCATCTCCAACCTTCATTTCTTCCCAAATCCATTCCAGTTTTCCCACACCTCCATCTCCACTTTCGAACCCTTCTGCCCTATACCAAGCTTATCAGAGTCACACCTAGTGTGTGACTAAGGTAAACAATTCCTCATTGACCGGACTTGTGACTTTTTACCTGATTGACTGCACCATCCTCCTCCATTGGATCCAGCAGGCTTGGCAGCTTTTACCTGATTCCATTCTTATCTGTTACGCTTGCCAGAGATTTATCAGTAATGGCGTCTCTTCTTGCCTCAGTGCTAATACATCTAGTGTCCCTCAGGGATCGGTCCCGTGGTATCTTCCATTTCTCATCAGCAACATTTGTCTGAAAGCATAGCATTCGTTCTTTCAATGTACACCACCCAGCTTTAACTCACCGCCACTTCTCTCAATTCCTCCCCCGTTGCTAAGTTGTCAGACTGTTCAGTCAGCATCCCGTAACTGGAGGAGCTGAAATTTCTTCCAGTTAACATTGGGAAGATGAAAGTCTCTGCTCTGAACTCCCTTCTAACAAATCTGTCCCTGCCAGCTAAATCAATCTTGTTCCCAACCTCGGTGTCACATTTGCCCTTGAGGTATGCACATTAACACGTCATTAACGCTGCCTTTCTCCATCGAAATAGCACGGTCCAACTGTCTGTTGCTGAAACCCTCATTCAGGTTAGCTCAAGCTTCTCATATGTTTTGACACATTCTTACATCTACCTTCAGTAACACTGCTCTCATCCAAAACTCTGGTAACTGTGTCTTAAATTGGTATGAGATCCCATTCTGGCATCCTCTTTTACTTCCTCCCGGTTAATCAATGTGTTGATTTTAACGTTCTCGCCCTTGTTTTCAAATCTCTCCATGGCCTCGTCTCTATAATCTCTTCCAACCCCACACCCTTCCCATGCGTCTGCAGTCATCCGATCCTGGCCGACTGAGCATGTGCAATTTTTTAAATTTATTCTTTGACAGGATGTGGGCCCTCTCAGCCCACATCAAATTGTCCTTCAGAAGGTGGTTGTGGGCTGCTGCAGTGCGTACCTTGTGGGAAGATCCGTGGTGTTTTTTCAGAAGTGCCTTCCAAGGCTTTAATCCAGCGACAGGGAAGCCGTACCAAGTCAGGACGGTGTGCGGCTTTGAGGGGGATCGTGCAGGCAATGGGGTTTCCATGTCTCTGTGGTTGTCCTTCTCATTGATAGAGGCCTTGCCTTTGAAAGGAGCTGTGAAAGGAGTGACACCGAATTGCCAAAGTGCTTCCTGTCGATCTCGTTGCCACTGTGCATCAGTGGTGGACGAAGCAAGGGTCAAAGATAAAACCAAAGAACTGCAGGTGCTGGAGATCTGGAACAAACACAGAGAATGCTCATGAAACTCAGCAGATGTGGTACAAGCTGTGGAGGGAGAAACAGAGTTGATGTTTCAAGTCCAGTGAATCTTTTTCAGAACTTCAAACTCCCTAACACTAGCATTTCCTTAAATGGCTGGGTATCGGACTTGGAAAAGCTCCTGTAGGATTGTCCCTGAGGACAGTCGTCATTAAAGGTGCTGCTTAAATACAAATTGTTGTTGTACCTCTAAGACCTGAAGTTCTAAGGGGTAAAAATTTGCAGTGCACCAGCTGAGAATTGAGTGATGCTTGCCTGACAAGATAGCAACTTGCAGTCTGACAAATTTATATACGGTTTCTCAAAATTCAAAGCAAACTGGCTTACTGAGGAATAGATTGAGGGACAGACTTGTTTTAAGGTGGGTCAGATTGTGTTGGTGTGGATGAGTTGGTCTGGAGGGTCTGTTTCTGTGTTGTATGACTGTATGAAATGATGCAAAACGCTCAGTGTGTTAGACAGCATTTGTGGAAAGAAAAAAATAAGTTAACATTTTCTGTGCAGTTTTGAGGAAAGGTTCCCTGCTGAAGCCCAGCTCTGTTTAGTATGAGTCAGCCTGCTTTCATTTTTTTTTACTCCTTTGAGGTACAATGTTTATCGGTGTTGAGCTAAGTGCCTGTGGGCTGTGGCTTAATCTCCAATTTCAAGAGGCCCTGGAAGATGTACTGAGTGCTCTCTCTCTCTCTCTTTCTCATGCTAAATTCCTGGGTGAAAGCTGCAGCATGCAAAACAGGTTTTCCAGTTTGTGCTGGAAACACTGCTTTCCTCAACATAACATCTCGATGTGGCCCTCTAATAAGTGTTGGATCTTGGCTCTGCGTTTGAATCCTGTTTATGCCATTGTAATGGCCTGAGGCACGATGACTTGAATTTGTCGTTGATGCTGTGGACACTGGCGACTGTTCTGCCCTAAGAGTGCAGCTGCACTTCAAAAATGATAACCTGAATCAAAACAATTCCGTTGTGGTGAGAGATCTGACTTTGTGAGGGAGGCCATTCCCCGCTGTTCACTTCCCCAGTCCCATTTGCTGAGCGGCATTGCTGGTGCCTAACAATACACACAGGGGTACTGTTTCCAATGTTTCTTTTTTACAGTTCAGAGGCTGGGGAAGGAGGAGGAGAGGGACATGACTGTGGTGGCTGTGGTACGGTGGAAGAACACAGATGAGTAAGGAGGTGTGGAGGGACGAGATGCAAGAGGAATGGTGGGACAGAAGAGTAAGGGCAGTCGGAAAGGAGGAGTGAGGACAGTAGGGATCAGGGGTATGGAAGAGATGAGCGATGTCTCTTCCAGAGGGGTTGGAAAGTGAAGGATGCTAACTCTGTCCTGAGGGCAGGTGCTGGGGCTCGGAGGTTGGCGATCTAATGGATAAGACATAAAATGATTAAAGCCTATAGGGAGCAAAAAAGCCAAAGCATCAATTGGATGGTTAAATCATTGGGTTTTCCATTGAATGTTGACTATCTCATCAATAAAACAATGATGAGTGTGGAGGAGCTACTGCTGCTGGGAGTATTGGGAAAACCTGATTGAATGACTAACCACAGTAGTTTTGGATTGGTCCTGTTATTTCTATCTTTAATGTTATTTATAGTATCCTCCAATAAATATGCATACCAGGCTGAAGTCTTGTTGAAACGGTAAAAAACACTCAACACTGAAATAGAATATATCTCTACAACTCAACCTTCTTTGTGTATGTGTATGTCTGTGAGTGATCATATCCCCTCTTCCGTGTGTACAAGTACTGTTTTGTCCCTCTCATTACTTCTCTATCTCCACCTCACTGCTTTAATTTCTTTTTGTCTTTACCTCTGTGTTTGCCTCTCTCAAGTCATTTAGCTTTCTTTCTCCTGTACTGTTATCAGTCAGCCTGTGTCTGTCCATTAGCAACTCTCTCTCTCTCTCTTCCTTTCTCTCTCTCTCTCTCTCTCTCTCTCTCCGTTTGTGCCTGTCACTCTGATCTGTGAAGTATGATTGCTTTCAAAGCAATGGGTGTACAAAGAGATTTGATTAAGCATGATCCTGTGTTGTCCAGGAGTCAAAATATGGATTACAGAGACAGTTGGATAGGCAATGTGACTTGTTCTCAAGGCCACATTTTTGTTTTTCCACACTCTGTTTGCAACCATGTGAAACTGTCTCTTCAGATAAATATGCACCCCATCAAGAATGTGGTGGTTTGAGCATTGTTGACATTTATTACCCATCTTGGTAGTGAATCACCCTGAGCCACTGGTGAAATACTCTCACAAAGTTTTAGAAAGGGAATTCTCGAAATTTAAACCATTTAACACTGAAGGAACACTAGAAACTAATTTCCATTATCATGAACTAGTCTGAAATTTTTTTTATCTTTCAAAAAGATTCCATTTTATGTTTTTGAATTCATTGCAAAAATATCTAAAATAGCTTTCCGAAGGTGGCTCAGTGGTTAGCATTGCTGCCTCACATCGCCAGAGACTTGGGTTCAATTCCAACCTCAGGCGACTGTCTGTGTGGAGTTTGCACATTCTCCCCGTGTCTGCGTGGGTTTCCTCCAGGTGCTTCGGTTTCCTCCCATAGTCCAAAGCTGTGCAGTTTAGGTGGATTGGCCATACTAAATTGCCCATAGTGTCCAGGGATGTACACGCTAGGTGAATTAGTCATGGGAAATGCAGGGTTACAGAGAGAGCTTGGGGTTTGGATACCTTTAAGTAAAACAACTCGGACAAAAGCCTGAGGAACTGAGACAAGTCTTACAGCCAGCTCACCTCCACACTGCCTCAGTCTGAGGCAGCAAGGCCATTTCTACTCCACTGAAATTTTACAATGTAGGCGAAAGTTAAAATCTGATCAGTTTTTTTTCTCTCTGTATCTCTTCCCCAACACCCTACCTAATACACTCTAATCCTGGCTCTCTTCCTGCGCTTTCCACACACCCTCCCAGTCCTGAGATTTTCATTAACAGCTGCTCATGTTGTCTGCAGAGAATGAGGGGAACATACCAACAAAACAACCCAGAAGAGGAATTAATCTGAATATCTCTGACCTTCATTTGTCCTTGATCAAGTGCCCAGATTTTATGAGGAGCCAGGAATATAACTGTGTCTATCAGTCACACATAAAGCAGACGCAAAGCTTCCAGAATTGTGTCAATTCTGAGTCAGCGATATCAGGAGTGGCCTAATCTCCAGCAGCTCCTATGATCCTGCTTTAATTCTCCCTCAAGTGAGTACTGTGCTCAGGCCCTCTTGTGGGGGCTTGGCCTGTGCCCCACCTGTTCCTTCAGCGTCAGCCATTGTGATGTGAGAGGGGAAGGGAGACGAGGCCATGCAGTGGCTTGGCGGGGGAGTGTGGAGCAGCTACCAGGGTGCTCTGGCCTTGAGAAGTCTGACTCCTCCATAGCTGGCCTAGCTCAATGAAACCAGCAGAGAATTGGGTAACTGATTCTGACCCACTCCTTCAGACATGGCACCAAGGACATCACCCTCGCCTCCACCAAAGAAAGCATTCTATTGTTTGAGTTCCGACAACACAGGATGGGGAGGAGATGAACCGAATGTTTTTAATGCAGGGAGTTATGATGACTTGTGTGTCATTTCAGTGTAATTTATTGTGAGAAGGTTACGCAAGTCTAGAGCCCTTGGTCTGTGAAGGCAGGATCGTTGAATGCTTTTAAGGCAGAGGTGGGTAGATTTGTGTTTGACAAGGGAACCAAAAGCTGCTGCGGTTGGATAGGAATTTGGCACTGGAAACATCGAGATCAGCCATGGTTCTGTTGAATGGCAGGGCAGGCTCGAGATACTGGGTGCTCCTGGTTTGTATACACTGCCTGAAATAGCAGACGCTCTTAAAGCAAATTCATGTGGTAAACATGACACATTGTTACCCCCTAGCCAAACCATTCACTAATCCAACCGGGTGGCTAAAGACTTTCTGTTGAACTGCTTCTTCACTCTGCTAAGTGAGTCGGATCAAATAATTATGTGGACAACGAAGAGCAGAATTTCATCGACCCCCCATCCTGGATTTTAAGGAAGCTTTTTGTGTTGGAAATAATCATGGCGATATCGCGAAAGACTGGGCTTGTACACACTGGAATTTGGAAGAATGGAGGGGGTGCGAGGGAGGATCTCCTAGAACCTTACAAAATCCTGATGGGACTGGACATGCTAGATGGGGAATGCTGGGGAAGTCCAGAATTAGGGTTCACACTATAAGAATAAAGATGTTGGCCATTCAGGACTGAGAAGAGGAAGAATTCCTTCACTCGGAGAGTTGCAAACCTGTGGAATTCTCTCCCACAGAATGCAGTTGGGACCAGTTTGTTAGATGCAACAAGAGGGAACTGGACGTGTCCCTGGCGGCTAAAGGGATCGAGGGGGTATGGAGAGATAGCGGGAGTGGGATACTGAGATTGCATGATCAGCCATGACCATATTGAATGGATGGTGCAGGCTCAAAGGGCAGAATGGCCTACTCCTGCACCTGTTTTCTATGTTTTAGAGTCCATCCTTCATCTCTGCTGATGTGACAATGTGAGAATAAGCTTTACTCCACCTACACTTGAATTTAACTGACCTACTGGGGTTAGCCGATTTGCAGGGGGAGAGCATGTCCCACTCTGTCCCAGCACGTGAGAAGGTCACATTTGACAAGATGCTTGAGGGTGCAGCCACGGATCGTGCTTGAAGTCAGCCTTGTTTACAAGATGTGGTGGGCTGGCCCAGTCTGGGCCCCAGTTGTGCTGCTGCTACTCTACTGGTACCAGTATCATGCCCAGGGTCTGGGTTATTCTTCCTTTGCTCAGAGAAAACACAAGGGGAATGAGTGTGAGCGGGACCTAGGGAGCGAGAAGGAACCTGGAGTGAATGAGAGATAGGAAAAGTAATATGAGCGAACAACTTTAGTGGGGGTAGAGAGTGGTGTTGAAGCTGTTAGTGAATGAAGGATGGGGAACAGTAATGGAGAGAGACAGCAGGATAGGGAAGGATGGGGGTGGGGAGGGAAGTTCCTGGAATGAGTAGGAGATACAAAACTGGAGGAAAGCAACAAGAAGTAAGGAGGGTGAAAAAAGAGGAAATTGAAAATGAACGTGGGATACAGAAGGAGACAGTAAAAGGTCAGAGAACAGAAGCACTGGGAATGACCTCACTTATACTTTGATTGTGAACATCCTAGCACCAGATCCTCATTCTTTGACCACTGCCTGGCCTCACCTGACAAATATGCAAAAGGTCCTGTAGGTACTTAGAGCATGAATCTCTCCCATGTAGACTGGCCCCTGCCATCTACCACCAGCTTATGTACTCCTCTCATTCTCATTTCCCCTCCGTACCATTTTTCTCTCTCACTTTCATACACTCCTTCATTCTTTGCTCCCTTCCTACTCTCTCCCTTCCTTCTCCTCCCTGACACAGTCTCACTCTCAGCCCCCTCTCCCAGACTATTCTCCCTGGCTTCCCAGAGTTTGCTGTGTAATTGGATCTTCTCCTTTCCCTTTCTGTGGAAATAATGTGACAAGGCAGCTGCTTCTGACCACTCTTGCCAGGATTGTGAGCATCTGTCTGGCTGTCTACTGTTTGGATCTAGATGTTGGTAGCTGTTTACTTGGATAACATTAACCCCCTGGATGCTGGAGCAACACAGCACACCCACTTTGAATTATTGCAATCAATGTAATACCTGTCAGTAAAAAAGCTGAACTATCACACTGCAATAGTGTGTGTTTGTGTTAGTTAAACAGCTACCAATGGTTATAGAGAAGTGAGTAGTCTCCATCAATGCAAGCCATTCTCTTTTTGCCAGACTTCAACAATGTTTAAGGGATATTGACTTGTTTTAGTATTAACTCATGGGTTGGGGGCATCATTGGCCAGGCCAGCATTTATTTGCCATCCCTAATTACCCAGAGGGCAGTTAGGAGTCAACCACATTGCTGTAGGTCTGGAGTCACATGTAGGCCAGACCAAGTAAGGATGGCAGATTTCCTTCCCTCAAGGACATTCGTGAACCAGATGGGTTTTTCTGACAATTGACAATGGATTATTAGTCATCATTAGACTCTTAATTCCAGACTCTTTATTAAGTTCAAATTCCACCATCTGCCATTGCAGGATTCAAACTTTTGTCCCCAGAATATTAGCCGGGTCTCTAGATTAACAGCCCGGTGATAATACCACTTGGCTATCACTTCCTCTAAATGTTGGAGAGTTAGATGATCTTCAGTTAAAATCAGCATTGGAATCCCTTCCCACCCCCTCTCCACATCTCTCCCTCACTTTTCTTTAAGATGTTACTTTTGGCCTATCTCTTTGTGCTTTTGACCATCAGACCTAATATCTCCATTTGTGGCTCAGTGTCATTCTTTGTTTTATGCTGCTCATGTGAAGTACCTTTGGCATTTCACAACGTTAAAAACACTTGATAAGTACAAGTTGATGAATAATGTCTGACAAACGCAGTGAGTGCAAAAGGTTTGCCAAGTGCCCCTGAGTCAGAGGGGGTTGGAAATTCCCTTCTCCAGGAAGATGGTTGCCAAATGAAAGATGCCAGGCATGAAGCTGAGCAAAAAGGATGACTATCTTAACATGGGGGCTTTGATGGAACTGGAACTAATGTAGGCCAGTGAGTACAGGCAGAATGGATTAATGTTGATGAGATTTGGATGCGGACTTTAGAGTTCTATGATCTGTAACTGTAGCCAGAACTTTCACAGCTGTAAACGATGTTGGGGAGTTGTCACTGGGAGCTGAAGTAATTGCTGTCGGAGATGGGATCAGACCTTGAAGTGATTATTAGTCGAACATTTTTGTTGGTGGCGAGCTGGGAAAGTCCCGTTTCGGGGGTTTCTGGTGCCTGTACTGTTGCGAAGGGGATCTGGTGTCGACTCACCAAAGGTATTCCTCACCCTCCTCAATTTGTCAGCTGTATCTCAGGTCAAGAGGATTCCGTGCTGTGAGTTTATTGCAACTGTCTCACTGTAAAGAGCTGCCAGAGGAGATTTTCACCATCCACAGCCAGGAAAAGGAGAGACACCAAAGCATTACCCCTTTTAAAAGGAGTAAGTGCATTCCAAATGTCCTAAAGATAAAAGCTCAGCATCCTTACAAATTGAATTTAAACTCAGTGCAGGAGCTTTTAACACGGTGTCAATGTCTTGCACACTGAAGTCCTGTGGTTCATGATTAAATGTGTGTTAAAATGCTGCAGACATCTGAAGGGAACTTGGTTAAATGAAACAAGGTGGCAAGCCATTACATTGTCATTTCACTTCCAGCTTGATTCATTAAGCCAAAGGTGAGACATTGTCCCCTGCAAAATAAAACCATGATTATTCAACTAATTTCTCCAGCAACTGATTGCAGAGAAGCCTCATTGCTCTAATCCCTCATAGCCCATTGTCAGCACTGATTTCTTTGCTGTTCTATCTGTGGATTGCATCGGCTGAGTGGCAATCCTTCAGCCGAGGCTGTTGGCAATGAGCAGGGACAGCTCACCCAGTCTCTAAGGCAGAGTCTGGCACGTTGGTGTGTTAGAAATGCAGGTCCTATTCCATGTCAAACAGAATGGCTGCAGAGCTGAGTCGCAGAGGGTGATGCTGAACGAACTTTGTATTTAAGAGCTGGGTTGTCACCATCATGAAGTCCAGGGAGAGAGGGTCTTAGTTCCCATAATGCCCACCCTACTTGTGTGGCAATGTTGTGCCCATGTGCCCTTTGAGAGGGAGCATGTGATGTCCACCAGTTGCCCTCAAAGCATTTAGTGAGAGGTGGGCACCATGGGCCTGGGCTTCATCATCTCTCCCTCCAACGCCATTTTGATTTAAACCCTCTCTTGTTTTCTCCATCTCTTTGCCTTTTTGTTATTACCACAGCCTGATGGGATTATTGCTAGATTACCTGGGTCTCCAGATTACTAATGTTCTGAGGACCAGATAGTGAAATTTGAATTCAATTTTGAAAAAAAAACAAATCTGTACTTAGAGGTCTGATGATGACCATGAAGTCATTGTCCCCTGTCAGAAAAAAAGCCATCACATTCACTGAAGCCCTTTGGAGAAGAAAACTGCCATCTTTACCTGGTCTGGTCTACATGTGACTTCAGACACACAGAAATGTGGTTGACTCTTAACTGCCCTCTGGACAATTGGGGATGGGCAATAAAGGTTGACCTAGCCAGTGACTCCGTCATCCTGTGAATGTTTTTTTTTAAGAGGTCACTGCCCCTTGCGGGCAGTGTTTGTCAATGGTTCCTGTTCAGTTGATTGAGTGACTTTGGTGATGGGTTTACAAAAGATGAAGAAAAGAACAGGGTTTTATAACCTCCTTGTAGGCCTGCTCCTGGGTCTAGCTGAAGGGGCCGTAAGCAGGTCCAGGCAGCAGCAAGTGGAGGAGATTGAGAGATTCTGAACTGGATGCTTCTCTTCCTCAGCTACGCTTGTGCCCAGGTGTCCATTTCAAGAAAGACAGGCTCCAAGAGAAGATACAGTCTATTATTTCTCTCTCTAACACCATTTTGATCTCTCCCTTCCCTTCCCAATTGGATTTTGGTAATTGTCTCACTGCCATTGCTGGTTAGTGTTTGCTAATTGTTATTTATTTACTTCTTGCTTTTGTGATGGGTTTACATAAGTACAAGAGGTGAGCTCTTCTGAGTGATGTAGCGTAAGACTACTGGACCCATAACCCAGCAATCGATGAATCAAAACCATCCTCTGGTCCCTCAGTTGTCTTGAACAGCGCAGTATTTGCTGTGATCTACTGTTATAATTGGTGGTGTGTCTTCCAAGACAAAAAGGTTGTGTTACTGAATTAATTGAGTGATTTGATGGTCGGTTACACAAGCAAAAAAAGCTGGATTCTTTAAGGAGCTCTTGTAGCGGAGTGGTAGTGTCCAGGAGGTTTAATGTTGAGTCCCATTTGGTGCTGGAAACCTGTCACGACACTCTTGAGCAGGTTGATTCAAAACGCTTTCAAGCTCATTGGAAAAACGGATTAGATTCCCTACAGTGTGGAACAGGCCCTTCAGCCCCACAAGTCTACACTGACCCTCCAAAGATTAACCTACCCATACACATTCCCCTCTGACTAATGCTGTCAATGGGCAATTTAGCATGGCAAATTCACCTGATCTGCACATTTTTGGACTGTAGGAGGAAACCGGAGCAGCCGGAGGAAACCCACACAGATTCAGGGAGAACCTGCAAACTCCGTACAGACAGTCGCCCGAGCCAGGAATTGAACTAGGATCCCTGGCGCTGTGAGGTAGCAGTCTGCGTGGGTTTCCTCCGGGTGCTCGCACAGTCCAAAGATGTGCAGGTCAAGTGGATTGGTGTTAACGTCAATGCCTGAAGTCTACAAACAGCTACAAACCTTCCAAAATAATAGTGAGTTCTTAAAGAGTTCTTGTGGCACAGACAGTACTCCCTACCTCCGGGTCAGAAGGCCTGGGCTCAAGTCCCAACAGAATCCATAGACTCATATCCTGGCGATGTATGTTCGAAACCCACCAGAGCAGAATAAAATCTGCAATTGACAGCTACTTACAGAAATAGTGACCGTAAGTTGTTATTAATTATACAGAGTAAAAAGAGGTCCAGGTTTTTTTCCACTGGGTGTGGTTGGCTTCTGGACAGGAAAAGATGGAAACTTGTTTTTTTATGCGAACATCTATCTTTTACAATAAAAACCCTTGTAAATCTATCAGAAGGATGTTGTGAAACTTGAAAGGGTTCAGAAAAGATTTACAAGGATTTTGTGAGGGTTGGAGGGTTTGAGCTATAGGGAGAGGCTGAATAGGCTGTGGCTGTTTTCCCTGGAACGCTGGAGGCTGATGGGTGACTTCATAGAGGTTTGTAAAATCATGAAGGGCATGGATAGGGTAAATAGACAAAGTCTTTTCCCTGGGATGGGGGAAATCCAGAAAAGAGGGCATAGGTTTAGAGTGGGAGGGGAAAGATTTAAAAGGGACCTAAGAGGTAACTTTCTCATGCAGAGGGTGGTGCGTGTATGGAATGAGCTGTCAGAAGATGTGGTGGAGGCTGGTATAATTACAACATTTAAAAGGTAACTAGATGGGTACATGAATAGGAAGGGTTTAGAAGGATATGGGCCGGGTGCTGGCAGATGAGACTAGATTAGGTTGAGATATCTGACCAGCATGGATAAGTTGGGACCGAAGGGTCTGTTTCAGTGTGTATGTCTCTATGACTCTCTGTAAATCTTTTGCTCCTCAATTGTAAAGTCCCAATATTGATCTGTTAAATGGAACAATTCCTGGAAAGGCAAGGGGTCAGTTAATCAACAGACAATCAAAACAAAGAATACAGGGAATGAATGACGAGCAGAATCTCCGAGAAGAATCAGTAGGGGCAGGGTTGATGGGCTGAATGGCTTGTTGCTTGTGCTAAAAGATGCCGTGTCACCTCCCACCCCACCCCACCCCACCCAAAAGGGGCCTTAAAGCAAAGCCTCTCACTGTCCCTGCTTAATGGACACAAGCTTCATAAACACTGGTAAAAATTGTGGCTGATATTTCTTTCCTACCACACCCTGTTTTCTCAGACCAACCTTAGTCATGCCATCCTGTGGCTGAATATAAACCAGACCAAGGATTCAGAAAGGGGTCGGGGCCGGGTGATTAACTACTCAACATTGTACTGAGTAAGCAATTGCCCCTCTGAAAAATCAGGGTTACTGGTTCCTTCAGAGATTTGCGCAAATGATGGGTACATTATAATCTTTCAAAGATAAATTGGGTGGCACGGTGGCACAGTGGTTAGCACTGCTGCCTCACAGCGCCAGAGACCCTGGTTCGTTTCCTGCCTCAGGTGACTCTCTGTGTGGAGTTTGCACATTCTCCCCGTGTCTGCCTGGGTTTCCTCCGGGTGCTCTGGTTTCCTCCCACAGTCCAAAAATGTGCAGGTCAGGTGGATTGGCCATGCTAAATTGCCCGTAGTGTTAGGTGAAGGGGTAAATGTAGGGGAATGGGTCTGGGTGGATTGCGCTTCGGCGAGTTGGTGTGGACTTGTTGGGCCGAAGGGCCTGTTTCCACACTGTAAGTAATCTAATCTAAGTAATCTAATCTAATCATAAATGGGATTACCTGAGAATTGTTGTGAAAACCTCCAGCTGAATGCAATAAACAATTTTTATTTCAGCTTCATTTCCTCTCCCACTCCAACTAGTTAAGATGTGGGTTTTAATGTTTCAGCCAGACTTCTCAACCAAGCATGCGCTCATTCTCGTTGAATAATACTGGGAGTCTATACTCTTACAGAACAATTCCAGAATGCTTTCCCATACCACTCCATTCCATGGACTTGCCATTTCTTATGGTGGTGCCTCCTCTGCTCTTATGTCTTGTCTGGAGTTCTTTGTTCCTTTCACTCCGGAAAGTCAAGCTCCATGCCATGTCTTCCCACCAGCCAAGTATCCAAACCAGTCGCTAATCAGTGCAAATTGCCAAGTGGAAACTTAGACATGAATCCCCTTGGATTTATTCCCAGTTGGTCAGTCATCCTGCCTCTTGCAAGATGGGACAGAGGGTTATCACCTGTTTCGGCTCAGCTCACTGGAATTCTCTCTGAATCCCTCTAATTTATCTCTCTTAGCCTCAGAAATGAACTGTTTGACAGATCTTTGCTCACCTTTCAAAAGAGAATTGGATAGCAACTTAAAATTCAGTTATGGGAAAAGCAGGGGCACTGAGACTAATTACCCATTGCATTAAAGAGTTAAGGTGGATTGAATAATCTTGCTACTCTCCCAATTACAGCAACAGCAGCTTAAATTTGTGTAGTATCCTTCATGTAGTAAAATTTCCTAGGATCTTTGAGGAGCAAATATCAAAGGTAACTTGGAACTGAACCACAGATGGCAAGCAATTAGGAAGGTAAACAGTATGTTAGCAAGTGGTTTTGCGTTCAGAAGATGTCTTACTGCAGTTATACAGGGTCTTGGTGAGGCCACACCTGGAGTATTGTATAGGTGCCATGGGGTGAGTGCTGTGGAAATTCACTAGGTTGATACCAGGGCTGGCAGGATGTCATATGCAGGGAGATTAGGCTTATAATCACTAGAGTATTGAAGAATCAGAGGAGATCTCGTTGAAACATTGTGATAGGGCTGGACAGACCAGGTATAGAAAGGATGTTTTCTCTGACTGGTGAATCTAGAACTCAGGGACATGGTCTCAGGAAATGGGGTAGGCCATTTAAGACTGAGATGTGGAAACCTTTCTTCACAGGGAGGGTAGTCAGCCTGTGGAGTTCTCGACCACAGAAGGCTGTGGAAGCCAGGCCTCTGTGTCTGTTCAAGAAAAAGATTGATCAATGTTTGAACATTAAAGGCGTCGAGCAGTACAGAGAGAAGGCAGAAATATAGCGCTGAAATAAAGAACCAGCCACGATCATATGAAGGGCTAACTGCTCCAAGTTTCTGTGTGATGCTGGAACAGATGGCTAAAGGTGTGAGTAGGAAGCTAGCTTTTAAGCTGGCGATTCTTTCAACGTTCGTGATTACTAAACAGCGGAGTGTCCAGTGCCATTTATTTCCAAATTAAATCTGCTGTGCGAATGTGAATGCCTTGTTGCTGTTGCCGCCAGTTGCACCTGGTTTGTTAACACTAAGTATGTTGTCAACAAGCCTGAGCTGGCTTTAGTACAATCACAGTACAATGCTGCTCTGTGTGCCTCCCCTTTGAACCAGCAGGTGTTTGGCCACAACATAGACTTTTATCACTTGAGCATTTGTAATGAATCCTTGTGTCTGGTCTGGCCAGCATCTGGAGGACAAGTGGGACATGAAAAGATACGATCTCGGTTGACGCACGTTTCAGGAATGGGCACATGGCTTCTGAACGCAACCATTGAGGCCCAGCTTCTTTTAAGGCTTGATATTTTTAGATTGATGCTTCAGATCATTGTAGGAGCCTACCAACATGTACAGAATAGACGAGACTCGCTTTTTCTCTTCCCGTGTAGTCACAGCAGTTGTTGACTCACTACATTATGACAACCCTGCTGAACGATTCTCCCCTCCGCTCGGATGTTTTTGCGAGCTTTGAATCTAATCGCAGTGAGAGGTTCACTCGCTGATGGTCAGAGGTTGCATTTGAACACAACTAATGAAAACTGCATTTTAACTAGGTGTCTGCTTCAGGATGTAAACAGTCATGGGCGAGATGGGCTCTGAAGCACTACAACCCCAAGTAATAGATTAAGGGAAATAAATTGGATGGCACACATCAGTCATCAGTCTTTGAGGGGTTTTCCTGATCTCAGTGTGATGACATGCAGTGAGTCACTGTGTTGGCAATCAAGTTGCTCACGAATATTTGTCATGGCGTTTCAACAGTTGAAGGCTGTATAGTTCAATGCAATGCCTCTAGACCAAAATTGTTGGTTAGTAAGGGGTAGTGACACTGGATGTTTCTTGCTGTGAACACTGGAAGAGGAGGGACATGTACAGGACAGTGTGTGGATAGTTCTAGAGGAAGATGTGAAGGGGTGTGACAGTCCGGAGTTGGGAATGGCATTACCCACTGACATTTCCTCCTCTTTCCTTGTCTAGGTCTGTGAGAGAGGTGTTAGATTCTCTCCTGATGGTGTGCTGGGGAATGGTGCAAGAGTCACATCTTGTGCCTCTCAGCTATCCTAGATATCCTAGAGTGACCATTTGGTTCTCTCACCCACAGGCTATTTCCAGGAACTGCTGGACCAATCCGAAAAGAACCTGCACAGGAAGCTGACGCACATGTATGGACTCCTTTGCGCTGAGAATAGCAAAATCTTTAAGGACCTGTTCAGCGAGCTCCGCCATTATTACAAAGGCGCCAACATCAACCTGGAGGAGGTACTGAATGAGTTCTGGTCGAGGCTGATGGAGTGCCAATTCAAGCATCAGAACCCACATTACCAGATCAGCGATGAGTACCTGGAGTGCATGGTTAAGCACGCAGAGCCTCTGAGACCCTTTGGCGAGGTGCCTCGCTTCTTCAAGATGAGGCTAACTCGGGTGTTCATCGCTGCTCGGTCCTTCGTGCGGAGTCTCAGTCTTGGCACTGATGTGGTGAAGAAAGTTTCTCAGGTAGGTGCAAACATCTTTCCTTAAGCTAACCTCAACTATATTTGCTATTGCTCCTGGTGAGGCATAAAGATTGGGCAGGGCTCCAGAAAAAAAGATTCCGCTGTTTTTTCTTTTAGAGTCATCTGAATGGGGGTTCTCTGACAGTGCAGCACTCCCCCAATCGGCCACTGGAATATCCGCCTAGATTTTGTGTCCACGTCTGTGGAGAGAGGGGTCTCGAGCCCACAATGTCCTGACCAGAGACGAACGTGCTACCGACAGCCGCGGTGTTAGGTGGCGAAACAGTGCCATGTGAATGGTGCTCAGTGTTTGAGACTGTTTGCTAATCCATAGCAATCTCGAGACTGAGGTTCACTGCTATCATTTGGCAGAGAGCTGCTCACAGCCGACTCTGGAGGAATTCTATGACTTCAGCATGTGTTTGGTCTGAAAGTCTGTTCACTTTCACTGCAGAATGCTGGTGTGCTGAATTGCAGGACTGTGGATTCCTCATGGCTTCTGTTTGTGACAAGTGTTGGAGCTTGAAGCTCACTGGGGTAACAGCTGAGCATGGAGAGAGAGAGAGAGAGAGAGAGAGAGAGAGACAGACTGGTGCCTCCAGTCTGACTAACAGTGTGATTTCATAAAATAGTTTATTTCAATGATGTCTGCACTGCCGTCTGTCCTGTACCTGTTGACTGTTGGGTCATGGTGAATGTGGGGAGTGTCAGTAACCCTCAGCTGGGTCAGTACCAGTGGCAAGGAGTTCCATTCTCCAACCTCAGTTCTCTAAAGAGCTGCCCGTATCTTACGATCAGATGATCGAGTGGCTCACAGAAGAAATAAGTAGGCTAGTCTCACCATTTTGCTTCTTCACGATGTTTTATCTTTTTAGACTTGATTTCCTTCCATGTCTCTGTATCCATGATCACCAACCATTGTGTAAACCAGAATATGCATACACAGAGTCATAGAGTAAAACAGCACAGAAACAAACCCTTTGGTCCAACCAGTCCATGCTGTATTCACGTACATTTCCAAATGTCTTCGAAGTGTTTTAATTGTGCCCACGTCCACCACTTCCTTAGGAAGTTCATTCCACAAGTGAACTACCCGCTGTGTAAGACATTTGCCCCTCATGTCACGATCAATGCATCATGAGCACTGACGTATGTTGATGTACACTTTGGTAGCTTGTCCACCTGTATTGGCACACATTTGAACAGAGACATGCAGCATGGGAACAGACTCTTCGGTCCAACTAGTCCATGCCAACCCTCATCCCAAATAAAACTAGTCCCTCCTGCCTGCGCTTGATCCATATCCTTCCAAATGTTTTTTATTCGTGGAATTAGAAAATAAGAATAAGAATTTTCTTATCGAAATGTCTTTTAAATGTCGAAATTGTACCCACATCCACCACTTCCTCTGCAAATTAACAAGCACATTAACACTTCTACATACACCAAAGTACATAATACAATTGCAAAATCCCATGAACTAACAGAACAACTGAAGTTGGTTTGGAGCATTCCAGTGTATTCAGTCGGAGTGACATTTTCTAGTCTCTGCCATTATGTTGTTGTGTCGAGTGCTGATCTCTGAAACACGGTGCCTGATTTTATCAGGATCTGCGACACAGGGCACAGGAGGAGAAGACAGTGAAACAGTCAGGAGTTGCTTTGAGACGGCCCTTCCATTGCTGGGGCATTTTGCCAGCGATGTGAATGGAGATGGGGCAGCTGCCCATTCTGTGGAGTCTCTCAGCATGAGGCTGAGAGCACTTTGTGGACGGCAGTGTTACTCCCGGCTGAGGGGGGTGCCAAGTGGAGAGGACCGTCAATTCTCTGTTTCTCATGGCCCACAGAGGAGAGGGGCTGTGGGTGGAGATGGGAGTCCCAGTGGTCTTCCCGGAAGGAGAATTTTCCCTCTGACCCCCAGCTCCGTCAAATGTTCCTTTCTTTCTCCACCTTACACCCTACCCCTCCCACCTCCGAAGGTCTTCTGCCTCCCTCAGCAGTATCAAACACTCCCTGTTGGTCAGGTGAGGCCTCAGAGAGTCCTGATCAGGCCAACAACAAAAAGAGCTCGCTAGCTGCCCTTACCTGGACTCTGGGTGTAAACACAGTTCATGAAGAGGCTGTCTGTTGTAAAATAGCTGAAGCAGTCCAGCTGTAGGATAAACCCTTGAACCCAAGATGGGATCTGGATGTTGGTGGTAAAGGTCACACCATGGTGCCATAGGATGGAACACTGAACATGACTTTCAGGGAAAGGATGAATAGCCACCATCCAGTCCTCCATAAAGACAAGATTTACAATGTACCAATCCCTCAAGTATAGTTTGAATCTCTTCGGGGCGGCAGGGTGGCTCAGCGGTTAGCACTGCTGCCTCACAGCACCAGGGACCCGGGTTCGATTCCAGCCTCGGGCGACTCTCTGTGTAGAGTTTGCACGAGTTCCGGTTTCCTTCCACAGTCCAAAGACGTGCAGGTCAGGTGAATCTGCCATGCTAAATTGCCCATAGTGAGAGGTACATTAGATTAGATTACTTAGTGTGGAAACAGGCCCTGCGGCCCAACAAGTCCACACCGAACCCATCGAAGCGCAACCCATTCCCCTACATTTACCTCTACACCTAACACTACGGGCAATTTAGCATGGCCACTTCACCTAACCTGCACATTTTGGGACTGTGGGAGGAAACCGGAGCACCCGGAGGAAACCCACACAGACATGGGGAGAATGTGCAAACTCCACACAGACAGTCACCTGAGTCAGGAATTGAACCCGGGTCTCTGGCGCTGTGAGGCAGCAGTGCTAACTACTGTGCCACCGTGCTGCCCATAGTCAGAGAGAAATGGGTCTGGGTGGGTTACTCTTTGGAGGGTCGCTGTGGACTGGTTGGGCCAAAGGGCCTGTTTCCACACAGTACGTAATCTAATCAACAATGATGTTGCAGCTGTAGAGACTGAATGCTGTTACCAGAGTTGGTTAGATTTCCCAGAGTTGGCCTTTGATTTGTCCAAGGCACGTTCCTGTGTTGAGTTTGTTCCCTGTAACTATGTTGCCAGTTTGCTAACAGCACACTACAGAACCCTAAAACAAAAACAGAAATTGCTGAGAAGGCTGGCAGTATCTGTAGAGAAAGTCCCTGATCCTGCCAGACCTGCAGAGCCTTTCCAGCAACTTGTTTTGTTTCTGATTTCCAGCGTTCGCAGTTCTTTGGGTTTTTATTTACTTTCCGCGATCCAGGTTTAACTACAATGGTTAATGTGTAGTCATTAGCAATTCACAAATAAGTGGTCAGTCGAGTATCTGCTGTCAGCAGTTTAACTGACCGGCACATCCTACAGATGAACAATGCAGTGCTGTACCCACAGTGCACCATCGTGATTAAATGCTGTCCCATGTGACATCGTGGGACTGTCACTAACCGAGTTATTGATCATTGTGTTGTTCATATTAACATGACTGACTAGATCCTATTCCTTTTCGGTACATGCTTGGTCATGATAAAGACTTCGAATTTTCTTAACCACCCTCAAGGATGCTTGTAAAGTCTTTTTCCTTTGCTTTGCCTTGTTACAATTGCCGGGTTATGGTCTAACAGGTTTGTTTGAAACCACAAGCTTTCGGAGCCCTGCTCCTCCTCCAGGGAGCTAGTGAGAGAGAATACATTGGACACCCTTCTTATCAGTAAAAGATCAAAGGGTCTTACAATTGATGCCAATGTATTGAACAAACCTAATGGCTGTAAGTCTTTAATCAGTTAGAATGGAGATGCAGCTTTCAATTGATTAATATCTAAATCACAGAATTTATTTTGAGTCACTGCCCCTTGATAACTTAAGGTATTATCGTTATAAGAGGTGACATATCCGGACAGATAATGCACTTTAGGTGTGAGGCCTTGTTTCAATCTGTCTGTGTCGTAACCTGGAGTTGGACTGTTTTTATTTCCAAAGTAAGAATTTATAAAATGCCGCATTTACTGACTGACTGTCTACGGATAGTGTTTTTGGACAAATAGAATGTACCTGGTAGTGGTGAAAACTTGAAACCTATTTGTGATCAATTGATTTGATGGTAGTGCAGCAAAATCATTAGTTCTCTTTTAGGGAAATCTATTGCTTAACTTCATATAATCTGCTAGGAAATAAAGAGAAGGTAAGAGATACTTCATCCTCCTTGACTCAACATGCTGGTGTTCCCTTTAAGAGGGACAGAGATGAGAAACAGACAAGTTTGGTTGAACTAGTGTTGTCCTTCAGATACACCGTACTTGAATCAAGGTGAAGAATTTACATCTCCATATTATCAAAGGGATGTAGGTACTGGAGAAGGTGTCAAATGATTTACTGGAATTGAGAGGATGCAACAGGAAACACACACAGAGTGTGCTGGAGAAACTCAGCAGGTCTGATGACATCTGTGGAGAGAGGGCAGAGCTAGTGTTTTCAACCTGGTATAATTCTGCTTCAGAACTAAGTGCCAAGAAAGATTGGACAGATGGGGCACTTATTCTCTAGAACAGAGAAGAATGAGGAGTAACCTGAGATTTTTGAAAATTATGAAATACTAAATGAACTAGACGTAAAGAGTGAGTGTGTGTCTGTCTGTCTGCATGTGTATGACCAGAACTAGTCTATTACGCGAAGATCGATTTGGGAGGGATTTTACCTATTACCTTTTACCTAACATGTGGAATTCACCACCACGAGGAGCAATTGAGGTAAGTGATACAACTAGATTTAAAGGGAAACCAGATAAGTTCATGAGGAAAAAAGAATGAGATATTAGAATTAGATTTTATTGAGATGTGTACGAGTACAGTGAAAAGTGTACAAAGTCACCACTCTGTAATGCCATCTTAAAACATAAAATACAAAACCAGAATTTAAGAAAAACAAGAATTTAAGAAAAACAAGTGGGTGGCACGGTGGCACAGTGGTTAGCACTGCTGCCTCACAGCGCTGGAGACCCGGGTTCAATTCCCGCCTCAGGCGACCGAGTGTGTGGAGTTTGCACATTCTCCCCGTGTCTGCGTGGGTTTCCTCCGGGTGCTCCGGTTTCCTCCAAAGATGTGCAGGTCAGGTGAATTGGCCATACTAAATTGCCCGTAGTGTTAGGTGCAGGGGTAAATGTAGGGGTATGGGTGGGTTGCGCTTCGGCGGGTCGGTGTGGACTTGTTGGGCCGAAGGGCCTGTTTCCACACTGTAATCTAATCTAATCTAATCTAAAAAAGAAATGAAACTGACAGCCAAAAGAAAAAAACATCCAGATCTTCAAATCCTTATCCAAAAGAAAAGGAAAAAGTCTGAATTTTAAAGGGTTGTCTCCCTGGCCCCAGCCCTGGCCTGGGGTTTCAGTCAGCCTCCTCCTGGGACATGCTCCACCAGACCTTTGTTGCTGCCACTGCCACCACCGATCACCTTGATGGGATTAAGTAAAGAAGGGAGCAGGGCAATTCCTGCAGGGCCCACACCAAATAAGAGGGCTGAATGGTCCGCACCGGTGCTGCAAATACAAAGTTCAGATTGTGGATTGCTGTCGAGTGATCAGGAGCACGGTCCCTGCCTAAATCCCCCTCCTTAACCCCAGGACATTAAATAGCGGGCTGCTGGCTGAGAGCATAGACAAGGGGCCAGATCTGAAGTGCTTCCCAGTCAGTGTAGCCAAAGTACTCGGGAGCCCATTTGCAGGTATGGTTGTTCACTGACATAGCGTGATGGATAAATTCTCCAATCCCACACTCCCAGTGGATGATCCCACTTGAAGGAGGTGTGACAGACCAAGGTTGGCCGAGCACAGCACACTCTGAGTGTAGCTGTCCCCTAAAAGGCGTCGGTGAGTTTGGTCCTGCTGTAGACTTTGCTTCTTAAAGAACGCTGTTCACTTTCTCGTGCATGTGGGTGTTGATAATTTTCTTTAAAAAAAAATGAGCTTTGGCTGGATTGTGCCTTGCAATTCCACAGATCATGAGAAAAAGCTGAAGAATGTGCTCACACCTGCAAGAGTACTGGCCGATCACCTTTCAGCAGATAAGTAAATGTAACCTGACCATGGAAAATGGGGGAGCTCAGAGCCCCAGCTGCAGGGTCTGAACAGAGAGGCAAGCAAGTCTCCACAGTATCAGTCAGGAACATGAAGCCTTTTCAATCCCAATTCCTTCCTATCTCTCCATATCTATTAATAGCTATACTTTTGAAAATAGGTATCTATTTCCCTTTTAAGCACTACGATTTATTACACATGTCTAACTCTGAAAAGGGACATTTCATACACATATCATCTTTTGTGTAAAAATATTTGCCCGGACTCATTTTTCTTTTACTGGTTCAGTTCCAACCCTGGAATAGAGAAACACAGAAGGAGACCGTTCAGCCTGCTATGCCACTGCTAGCTCTTTTAAAGAGGTGTACAGTAATTCCCTTTCCCTGTTCTGTTCATATAAATCAGCAGCTTGTTTCCTTTTCAAGCACATTTTCCATTCTCTACTGAGAGTTAATGTTGTATCTACTTCCATCCTTGTTTCAAGCCATACATTCTAGATCACAACAATGCACTTTCTAAGACAATTTCTCCTCAATTCATCTCTGGTACATTCGCCTCTGGTAACTTAAATCTTCGAGGTTCGATAAACACCCCCTTTCACAACAGTCCCAACAATGAAGACCTCTCCGCTTTCTTGATCAAAACCCCACAAGACTTTGAATTTGCCAAATTATCGACCCTCTCACTCTCAGAACAATCCCTCCACTTCAAACGAAAGGTGGAATTTACTAATGCTCCCTCGGACGCACTACTCTGAGGTAATCTAGAGGTTACCTGATTGGGCGGGAGGGTGTCAGCCTTGCCCTGCACCTCCCCAAATTAAGTACCTGGTGGAAACTTGGGATTCCTTCCCAGAGACAAATCTAAGTCCGTCAGTGGGTAATTAATTAAGTCGACGTGTGGATCTGCTACCTGGGGATATCAGCCATCAGATTTGCCCCATGGGAGACATTCTTGACTGAGGAGCCTGATATCAGGGAGGGCTTTGATGTGTCATTCCCCTCCCCCACCCCACCACCCACTATTTCTTCAGCTACACTATCATGTGCCTGGGGTACTGCGGCAAATGAGCTCGTTAGCATTAGATTGATAGCAAGCCTCAGGTTAGTGGGGAGCAGGGCCCCAGGAATTATGCATCTCACGTGGAGTTGAGGGTTCTTATTGTGTGTTGAGGCCCTAATTCTCTCAGGACTCAAACAGATCGGGCGAGTGCCAGTGGTTTTGGCAATGGGTGTTGGTCACCCTGCCACTTCACTTGAGGTCCGTTCCAGCAGTGATGGCGTGTCAAAGGTGAGTCCTGCCTGACCACCAGTACCATAGTGGAGCACTTAACAAGAAGGACTGTAAAGTTAGACACTTTGTTTCTTCATTTTTCTGTCTTTTAATTTCTATGATTTGGTTTATTTTTCTGCATTTGAAATGGCGCCGGAGAATGGCAACACTAAGCAACACTTTTCACTGTATTTTTGTAACAAGATACTCAAGACAATAAATGAATCAAATGAGAGAATTCCACGCGCAGTCTCTCCTCCTCGGCACAATTCTCATAAACCCCCTCTACACCATCTCCAGAGTCCCTTTCATCAGGTCCCGTTCTGAAGAAGGGTCACTGGACCCAAAACTGATTTGTTTCCACAGGGGCTACCAGACCTGCTGAGGTTTTCCAGCAATTTCTATTTTTCTTCGGGACTCCCAAAGCAGAATGCTTAAAGGGGGATAAAAGTGGAACCTTCCAAAGCAGAAGCCAGTGTTATTCTACGAATTTAAATGGCAATTAATCTTACTAGTTGCAAGATTCAGAGGGATGGGTGAGATTGTTAGCTTATCATTCGCCATACCAACCAGCAACCTCTTCACTCCATTGAGACCGGATTCACAAGCTGTTTACAGCCAACAGGCAAGGCTAGTGCTATTTTAAAACTTGATTGTAATCAAACTCTGTGTCGAAAGATAAACTGCTTCATCAAACTGCCACTTCCAGCTTTTGTTCAAAGATCTGACTTGAATTGCAAATGTCACTTTTAATGTGATATTACCAGATTTGCAGACGGCACGTCACCTGGTGGGATTGTAAACTATGAGGAAGATGTTTTTTTAAAAAAGAAAGTTTTGGAAGGTTTGGGACAGGTTGAGCGAATGAGCAAGAGTGTGGTAGGTGGAATATAATGTGAATAAATGGGAAGTTATCCACTTTGACTTCAGAACAGACAGAGAATTCCTTAAATGCTGAAATGCTGGGAAGTTTGTGTTCAAAGGGTCCTGGCTATCCCATGATCAGTAAAAGCTAACATGTACAAGCAGGAAGGCATTAGGATGCCAAGTGGTAGGTATATTGGCCTTTATCACAACAGGGTTTGAAGTTTGGATGTCTTGGCTGCAGTTATACAGCCTTTGTGAGATTCCATTTGGAGCACTGTGTAAAGTATTGGTCCAAGGAAGGATATACTTGCTGTAGAGGGAGTGCAATGGTGGTTTGCCAGAATAATCCCTGAGCTGGAGGCATGGTTTTGAGGAGAGATTGAGGAGACTGGGCCTGTATTTTCCAGAGTTTCAAAGAACGAGCGGTGATCTCGTAGAAACTTTCAACATTCTTCCAGGACTTTAGAGAGTGGATGCAGGTAGGATGTTTCCTCTGGTCAGTGAGTCTAGAACCAAGATACAGGTTAAGGGGCAGGTCACTACAGCCTTAAGTAGTGAGAATTCATTCAGATGGTGGTGAATCTTTGGAATTCTATACCCCAGAGGCACGTGGAAGCATAATCATTGAGCAGGTTCAAGACAAAACCAATACATTTTTGGAGGCGAATAACACCAAGAAATACAGGGATAGCATGGTGAAAAAAAATGGCTTTGAGCGAGATGATCAGCCATGATTGAGTTGAATGGTGGAGCTGGTTTAACAGGTTGAATTCCAATGGAAGGATATAAACAGGTCAATTGCTCAACAGTTCTGTGTTACCGCTTACACTCTGCAGAAATATACCTATTGCATACCACCCCCATCAGCACTATTTACTGTTCATTTCACTGCCTTTTACTTAGCCAACTTCCTCTTAAACACATGCAAACCATTCAGCTGTATGTGGCAGCACGTTTCACCTTCCCACCATTTCCCAGATAAAGAAATTTCTCCTCAACCAGTGAGTATTTATGGCCCTTGGTTATGGTCTCCACAGAAGTGGGTAAAAATGTCTTTTATGCATCTACCACATTGAGCGTTTTGAATGCTTTATTGCTCATTGGCTGTCATCTCTTCTGTGCAAAGAAGATCCACCATGTTCACTTCTTCCTGATTGTCCTCCAGATAATGTTGTAAACATTTTGTCTCTATCTCACTTTGGTGTAATATGGAGACCCAGGGACTGAGCACAATTTTTCAAACATTGTCTAACCCCCCTCCCCTGACATTATACCCAGTAGTTTGTTTGGATTATTACAAATTTGTTGTCTTGGAAACTAGTGATCCAATTTTTCTTTTTGAGGGGAGTTTTAGGGGTAGGGGAGTGGGTGTGGTGGGGTGGGGGGTGGGGTTTGGATTTTGAGGAGAGCTCTCATGCCCCTCTCCAAATTGTGCCCTGGATATTCTGGGCCATCTAAACAGGTCAATTCCTGATCCACAAGGCTGTATCTCTGACAGTGCACAATTCCCCAAAGGGTTAAGAGTTGAGCTACATTATGAAGTTAGTTCTCAATCTGGGCTTGGTAAACACACAACTTACTGACTCCAAATTGTTACCAGTTTAAGCCACACCAACATGGATAATAATTGAATAATTTCCCCAGCACAGTCTCTTGATACGGAAATGCTAAGGCTACTTGAATGGGAGTGTTTTGGGTTCTCAGTGGGATGAACATTGAGTTAAATGGCCTCCTCTGTGCTTTGGATGTTTTTCTACATTTTAGTGTTCAACCTCCTCCTGTCTTGTTTTCGTATCTGTTTTTGCAAATTACTGAGCCGAACAGAGAGCGACAAAATCTTGTCAGAACAAGAGCAGTTATTTTGAGAGACACGTTTGGTGATAGTTTTTAGCCATTGTTCTCCACCTGCACCTTACAATCAAAGCATTCAACACTGTAGCAAGTCACCTCAACTGCAGCCATCAATAATCCAGAGAATTGGAAGATCTCCAGATAGATAAAACAAACATTTTGTTCGCAGTACATAAGCAGCTCAGACAAGGACATGCATTGAGGCCGCTGTAGTCTGTGACAGAACATGAATCTGCCTGAAGTGGAAACGAAGAACACTTGGAGATTTCCAGCAGAACATCAGCTTTTAAAGGCAGGTAGACGGTCAGGTTAATGTTTCAGCAACAGGACACTCCATTCCCTCCAAACAATGCAGCAGGTCAATCAGAAACAAGTCAGTATTTGCACAGATGGTATGTGTTTTGCAACAGATTGTCTGAGGAAACCTAAACCAGATATTAGGTGAGCGTGGTTTTCAAACAAGAGAATACTGTTTACTCGCCTAATGAGTAACACACAGAATGTGCTGTGGAATTGGGTGTACTATCTGACTCAATACATATGCCATTCCTGGTGCTGCTCCTGCTCCAGTCTACTTGCTGCTCCTGCTCCAGTCTACTTCCTGCTCCAACTCCAGCAGCTGGTTCTGCTCCCAACACCTGGTCCTGGTCCTGGTCCTGGTCCTGCTCCAGCACCAGCTCCTGCTCCCAGCTTCAGCTTCAGCTCCTGGTCCTGCTGTAGCTCCAGCTCCTGCTCCCTGATCCCAGCTCCCGCTCCCTGATCCCAGCTCCCGCTCCCTGCTCCCATCTCCCAGTCATGCTCCCAGCTCCAGCTCCCACTCTTGCTCCCAGCTGCCGCTGTTCCCAGCTTCAGCTCCTGGTCCTGCTGCAGTTTCAGCTCCTGCTCCCTGCTCCCATCTCCCAGTCGTGCTCCCAGCTCCAGCTCCTAGTTCCTGCTCCTGCTCCATCTCCAGCACCTGCTCCTGCTCCTGCTTCCAGTTCCTGGTCCAGCTCCTGGACCTATCCCAACTCCAGCTCCTGGTCCTGCTCCAGCTCCTGCTTCTGCTCTAGATCCACTTCCTGTTCCTTGTTCTTATCCCAGGTTCTGTTGATGGTCATCATTCCAGTTCTGTTCTAAGCCTTGCACCAGGTCCTGCTCACAATCTCAGTCCTTATCCTGGTCTTGGTCCAGTTCAGCCAGGTCGTCAAAGTATTGCTAACGATATGGAAAGAGGAGAAACAGAGGCAATTATCAGCCTTGTTGGTTGCACGAGCACACACAAGCACTGCCATGTCTCAGCCAGTGCCAGCTTTAAGCTTCATTCAGCTCATTTCAGTGTGTGGGATTGTATGGAATTGCCACTGTGACCACCTGCATCACTGCACTTTGAAAAGAAACTCATTCATAAAATGGTATGGGTAGTAAGTTTGCAAATGACACTACAATACATTGGACAGTGAAGATTATCTCAGTGTAGAACAGGACCTTGGTCACATAGGCCAATGGGCCAAGGAGTGGCAAATGGAGTTTAATTGAGATAACTGTGAAGTGTTACATTTTAGAAAGGCAAATCATGGCAGGGCTTATACAGTTAATGATAGGGCCCTGGGGAATGTTACCAAACAAAGAGACATAGAGGTGCAGATGCAAAGTTCTTTGAAAGTGGAGTGGCAAGTAGAAAGGGTGATGAGGAAGCCATTAGGCAAGCTTGCCTTCATTGGTCAGAATGTTGAGTATTGGAATTGGGATGTCATGTTGCGGCTGTATAGGACATTGGTGAGGCCACGTTTGGAATATTGTGTGCAATTCTGGTCCCCCTTGGGTAGGGTGTTGTTAAACATGAGAGGGTACAGAAAAGATTTACGAGGGACTAGAGGATTTGAGCTATAGGGAGAGGATGAATAGGCTGCGGCTTTTTTTCCTGGAGTGTTAGAGACTGAGGGGTGACCTAAATGAAATATATAAAGTCATGATGGCCATGGATAGGGCAAATAGTCTTTTCCCAAGGGTGGGTTTAAGGTAAGAGGGGAAAGATTCAGAAAGGGCCTGCAGAGTAACGTTTTCGCACAGAGGATGGTGCTTGTATGGAATGAGTGGCCCAAGAAAGTGGTGGAGGCTGGTACAATTACAACATTTAAATGGCACCTGGATGGGTACATGAATAGGAAGGGTTTCGAGGGATATGGGCCAAGTGCTGGCAAATGGAACTAGATTAATTTAGGATGTCATGGATGAGTCGCACCAAAGGGTCTGATTCCATGCTGTATGACTCTATGACTTTGTGTCGAAGGAGTTAGGTTATGCCCTGGCTGACCTTGGGAGTGTTGCGTAGAGAGCCCAACCTTCAGCTCTTTGAGATTTTGGTCAGCCATCTTGACATTTCCCTGCATGGGATACGCTACTGCCTTGGAACAGGTTGGAACATTATGCTACCCTCTATATGGCGTTTTAGAAATGCAAGTTGTTGTTAAGCACCAAACGTGGGAGGTAGTGGAGAAGGTCTTGCCTTCATGTGCTGTCAGAGGTCACAGCCGGAAGCTCCTTATGCATGGAGATCCTTGTAAATGTATCTGTTTACATGTGTGAATCATCGTAGGTGATGACCTTTTCAGAATGGGACCTGGTCCAGTCTTCCCACCGACGCAGTGACATGAGCTGGGAACAATTCCAAATGTTAGCACTGCAGGGATTGGTGTAGTACTCAACCTGTCCGGGAAGCTTCCTCTTTCACGCCAGACAGCTGTGGAAGCTGAAATGCTATGTTCGAGAGCTCTGGCTGAGAGAGAGTCACAGTGGGCTCTTCACTCAATCCTCTCATTAAGTATTGATTTTTTTTTTGCAAAACTGTGCTTTCTTTCATCCTCCCTGGAGCAGCTGGGGCCAGGGCCTCCTCCTCAGGGATGGGTGGACAGGGGGTCTTTAACATATCACTGTGTATGGCAGCCCTTTCATTTCGACAACCGCGGCCCGCGGTAGGGCACTTGTCTCTTAGTCGGAAGGTTATGGGTTCAAGTTCATCACCCACTTTGTGTAGTATCCAGGCTTGACGTTCCAGAGCAGCTGTGTGGAATCTTGCTGTGTGTTAATGTGGCTGCTGTGTTTCCTACAGTGGCTGCATTTCAAGCAAACAAACCTAATTGACTGTTAAGAGCTTTCGAGTATCTTGAGGGTACATAAATGCAACTGCTTTTCTCACCCAATATTGTCAGGCTGTTTTATACTCATAGAATCCCTACAGTGCAGAAAGAGGCCATTCGGCCCATTGAGTCTGTGCCAGCCCTCCAAAGAGCATCCCACCCTAACCGCATATTTCTAATGGCTACTGGTCATTGTAGGGAATTCAAGTTTTTTTTTAAAATTCATTCACTGGATGTGGGCAGCATTTATTGTCAATTCCTAATTACCTAGAGGGCAGTTAAATGTCAACCATAATGCTGTGGGTCTGGAGTCACGTGTAGGCCGGACCAGGTAAGGATGGCACTTTCCCTCCCTAATGGACATTTCCCCTGATATTCAACAATGGTTTCATTGTTTTCCTGAATTCAAACTCCACCATCCGACAGTGGGATTCGAACCTGAGTCACCAAGGCATTACCTGGCCCTCTGGATTAATAGACCAGTGATAATACCACTGGGCCATTGCCTCCCCGTGGGCTTAGCATGGCCAATCCACCCAACCTGCACATCTTTGGAGGAAACCAGAGCAAATCCCATGTAGAGAATGTGGAAACTCTACACAGACAGTCGCCTGAGGGTGGAGTCTAACCCAGATCCTGGGCACTGTGAGGTAGCAGTGCTAACCACTGATGAGTCACTTATAAGATTGCCTTAGCCCATATACAGTGATATAAAGATAGAGCATTTACTTTGTGAGATATACAATCAATATCTTTACTGTTTCCAGCTTGTCAGGTGACCTTGCCACTGCTCACTCTCCTCTGTCAGTTCTTCTCATGTTGCTCCTCTCTCCAAGTTCTCTGAGAAGTGGTTACATCAAGATAAACGTAGCTGCCCACACAGCCTACTCCAGTCTCTTGGCTTCCAGTTACCCGCCCCCTTGGCTTCAGGCTTGTCACTGGTGTGTGATGACCATGTGACCATGCTGCTCTGTCTTCCGGCTCAATGTGATTCCTGAACATCGGCCTGCAAACTGAAAGGAGTTTGCCCTGAGTTAACCCTGATCTTACCGGAGGGAATTCGTCTGAAGGAAACATTTATCGTATTCACAGCGTTTCTCATCTTGAACATGAGAGATGGGAGCTGAATAAAATTCAAGTTATAGGAACAGGAAGCCATTTCGCTCCTTGAAGCTGCTCCTACATTCAATGAGATATAATTGATCCGAGCTCAAACTCATAACTTCCCTTGATATGTTTTGTTAATAAAATGCTATCAGCCTCAGTTTTGAAATGAACAATTGATTATCACTTCCATTTGTGGAATACAGGTCCAAACATTGACTTTGTAATTTGTTGTAAATGTTTCCCGATTTCAATGCTCATAGGTCTGGCTCTAACACATAGACTGCGACCCCCCCAGACTTCGTCTCCTAACCCACAGAAGTATATTTTCTTTATCTGCTGTTAAGCATTACCGTCAACTCCAGTTCAATGACCCTTAACCTTCTAAATTTCATGGAACACAGGCCTAATTTATATAATTGTTCTTTGCAATTTAACCTGAGAGATATCATTCTAGGAAATCTGCACTCCTTCAAAAATCATTGTATTATTCCTGAGGGATTTAATTGGAGATTAAATGGATGGGTAGAGTCCATATCTGATTCGATCGGGGGGTGTAGAAAGAGATTAAATACATTGATCCGACTGGAAAACACTGGCTGAGATCATTCAGCTAAAATGATTGAGCGTTGGATCTTCACTCCATTCAGAGAAATATTCTCATAACCAGTCATACAGACCACGACCAGAAATGTTTGCCAAATCTTTTTCCTGTTGGTTTGCCAAAATGCTGATGCGATGATGTGATTCATGTTAAACAAAAGTCTCGAAGCCGCACAAGTGATTCACTTTGTAACAGCTCTTCACAACGCAACCGCTTCTGGAAGGAATGTTGCTGAGCTCAGTGGTTACATTAGTTTTGGGGGATTGAGTAGACCTGATCGTCTGAGAATGCTAGATCACCATTGGCAGAGGGCCATGTGCTTCAGTCAGATCATCTGGTTAAGCATAATGAGCTAGCCCACATGCGTTTTTTTTTCTGTCAAGTTGTCTTTGTCCATCAATTCTCTCTCCTGTCCCCCTATGAAGCTGTTAACTTTGTGGTGGGGAGGTGGATTATACTGCTGGGTTCAGTCATTCTCTGGCATTTTTCCATGGACTCAACAGTGAATTTGGACATTGACTGTGTAAAGCATTCAGCAGTCAGATACTTGGATCTGTAAAAATGCAATTATGTATAATATGGAGCTGTCATGGAAGGTGTAACATCAGCTGGATTTAAGAGTTGACTTCTGTCAATGTAAATTAGAGGCATAGTCATAGAGATGGACAGCACGAAAACAGACCCTTCTGTCCAACTCGTCCATGCTGACCAGATATCCTAACCTAATCTAGTTCCATTTGCCAGCACTTGGCCCATATCCGTCTAAACCCTTCCTATTCATATACCCATCCAGATGCCTTTTAAGTGTTGTAATTGTGCTAGCCTCCACCACTTCCTCTGGCAGCTCATTCCATGAACACACCATCCGCTGCATGAAAAAATTGCCCCGTAGGTCTCTTTTATATCTTTCCCCTCTCACCCTAAACCTATGCCCTCTCGTTCTGGACTCTCCACCCCAGGAAAAGACCTTGTCTATTTACCCTATCATGACCTTCAAACTTTTATAAACCTCAGTAAGGTCACCCATCAGCCTCCAACGCTTCAGAGTAAACAGCCCCAACCTATTTATTCAGCTTCTCTCTGTGGCTCAAATCCTCCAACCCTGGCAACATCCTTGTAAATCTTTTCTGAACCCTTTCAAGTTTAACAACACCTTTCTAATAGGAAGGAGACCAGAATTGCATGCAATATTCCAAAAGTGACCTAACCAATGTCCTGTACAGCCACAACATGACCTCACAACTCCTATATTTGATGCTCTGACCAATAAAGGAAAGCATACCAAGTGCCTTCTTCACTATCCTATGACTCCACTTTCAAGGAACTATGAATCTGCACACCGAGGTCTGTTTGTTCAGTAACACTTCCCAGGATATATACCAATAAGTGTATAAGTCCTGCTCTGATTTGCCTTTCCAAAATGCAGCATCTCACATTTATCCAAATTAAACTCCATCTGCCATTCCTTCGCCCATTGGCCCATCTGATCAAGATTCTGTTGTACTCTGAGGTAACCTTTTGATTAGGAAAGACAGGAATAGGCACGAGTAGAGCAAGAACAACAGCATGGACTGGTGGGCCAAATGTCCTGATTCTGTGCTATATATCTTCATCTCTTGGCAATGGTGATGCAGCTCTCTCATGTAGTCAACACTCCTCACTCTCCAGAATTGCTGAGGTCAATAACACTTGGTTCACCAGACGTTACACTGAAGTGTTCTTATACGGTGAATCACTTGGGCAGCATCGAGACTTGATGTAACATGAATTACATCATCACATCTGCATTTTGGCAAAACTAATAGTTAAGGATTTGGCAAACACTTTTGAATGTGGCTTGTGTGATTTATAATGAGATAAAATCATTCCCATGTTTGATTTTGTATAGATTGGATGCAGAGCGAAGTATACTTTACATCATTCCACTGTCTCAGGATCTTAATACAGACGTGGCTTTGTTACAGAGTGGATCTTGCTCTGTACGAGTATCCTTAGGTCATGCACAGTGCAGTTTAGATACAGAGGACAGACTCCACTATATTTCTGCACCAAACACAATCAGGCCACTGTGGAGTTGTCATCTTAACTCAACTACTTTCAGTCCTCAGTAATTCTGAAGCATTATCATCGATTGTTTTATTTTTGGAAGTTACAATTGTATCTGCTTCCACCAGGCAGCGCATTCCATGTCATAGCAAATCAGCCAAACAAAAATAAAATCTCCCAGTCTATTCCATGATAGTCTGCAGCACCCAGCTTGCCAGGGCGATGGGATACACTCTGACCAGACTATACTGAACCACATCTTCAACTGTGCCATCACAACCCTGATCGAAACATAGGCAGCAATGTGTCTGTGCTCAGCATCCATCATTCTTGTTCAATAGTGTTATGTGCACTGATCATTATGGGTATCTCTTCTTTCCCCCACTCCCACCCCTACCCAGTAACCCACCTTGTACTGTCCATCACTCACACCCTCAAACGCAGCAAGTATGCATGAGTGCTCCAGGATATAGGTGTCTTGGCAGCTGCCAGGGTAGCGGGCACACACCTCCAGGAAGAGGTAACGCTGATTGCCGGTCACATGACTGTGAATGGGATGGAGCCATCACCTGTTGATGAATTCTGCAGTGTTGTGATGCGGTCCTCTCAGTAACATGTGAGCAGTTCCTGGCATCCTGCATCTTGGGGAAGTCTGCAATGTTCCTGAGTCCTGCCTGCCTAGTTGGCAGCGTCCATCATGAACTGGGTGGTTCTCATTCACTGCGCTGGCCTGTTGATGCTGCTGGGATTGTAGTCAGCCCTGGTCCTGCTGCATCTGTCTCCACATTCTTAGTAAAGCAGCCACGTCAAGCGACATCCCACAAACGGCAGGACCCAGGACTCTCGACAGAAAGCGGGAACCGAAGGCATGCTTAGATCTGAGAGTCACTGGTGACATCCCCTGCAGATGAGGGCTGCACACCTTCCTCAATACAGTGGGACACACAGCATCCTGATAATGAGGGTCATGTTCACCATCCATTCAGCTTCAACCTCCGCTTCAGCACTAACTTGGCAAAAGTGCCGCAGTAGCTCATTGACAGACACATAACAGTACATGCACTCCTGTTTGATGTACAGATACCATTTCCAGCCAAGACTCACATCCATCCTTCAGCCTTTCCTTGCAGTTAATGCAAACCATTGTTAAACCTCCATGGACAGATGATGAAGTAATGATCTCCATCGTCCACAGCCATTTTGGAAGTAGCCCAGTGCATTGGCGTCTTTTTAAGTCATTGCAGCTAACTTCAGCATCACTGAGATGGCAAAGTTCAATTGGGAACCAGTAGAGTAGTGCAAATTACCTTTGGCCATCATTGCTAATGGACAATGAAATGATTGCAAATGGAATGTCATTGGATTTAGCAAATAGCTGCTTCATGTATTTGCCCCCTCAATCTTCAAGCATCCACCAACATGAATCCCATAATCAAACTGACACTGACTCCGTCCACCCGAGGCATTGTCCCAGCTGTTTTCCAATTGCATTTTGAATCTTGGGAATGGCAAATGATAGCAGAATGCAGCTGGTAGTGGACACCCTGAGCACCAGGTACCCTCAGAGTTTCCAATGTTTCCTATCACCTCACTCCACCCCAAAAAACCTCATCGATGAGGAACGTAAGAATTAGGAGTGGGAGTGGGCAATTCAACCCTTTGAGACTGTTCTGCCATTGAAAGTGACCATAGCTGATCTTGTTCTGGTCTCAACTCTACTTTCCTGCCTGTTCCCTGTAGCCCTTTATCCTGCTTTTCATCAGAAATGCATCTATTTCTTTCTTGAATCTGCTGATTGATTCTGCACACTGGGGCAGTGAGTTCCTCAGATTCACAACCCTCTGGGAGAAGTAATTGCCCCTCATCTCAGTGTTGAAGCTACCTCCTCTCATTCTTCACCTGTGCTGTCTTATTCAAGACTATCCCACAAGGGGACACATCTGTTCCACATCCACCTTATCAATCCCCTTTAGTATTTAATGCACCTCAATCAGATCCCTCCTCATTCTTCGGAATTCCAGTGAGTATAAACCCAAGCTATTCAACCGCTCCTCATATGACGGACATTTCATCCCTGGAACCAATCTCGTAAACATCCTCTGAACTGCCTAGAGTACCACCACATCCTTCCTCAAGTAAGGAAACCAAAACTGGACACAATACTCCAGGTGTGGTCTCACCAGTGCCTTATATAATTGTAACAACACTTCTTTACTTTTATAAACTAATCCTTTTGCAATAAATGCTAATGTTCCATTCACCTTTCTTATTATATGCTGCATCTTCATTCCCGCTTTCTGTGATCCATGCACAAGGTCATCCGGATCTCTCTGCACTGATGCACTTTCAATTTGCTTCCCATTTAAATAATAATTTTCCCTTTTATTTTTCCGGCCAAAATGGACAACCTCGCATTTAAACTCCATTCTGATCCATTCTCCCAGTCTATATGTAAACTCTTCATCATCTCATCACAGCCTGATTTCCATCTATTTCAGTGTCAAGTGCAAGGTCTGCTCTGTCCCAGTCTATACCCACCTGCAGATCACTCCACCCATCCCACAGGTGGAAATTCACCACATTGAACTTCAATCACAACTCCACCAGGAGCTACAGAATTTTGGAAGATAACCGCCAATGCAACAAGTATTTCCTGGGCCACTTCTTTTGGGATGTAGATTATTAGGCCCTTGGGAGATCTGTCAGCCTTTAGCACCACTCATTTCCTCAGCATCATTTTCTTACTAAGGCAGCACAGTGGCTTTGAGGTTAGCACTGCTTCCTCACACTGCCAGGGACCCAGGTTCATTTCCAGCCTTTAGACAGTCTGTGTGGAGTTTGCACATTCTCCCCTTATCTATGTGGGTTTCCTCCGGCTGCTCCGGTTTCCTCACATAGTTCAAAGATGTGCAGGATAGGTGGCTTGGCCGTGCTAAATTACCAGTAGTGTCCAAGGATGTGCAAGTTATTGGGTTAGCCATGGGAAATGCAGAGTTACAGGGATGGAGTAGGGAGTGGGTCTGGATGGAATGCTCTTTTCAGAGTCTGTGTGGACTCGGTGGCTTGTTTCCATTCTGTAGGGATGCTATGATTCTAATACTGATTTCCTTCAATTTTCCTTTCTCAGTTCACCCCTTGGTTCCCTAATGTTTCTGGGAGGTTATTTCCACCTTCTCTTTGTGAAGGCAGAACCAAAGTTTGTGTTCGTTTCTTCTGCCATTCCTTTGTTCCCCATCATAAGTTCCCAGGCTTCTGATTGTAAAAGATCTACATTTGTCTTTACTAATCTATTTCTATTCACATATTTATCAAAGCATTTATGATCACTTTCAATGTTTCCAACAATGTTGCTTCCATACTTCTACTTCCTCCCTTGATTTTATTTGTTTTGCCTGCTTATACTGAATTCCAAACTGCTCCAAGCCTTCAGGCTTACTGCTTTTTCTGGTGATTTTGTATGTCTCTTCTTTATATCTAACTTTACCCTTAATTTCTTTTGTAAGCCATAATTGTGCCATGTTTCCTCTTTTATTTTTGCACCAGGTAGGAATGAATAATTGTTGTAATTCATGCACGCAAACTTCAAATGTGATTCACTGCTTATCCATTGTCAACCCATCTGGTAACGTCCCCCAGTCCAGCATTGCCATTAACACTTCATACCCTCATAGTTCTCTTTTGAGAGTTAGAATTAAACTGCATAATCCTGTACCAGTTAAGGTGGCACAGTGGCTCAATGGTTGGCACTGCTGTCTCACAGCGCCAGAGACCCAGGTTCAATTCCATGGCACATGCAGGGTAACAGGGATAGGGTAAGGGGGGAAGTCTCTCCTATTTAACTGCTTGAAGGGAGAATGGGTGCTTACAGGTCTCTCTAGTTGACTGAGGAGGTTTTCAACACTTGTCCTCCTTCTGGCAATCCCCACCAAGACCTCTGTTCATATCGCAAAAGGATTAAAATGCTGCTGGGTCAGGTACAAGAGGAGTTAGCATTAAGTCAGATCCCCCTTTATATTATTTCATCCAACTCTCCCAGATAAAACTTTGTTTAAATCCAGAGTGTAGCTTCTACAATATCCTTTGAAAGTGTCTCACAAGCATTGTCTCAGAGAAGCATCCACTGCCCTATCAGCATAGCATTTATAAATCCTATATAGTCTCTATTGGTCATATTGTTTCCTGTTGCAGGACTTGCCATTCTTCTATGCACCTAAGAAATGGCTTCATTCTGTCGACAGACTGAGGAGATATTTTGAAAAGAAGTGTCTGGGTTGGATTCAAGCCCAAGTTTGTGATGTGAAAGGGCAGCATGGCTTAGATATAGAGTAAGATCATTTCACAAAGTATTCACCGGTGCTGTAAAGTACCATTTAAAAATTCAAAGGCAGCTGATTGTCACAGTATCGTGCAGCTAGTTCCAGCCATTTTTACACTGCAACTAGGGAGCTTCACCCTGATACTCCAGCTGATTGTCTCCAAGTCTGAACAAAGTCTCAAGATTTTCCCTTGTATGTCAACGTGAACACTGCAACTCATAGTTTCAGCAGTCCCATCCAAAGCGTGTTTTGGTGAATTGCCAAGCTTAACAACTTGGATTTACGCAGTGCCCGTTAATGTCAGGAGTTTGCACGTTCTCCCCGTGTCTGCGTGGGTTTCCTCCGGGTGCTCCGGTTTCCTCCCACAGTCCAAAGATGTGCAGGTCAGGTGAATTGGCCATGCTAAATTGTCCGTAGTGTTAGGTAAGGGGTAAATGTAGGGGTATGGGTGGTTTGAGCTTCGGCGGGTCGGTGTGGACTTGTTGGGCCGAAGGGCCTGTTTCCACACTGTAAAGTAATCTAATCTAAAAAAACCCCTTTTGCCAGTTTGAGAACTTATCTTGAGCCCCAGTCAAAGAATGGACCCCTTTGACCAGTTTCAGGAACTTTATCAGTCCCAAAAAAATACCCTACTTGACAGTTCAAGAGCAGCCTCTGAGCACCAGTGTGAGAAAATACCTCAATCATCTATTTGAGAACATATCCCATGATCTCATTTGTGGTTTTAACATGGTAGTCAATTTATACAGTTGTGGTTGCCAATACATTGAAAATAGTTCCCCATGGACTCACAAGGCAGAGCCTGATGTAGCATTTAACCATGCAGACCAGCATGTATCAGTTTCTAATCCTGTCTGTTGCTGAGCTAAAAGTTCTTTTATTTAAGGCAGCTGTTTGAGTTGATTCAGTTATTGTTAAGTACACTGAGAAATGAAGCAAAGCTGCTCCCCGATCTCCATTCAGTGAATGTATTGCCACCCAAACACACCTCCATCGTCCTTACTGGAAAGAAAATGCAGGAGGAGAGGGTCAGACTCAGTTTCTGGCACTTTGGAGAGCAGTATGACTCGCCAAAGCATGCTGACCAGCATCAAGGATCATGCATTGAGCTAAGACTCCGGGAGGCTCCTGTCACCCTGTGGGCCTGTAACCAGAAAGAGCTGAAAAGCGCAAAGGAAATGGAAAAGACTGTTGAGACAAAGTGTTGTGGGTCATGAATAAAAGAAAAAGGCGGAGCAATTGGTGGTGGTGGTGCTAGTGTTCCAAAATATTGTGCCAATTGTAATGCTAAATGGACTGCCTGAGGTGCTGGCTGTTCTGGGGGTTGAAGGTGTTCTTGGCAATAAATGGGCTGAGCTGTTTACTCCTACACTGGGAATGCTGCCTTTCCACATCCCATCTTCCACTGTTCACTTCACTTACAGCTGCAAAGGGTATTTTTTTAAAACCCTTAAAATCGCTCTCATTCCTTTGAAGAACATTCTCTTCAAGTTTCTCTGTCGATGGATGTACTCGGTAATGACCTGCTGCACTTTTTCCAGCACCAGTCTTTAAGCACTCCATAGTTGAACGTGCCAGATAGTTACATTGGGATGGTGCCCTAAGATACGATGTCTTTGTCAAATCCCAGGCTTTCAGTCAGAGACACCAAATTGCGTTGATTTTAATGACTATCTCTTTGATTAAATTCAGAAAAGGTTCTGTGATGGCATTTAGGATCAAATGCCTCCATAATACTCCCTCACTACTGATTCACCTTGTCAGCACGGGCAGTACAGTGATAAGACCCTTTTGGCAGTCAGACCCATGCACCTGTGTGTGTAAAGGAAGATTTTAATGAGAAGGTGATACAATTCCAGACTTTCCCCTGAAGGGATCTACACTGCAGAGATCCGCCCACCTCCTGTTGAGAAAATGCCTGGAAATCGAGATAAAACTCTCGCACGTCCACCTAACAAAGGAGCTTGTGTTATTGAGAAGACAGAGCTGTCAGATTACATCATAACAAATGGAAAGCAGCTGTCTCCTCAAATTAGCCGTTTTATTGGAGTGAATCTGTGGTTTTGCTTTATTTCACTTCCTGCTAATTTCTGGCGAGCGAGGGGACAGAAACTTGGGGACATTTATCACACGAAGTAATCTTGTTATACCTGAACTGTTGGCTTAGTTTGGTCGGTGACCTTTTCACTTGTAAGGTAGAAATGCACATGTCCAAGTCCAACCAAATATTCATTGAACAAGGAGTTAGTTTAGGCTTTCACTGTGCGATGTGTTCGAAGAATGTTGCTCCATCCCATCAGGGGTGTTCTTTATTTCAGTGGAAGTCTTGAAATCGAGAGTTTTCAGGTATGCATAAAAGAATCCAAGATACGGTTTGCAATTCTGGGAGTTTCTGCACAATAGTTTTCACTCCACCAAGTCCATCTAAACCCGATTAACCAGCCATTATCATGTTGATGTGTGCATCTTGCTGTGTGCTGATTGGCTACATTACAACAGCTGAAAATGTGTTGCTGGAAAAGCGCAGCAGATCAGGCAGCATCCAAGGAACAGGAGAATAAACGTTTCGGGCATAAGCCCTTCTTCAGGAATGAGGAAAGTGTGTCCAGCAGGCTAAGATAAAAGGTAGGGAGGAGGGACTTGGGGGAGGGGCGTTGGAAATGCGATAAGTGGAAGGAGGTCAAGTGGGTTGGGGACAGAGAGGTCAGGAAGAAGATTAGGAAGGCGGTGCTGAGTTTGAGAGATTTGACTGAGACAAGGGGGGAGGGGAAATGAGGAAACTGGAGAAATCTGAGTTCATCCCTTGTGGTTGGAGGGTTCCTAGGCAGCAGATGAGACGCTCTTCCTCCAGCTGTCATGTTGCTATGGTCTGGCGATGGAGGAGTCCAAGGACCTGCATGTCCTTGGTAGAGTGGGAGGGGGAGTTGAAGTGTTGAGCCACGGGGTGGTTGGGTTGGTTGGTCCGGGTGTCCCAGAGGTGTTCAACATTACAACAGCACCCACACTTTACAAGCACCTTATTTAGACATGCTTGGGATAGAAGTGTATCATGTCAATAATGATGGGTGAAGAACTAATCATTCATCAGTGATTGATTAACTCCTTGTGTTATTTAAAATAGTAAAATATGTAAGTTTTGAAGCAGAATTCAAGTTTTAAAAATCTGGAATTAAGAGTCTAATGATTAATTCATTGATTTTTCAGAAAAACCCATGTGGTTCACTGATGCCCTTCAGGGAAGGAAACTGCCATCCTTACCTGGTCTGGCCTACATGTGACTCCAGACCCACAGTAATGTGGTTGACTCTTGACTGCCCACTGGGCAATTGGGAAGGGCAATAAATTCTGGCTCGGGCAATAAATTCTGGCTCTGGCAATAAATGCTGGCTCAGCCAGTGACACCCTCATCCCGTGAATGAATAAAGAATAATGACAATTTCTAACCTGTGCAAACTAATAGCCAGGCAGAATCACAATATTGTATACACACTGCATGAGGAGCCCTTAACAGCAAACTCTGAAAGGTAAGGCACACGTTAAACCAAATGCGTGCAATAAAAGGAAAGCCTTGCATTTCTATAGCACCTTTCATGACCATTGGAAGTCCCAAAGCACTTTACTGCCAATTGAATACTTTTGAAAGCTTGTAATATAGAGGAAGCAGCAGCCAACTTCTCTTAGTAAGCTCCCATAAACAGCAATGAAGTAAATGATCAGTTAATGATCTGTACTTGTGATGATGGTCAAGGGATGCACCATGAACTTCAGAGAACTTCATTTTGAGATAATCCATTTGATCTCAAGTGCTGACATTGGAGAGCAGATGGGAAATCTATTCAATAAGCCACATGAAACGCAGAAATGCTAATAATGCAGTACCTGCATCATACTTTTTAAAAAATGTCAGCTGAAATGATGTGTTCAAGTTCCTGGAGTGGGGAGATCATCATCAGTTTCAAATGCCTCATCCTCCAGTGGCCACAAGCTTCAGTTGCAAACTGCCTTTAACATGGACAGAGGTGTTTCTCAAATCAGCAGCAGAAACTCAGACACTGAACCAAAGAAGAAGGAGCCAAAGGGATTGCTGCAAGGTTATTAAAGAGAAGAGTTTTGAGGAGCTTAGGTTGTGAACAGAGCTGGCAAGGTTGTGCTAATTGCCCTTCCCTTGGCAGTGACGCTGCTTAGGAACACAAAAATATTTACAGCACACAAGTAAAATGAGACAAGTACTTGACAGCCAAACTCTTATCAGGTCTAATCACACAGTGCAGCCCTGTCTGTGGCCTTGTAGGTTACATCACCTCAATTGCATAGCCAAGTATTTTTCTTCAATATAATAAGGATTTAAGTCTGGACATCATTTCAGACAATGAGTTCCAAATTCTCAAACAAAAAGTTGTATGTGCCACCCACAATCTATCCAGGAGCCTCCTTGTTGGGCGGCGTTTGAGAGTGGGAACGTGAGGCTGTGGCAGTTAGCTGGACTGTGTCTTTTATGTTTAAGATTTAAAATCAGTGGTGGGGCAGGGAAGAGGTAGATCAAACATATCAAAACCATTCAGAGTGAAAAGTCCCAACAGGAGTTGACTCAAAATAAGCCGTTAATGTGTAGAATAAAACAAAATCAGTGAAGATGTGCAAACTGGAGAGAGCTGTGCAGTTATATTGCTGTATAAGATACGAAGCATATCTTAAAGTTGCAGAGTAAGAGCAACTGGCCTGACTGTCGTGCTTTCACCTCCCTGGCTAGTTTTATAGCCCCCTTATCCTACTGTTCTCGTTAAACCCTTTTCATAATTATTTATCAATGGTTATCCATGATCTTTCTGAATGCTATATTTCAGTTCAGATTGAGACAATAATTCTATATTCCAATATCACTGTGTTGAAAGACTGCTCATAATCTTCGTTTGTGCTCCTATATGCCTGATAATTATCTCAAGATTATGGTATTGTCTTTGAATTCCTACCAATGAAAATCATTTATATTTGCTTCCCTAACCTGTTGAAATAAAAATCTAGAATTGTGAAGCTTGGCTCAGTGACAGTGACCATCATTAAAGCCTGTCTGGTTCAAAAATGCCCTTTTTGCATCAGACGTCTGCCTCCTTATCTGGTCTGACCTACATGTGACTCCAGGGCCACTCGTGATGTGTCCGACTCTTTAATGCCCTCAGAATTGGCCGAGCAAGCCACTCAGTTCAAGGGTAGTTAGGGATGGGCAATAAATGTTAACCTGGCGAATGACACCCACAATCCATGCCAGAATAAAAAAAGAATTCTCAGTGCCTTTGCCGTTTCAATTCCCCTTCAATCTTTCTTTTTGAGGTAACGTTGCCCTGTTTCACAAGCATTTCCTCTTGACTCTTATCCTGTCTGGCAGGAAAATACTGGGTCTTACCTAAGTGTTCATATTTTTAACCCTGGAAAAAGCACATTGTTTTTCTTGAGTTGCCCTTGTGTTTGTAAAGCCTTTGTTTTCTGAGATACTGAATCAAATCATTGTCATTTCCATTGTCATTTCCTTGCTGCCTCCAGTATAATTCCCAACTTAATAGTTAGCATTGCATCATGTCAAAGAATTGTCTTTAAATTAGCCCTCCACTGGCAGGTTATACTCCATCAGAGCGTTGTAGGAAGAGACATGACTTGCATATAAATGTGGGGGCATTATTCTGAGTTTGCGCTGAAGCAGAGAATTGGAACATAGGGACCCATGCTACCTGTATCTGATCTAAATGCAGAATTATGGAATACATGACTTCTTCTCTTCATTACCAACTTCCAGGACTGAAGATTCCATCATTGAGGCATTAATGAATCCCTCCCCTTATATGCACCACCCAATTCCCTTACTTTAACATTCCATTCTCCTTATAATGAACCAAGACTCTATTTGTTCTCCTAATCACTTGCTGTACCTGCACGTTAACTTTGTGATTCATGTTCCAGCACGTCTCTCTATCATGGAGTTCTGCAGCCTTGCTCCATTTAAATAGAATACAGCTTTTCTCGTCTTCCTGTGAAAATGCATAGGTTCATATTTTCCCACATTATACTCCATCTGACATTTCTTGCCCACTCACTTAACCTTTTGTAGATTTCATCACCTCATAATAACTCAATTTCCTACCCATCTTAGTGTCATGGCAAACATAGCTGCCATATGTTCAGTCCCTTTATCTAAGTCATTGATGTAGATTGTAAGTAGTTGAAATCCAAGCTAAAAAATATTCATTTGTCCTTACTGGTTGCTTTATGTTAGTTACTGAGAAGAGTGCAGTAGAAACTTTGAGCTGCAATGGCTAAATCTGGGTGGAGACAATATATTTTTGAGGGATGTTTCTTTTCAAAGTATTCAAAACTGTGTCAAATTTTACCCCCCTCCCCTCCCCCTCAGGTGCCTCCAAGCCCAGAGTGTGCTCGAGCCATGATGAGATTGATGTATTGTCCTCACTGTCGGAGCATGGCAAGTGTGAAACCTTGCAACAACTATTGCCTCAACATCTTGAAGGGCTGCCTGGCCAATCATGCTGACCTAGACAGCGAATGGAGGAACCTAGTCGGTAAGGTCTGTGGTGGTGAACAGAGGAGTGAGGGGAAACAGTCACAGGCACTCAGCCTCAATGTTAGATATCTGCAGAGATCCTGCTGGCCACTCAATGAATCGTCTGTCATACCTCAGATGGGAAGTCTACTTACCATGTCCTGTCTGAAGCTTTGATTAACCCATCACTCATCTTGCAAGGAATGATTGGGGAGATGACCTTCACTTTAAAGCATGGATGCTCCTGGGTCTTTGGGTGAATTGGCTGGAGGTTACTGAGTGACTGTGTAAGGGTGCTGGATTAATATGTGTAGAGATATGACCAGGCTGCTGAGGGGAGAGAGGCAATTGTGTAAGAGTGTGAACTAATATTGGGAGTTATAGTGTAGTGAGTATCATGGTGTCATCCGTGGTCTGTGATGCGTTAGCTGATTTCAGCCAGGATAACACTTGGACTGGCACATCCTGGAACTGGCGATGGAGTGGCACGGAGGCTCACTGGTTAGCACTGCTGCCTCACAGCGCCAGAGACCCAGCTTTGATTACACCCTCAGGTGACTGTGTGGAATTTTCACATTCTCCCCATGTCTGCATGGATTTCCTCTGGGTACTCCAGCTTTCTCCCTCAGTCGAAGGATGTGCAGGTTAGGTGGACTAGCCATGGGACATGCAGGGTTACAAGGAAGCATTGTGTGTGTGGGTCAAGGTGGGATACTCTTCAGTGTGGAATCAATGGCCTGAATGACATGCTTCCACACTGTCGGGATTCTATGAAAATATCAGCCTACCTTCCTGAACAGTATGTACTAATGTCAGATTAACTGTGATATAGCAGAGTAATCAACTGATATGCACTCTGAGTTCATTCATTATTTATAGCTAAATCAAGGTGAAACAAATAGAACCAAAGGACAGTAAGAATAAAGAAGGAGGCCATTTGGCCCAAAATGGCTGTGCTGGCTCTCATGTAGTCCCATCAACAACTCCCCACACTCTCCAACTGCAAATTTTGAGAACATGCCCAACACTCTTTAGAAATCCAAAATGGAATCTGCCTCTATCTCACTCCCAGGCACTGCATTCCTGATACCTAACACACACTGTGTACAAAATATTCCCTCTCACATTGCTGTTGGGTTTTATCGTCCTTCACCTTGCGTTGGTGTCCTCCTGGCTCTCAACCATTCTGCCAATTGGAACAATCGTGCTCAATCAACACTGTTTCGAATCCTCATGGTTTTGAAAACCCTTGACTTGGAAAGCACAGGGGTGTGAGCAACGCGAAAGCTCTGCTCTAGCTACACGTCGAGAGCAGGAGAGAAAAATGGCAGTGGGAGGGACAGATGACATTTGTAATATAATGCCATTTACACAATGTTGCTAACATAGAAAATAATGTCTCAAAGCAACTTCTCAGGCATAAAGGCAAGTAAATGTTAAGGTCAATCCTAAGAAGGAGAGGTGATACAGAAGCTTTTCAAATCAGTGGGTTTTAGGATTGCTATGCAAAGGATGATGGAGATGCGAAGAGGTTCAGGGTGGAAATTCCAGTGTGCAGGGCCAAGACGGTGTACGAGCATTCCACAGGAGAAATGTGAGCATTAATCTTGACCATTCTTGATATTTCAGACTCTATGGTTCAGGTGGCTGACAGATTTAATGGACCATCAAACATGGAGTCGCTGGTCGATACAATTTACATGAAGATCGCTGAGGCAATACAGACCATGCGAGATAACAGAGCTCATATCTCATCGAAGGTAAGGTCACCCAGAGCAGAGAGACTGAGTTCTAGTCTTGGAAGCAACGAATGGCTCTGCATGTCAGTGAATAATACCCAATAGTAAACATTAAGTGGTAGGAGAGTTGACATCACATTTGGGTTATGTCATAGGGCAGCCAGCACATGGTGGAATTAGAATACTGTTGGAGTGCAGGATGGATTTGTCAATCGATTGGAATCAAATTGGGAGTCAGGGTGGAATTTCGAATTAACTTTTGGATTTGGATTTGGATTTGGATTTGGGAGCCATGATTAGGAGTGGATTTGGAACCATGGGTTTGAACTACCCTTTACAAGTTGTAGAAGCTGAATGAATTATCCACAATTAACCAAGTTTAATTAATCACAGTGGGGCTTTTTGTGAAGCAGTGGTAGTGCCCCTAACTCAGAGTCTAGTTTCAAGTCCAAGAGGATACTCCTCCAGAGGTGTATCATAACATGTCTGAACAGGTTGGTGAAAGATAACAAACAAAGTATTGTGTTTATACTTGGCAAGCAACTGATGTTAGACTGCACTGAGTTGATATTACTGTTTGCATTCATGTGTGCCAAAACATAGAAAAAGTCAAATGTCTGACCTTACTGCCACCCACTTCCCCGAGAAGGAATTACATTTCTGTAATGTGTTGTATATGATGTGAAGGGCTCGGTTAGGTCAGTTTGCTGGATGGCTGGTTTGCAATACAGAGCGATATCGGAGGTGTGGGTTCAATTCCCAAACCAGCTGAGGATAATCATGAAGGGCTCTCCCTGTCCAACTCTCCCCTCATCTGAGGTGTGGTGACCCGTGGATTAAACCATCACCAGTCACCTCTCTCTAATGAGAGAGGAGCCCTGTGGTTCAGTAAGACTCTGTTGACTTTGCCTTTATATAGTATGAATGTCCAAACCTCTTTTCAAAATACTAGTAACGAAAACTTCAAAGGATGACTCTCGCCTTTTTAAAATCACACCTTTTGATCAGACTTCTTGATACTATCCTAATACCGATTTACAGAGTACACTGTCAGTTTTTATTTGCTGATATCCTCTGAAGCGTTTTGGACATTTTACAAAGCTAAAGAGGCTATTTAAATGCAAATGCTGTGCCTCCCTTGGGTTGCACACTGAAAACTGAGTTCTGCTATTCCCAGGCTCATTAAAAAAGTTAAAGATTTTATGAAGAATTCCTCAAATTACCAGATTTTCAAATCCAAATTGACTTAAAATGAGAACCAGATTTCTGTACTAAACAAAACTCACAATTTATTATAAATATTTAGCATCTAGCTACTGCAAACAGTTATAAACAGTCCAGACAGAATTACACGCACACACTATAAACATACGCACATACGCACACACACACACTGTATATATACGCACACGCTATACACACATGGTTAAATAGATTGTCGACAAAAGAGAAAAATTGGAAAGCCAGTTCAGTGATCTTTGTTCCCAGGTTCTGTTGAGATGATATTTATGACTCTACTGCTAGCCAGCAAGCTGCTTCAGTCACCTTTCTCTGGTTTCATCCTCTGGTTGACAAGAGACACGAGGATGCTGGTTCCCTTATAAAAAGTCTCTGTTGTATCAGTTCAAAGTTATAGTTTTACAGCAACTATTGCAGAAAAGATAAACTTTTTCATTTAAGTTTACAGAGGTTTGTCTGCAGAGAACAGGGAGACTGCTCCTAAGCTGGAGAAGAACTGAAGACCTCTCTTGCTCTTGCTTTCATGCTCTCTCTATCTTTCACACTCACACTCTTTCACTCTTCCTATCACTCACTCTGTAACTTGTTCCTAACTTTAATGTTTCCAGTTCCCTGAGAACAAGTCGTATAGTTGACAGACAAAAAGGTTGTTATCATTGATAAATGGTTACTAGCTCATAGACGAATCAACCTCTGTTGCCAGTAAAAGCTACATCCGTACACCCTCTGAAATCCAAATTGTTGCAACTCAGTCTCTAGTTACTGCTTATTCAAACACTTGCTGACATGATACCTGCCATGGGTGTCAGTTTGCTTACTTTTCAAAACAGCTGCCGCCCTTTCAAATTCCGTTTTTGAAAACTGCTCCTTCTGATTTCAGTTCACAGTTTTTATAAACACCAATACCAGACACAGTCCTCACCTTAGAGTGTTACTTCACCTGAGATTTTCTTGGCTGACAGACTCAGAATGAACACCTGCCAGTCGGCAGTCCTATTCTGGATGCCCAGACGCTATCAGTGGACTATTGGAAGAGTGTAAGAATCTGGAGTTATTACCCACCCCCAATTACCAATCCCCATTCTACCTGATGCAAATTGAAATGCCGAGCTACATATATCAGAGTGGAAGAGGACAGGTGCTGGCTCCACATTGCCATGTTGTCTATTTTAAGGTGACAGACAGAAATTAATTGTTCTACCCTATTGTACAACCTTGAACTCCTTCACTTCGCACAGCACAAATTAGGAGTGCAAATCCCCTGGAGGATGCAAGAGGGGTGACAAGAAGGGAAGATAATTGGGTGAGATGGCCTTGGAGAGATACATGCTCCCGTCTCACCACCTCACCAATTAAGTGCTGGTTAATAAGGTCCATTAGGGACTTTTCAACTCACCAGCATTTTAGAATGTTAACTGGCAAAGTAATAGCCACTTAAGGGCCTCAATCCACCAGCTCTCCAGTTACCTGCTTTCCCGGCAGGTGACAAAAAATGGCTGCTTTTCCTTCTTGGTTGTCAGGGTGACCTTCCTGTTGGGTTGCCGTGGGCTTCCGTTTGCTCCCACTCTATGGAAATTAGGCACAGACTGGGGGTCGGGGGTGGGGGAGCAGGCGGCAGGCAAAGGTGTGGCCTCTGGGGGAAAAAAAATATCATCCTTACTTTTGAACCCCTCTTTTTCCGGTGACGCCAACTCCGACTCCAACCCCACGAGAAACCAAAGAAAATACCGTTGGATCCCCTGGAAAGTAAGCTTTGGCCAATGGCGTTTAGCAGTCAAACATTGAGGCCTAAAATTCCCCAAAAAGCATAGCCTGAAAAAGACATTACTTTGGCAGATCCTTACATGCCTCCATGGGATGTGAGTATCACATACAAGGCAAACTGTGTTCTCAATCCTCAACTGCCCTTGACTGAAGTCCTCCCGCACTGCTGCTTAAAACCTGCCTCTTTGCCTTGGCCTTCAGTCAGCTGTTGTCCTGCCATCACTTTCCATGGTTTGGCACAAACGTTTGTTTGTTAATGCTGCATGAAACATCCTGGGGTGTGCCTTTAAAGGTGTTACATGGGTGTAACTTGTTGATTCCATCTGCAATGAAATTTGACATCCCTGAATTGCGATTTGCAAATAAGATTGACTTGTTGCCTGGGTTATTGGAAGATCAAGGATATTCTTTTCGACTGAACAACCTGTTCTACACAAACACCTGCAAATGATCTTCATATTTGGACTTGTATTTTACCATCTGTTTCTTCACTGTTTTGGAATCCAATTTTTAAACCAGTTGAACCTGTTGATTTAGAATTGTCATCTAAGTGCCTAATCCAAAGGGAATCCTGAGTCCTGAATGTTGATGTTTTTTAATACACTCAGGATGTGGATGGCACTGTCTGAGCCAACTGTTATTGCCTGTCCCTAATTGCCCTTGAGAAGTTGGTGGTGAGCTGCCGCCTTGAATCTTTGCAGCCTACCTGCTGCAGGTTGACCCAAAATATCGTTAGGGAGAGAGTTCCAGGTTTTTGTCCCAAGCAACACTGAAGGGACAGTAATATATTTTCAAGTCGGGATGGTGAATGACTTGGAGGGGAACTTGTCACTCTTTCACGTGTCTGGAAGGTTAGAGGCTGCCCGACTTGATGTGTTTGGGCAGGGTATAGAGGAAGTTGGGTTCTAGAAACAGATGAATCTTCACGTAGCAAAGAATGAGGTAAAGGGTACTTTGTTAATCTGTCAATTTAGTGGGGTTGTTAGGAATGATTTCACATTCTCTCCTCCCCTATCTAACTCCAGTCTGTGTCGTCTCTCTATCTTTCAGTCACCCCCACTCCCACCTCTGTGCCCAGCTTGTGTTGAGTGCTTTGTTGGGTGTTGTTTTGTGGTAATTAATTTCTCTAAGAAAGCTGGAGGATTATGTCGTTGAGCTTTATAAGTAATCACCTCCATCAGTTGGGACTCCTGTCCACTACTACCACACATTTTATAAGTTTCTTCACAATTAATTGTACATTTTTTGTGATCCTTATTGATTACCTCCTGCCCATCCTCCCCTACAGCTTATTGAGTTAGCGTCAGGATCAAGAGGGAAGCCAAATAGTGCCAAGGGAGAGCAGGGAAATCTCGCGGAAGTCATATGCAGGCAGACCCGAAACAACAGAGCAGGCCATTCAGCCTCTGAAGTGAACCGTGTCCAGCCCACATATAGGACAGAGCCAAACAGGAAAGAGAACGTGACAGGATTGAACAGCATGCACTGACGTCACAAATTGAATGAGCTTCCCAGTCCGAAAGCACCATTATGACAAAGCTGAATAAAACCACCACACCATTTTAGCGGGGATGTCAACGGTCAGGCCTCTGCTCTCAAAAGGTGGTTGAATTTTGGAACTCTCTTCCACAAACAGCAGTGGATGCTGAATCAGTTATTCACAAAAATTTACTTGCCGCAGATTTCAAATTAAGGAATGTGGGCCAAAGATCTATGGAGTTATGTCACAGACCACCCATAATTTCACTGAATGGTGGAGCAGGCCTGAGGGTCTGAATGGCCTATTTCTGTTTCTAACTGACTTTAGAAAGCCCAAAAACAGAAATGAAAATAGCCCTAAAATTTGAAGGCAAGGATGTATGGGTAGAGTGCAAGAAGAATGCGTAAGAAAATAAGAATATGCGGTGGAGCTTTGAGGTTGCTATGGTTGGGAACAGTCCTGCAGAATTTCTGGAGGGTGGTTGGGAATCTGTTTCTAAAGCTTGCATTTCAGATGATCAGGAATGCCATTCTTCACCACCAAGGAACTTGAACTCATCCAAATCTCTGCTGTCTGTGTTCCAATTCTGACTGAGTCCCATTGCCCCCCTAACTCCTGTGCTTAGATTAGATTCCCTACAGTATGGAAACAGGCCCTTCGACCCAACAAGTTCACACTGACCCTCCAAAGAGTAACCCACCCAGACCCATTTCCCTATCCTATATTTACCCCTGACTAATGCACCGAACACCTTGGGCAATTTAGCATGGCCAGTTCACCTGATCTGCACACCTTTGGATTTTGGGAGGAAACTGGAGTAACCAGAGGAAACCCACGCAGACATGGGGAGAATGTGTAAAGTCCACACAGACAGTCACCTAAGGCGGGAATCAAACCCAGATCCATGCTGCTGTGAGGCAGCAGTGCTAGCCACTGAGCCACTGTGCTTGCTGACCTCGACTGGCTCCTAGTCTGCCAATACCTTAAAAGTTCTCGTCCTTATTATCCTTCCTATCTCTGCAATCTCCTCCGAAGCTGCAATGCTCTGAAGCCTCTGCACCCCTTCAATGTTGGTGCCTTGACCATTCTACACTTTAAGCACCCACAATTGCTTCGGTCCAAATCTCATGATCATCTACTCTTCTTAACCCCTCATCCTTTAAGATGAGCCAAAATGCAACTTCTGTGGAAGGATTTTGGTTGCCTGTCCCAATATTTCATGGCTTGTTTAGTAATGCTGCTGTGATGTGCTTTGGAATTTGTATTACAACATCAAAGATGGAGGATTTTTGGACTACAGTTGGTGGTGTTTTCACCTCTGGGCCAGGATTTCCAAGTTCAAGTCCCACCTGCTCAAGAATTATATCATAGCATCTCTCAACAGATTGATTAAAAATAATGACGACCCGAGAGGTGCTGTGTGAACATAGGTTGTGGTCATTGTTGTGTGGAGGTCAGTGCTTTGTGAACAGAAGCATCCACTAAAATTGAACTAGTCAGTCTCACACCCCAATCAGGTGATCATTCATTGGATGTTTTGGTGCTGTTTGGCACTCAAGGAAAGTTTGTTCTCCATTACCCTGAGATCCTGGTGAGTATAGAAAATGGTGCAAATGCCGATGTTGATTGATATCAATAAGTTTGTTGGAAATAGGGGATGTTTCTCTGTTTGGCTGAACTTTCCCTTCTTTTTGTGTTTCTTGCTCAGGTTCTTCAGGGGTGTGGTCATCTCAAATCAGTAAGCAAGCGGTCAACCGAGGATGATCCAAGGAGACGTGGGAAGCCGTACCCAGTGGAGGAGAGGCCAGTCAGTCTTGCCACTCCGCCCATGGACAGATTGGTAGGTACTACATGACTCCGTTTTAAGATTCCTATTGCAATGAACACTGCTATTGCTGAGTGTCTTTGAAAGAAATGAAGTCTTTCTAAGAACTGAGGGCCGGTTGGCTGTTGGGCTCCGGGGCGGCACTGTCATTGTAGGCCTTAGGAGCAAACTTTGAATGTCACAATGTGTTCAAACTTACTGACCACTGGAGAGCCATTATCCACTTTCAGACACTGATGGTCTATTCATTTGGGAGGTGATGGGGAGACCTCTACGGCCAATTTGGACGTCCAGATGCAACGGGAGGGAAACAACAAGCCTATGACAATCTTCTGGAGCAGTCATTGTTGTTGAAAACCTGAAACAAAGAACAGAAGAGAGGGTCATCAGGACACCTGTTATATAGGTTTGTTCACCCACTGTGTGAACAAGAGCTGTCTGACATAATGCCAAGCAGCTTACTGACCCGTATTGTTTCTGGCTTTTTAATATATCATTGGTGAGGGAAATCGTTTACATGTCTTGGCGAGGGGAATTTGAACTGTTTCCAAACTCACCAAATGTAACAGCCCATCTCCACCTGGGGTTTAGCGGTCAAAGTGGTTCTGAGGAGGGGAGGGGGTCAAATTGCTAAGAAATAGGAGCAGGAGTAAGCAATTCAGCCCCTTTGTCTTAGCTCAGTCAATCATAGCTGCCCTTACTGTGGCCCGGACTTCACTTTGCTATCTAGCTCCCATAGTTCTTGATTGGGTTTGGTACACGTTGGTGATTGTGTAGCATTCCCAGGAGTTTAGGCTCTGGAGTGTTGATCATTTGAGTCCCCTTCACTTATTGTGCCTTCTTTTGACTTGCTGCACAGCTACAGGGAAAACGAAAACAAGGAAAATGGCCACATGGCCCAGCGGCAGTGCAGACAGCACTGCCATATTGTGGCAATTAATGCGACGCCTAATGAATCCCAGCACCCACTGTGTGAATAAGATCTGACCCCCATAAAGCTTACTGACTCATATTGTTTCTGAATGTTTAATCTATCATTGGTGAGGGGAATCAGTTATGTGTCTCGGTGAGGGGAATTTGAATTGTTTCCGAGCTCACCTGATGTAGCGGCCCATCTCCACCTGGGGTCAGGGGTCAAGGACATTTGGAGGGAGGGCACATTGCAGTAATGGCTGTTGTGTTTTCAGGTTACTGAAGTCAAGATGAAGCTCCGCGATGTTCGACAACTGTGGGTCACGCTCCCCAGTGCACTGTGCAGTGAGAAGGTGACGGCAGGGTTGGCCAATGAGGACAGGTGTTGGAATGGGCAGAACAGAGGGAGGTAAGAAGGTTAAACTCCCGAAACCCCCCCCCCCCCCCCCCCCCCACCCCCAACCTAACAGCACTGTGGGTATCCCTATGATCCAACCAACTACAGTGGTTCAAGAACACAGCTCACCACCACTTTCTCCAGGGCCATTAGAGATGAGAAGTAAACACAGATCTAGTCAATGTCCACACCCTGTGAATTAATTTTTCAAAAAAAAATTGTCCATACCTATTCTAAAACAGGTTTGATGAGCCTTGCTCAGTTGTTGACAAAATAGAGTGAACAAGTCAAACAGGACATTTCCCATTTCAGTTCTGAGATCACCAACAGATATTGATGTGCCTTTCATTTTCTCATTCTTCATATTTGGGCCTAGAAAATGAGTTACAGTCAACCATGTGAGGCCCTTATAATAAACACTTGGTGTGCTTTGTGTCAGACCTTATAATAAACACTTGGTGTGCTTTGTGTCAGAGATCACATTGGGAACTCTGATTTTCACAAACTCCTCCTCCCCACTTGTTGTGCTTTTCTGTCTACCCCGATCTCCTTAGTTACTCACTCTCAGCCTGATCTTCAAATACTGAGCTATCCCTCGAACCTTTCCCCATTGATGGTTACTCAATCAGACACTGCACCTCTGCTATCATTGATCTCTACCTTGTTCCCTCCGCTGCGCTACCTCTTGCATTGCTTTCCAATGCCTAACAATCGGTGCAGGAAAAAGCCATTTGGCTCCTCTTCCCAATCTTAAACCAAACCCTCCCCGTTTCCCAATTCTTCCTTCTGAAAGTTTTCCAATGTTTTGAAATATCAGGAACTTGAGGACCTTGTTGAGCTGGGGCAGTGGCTCAGTGGTTAGCACTGCTACCTTGCAACACCAGGGACCCAGGTTCGATTCTGCCTTCGGATGACTGCGTGGAATCTTCACGTTCTCCCCATGTTTCCATGGGTCTCCTCTGGTTGCTCCCGTTTCCTTCCATAGTCCAGAGATGTGCAGGTTAGGTGGATTGGCCATGCTAGATCGCCCACAGTGGTCAGAGGATGTGCAGGCCAGGTGAATTATCCATGGGTAAAGCAGGGATAGGGTAGAGGGAGTGGATCTGGGTGGTCTGATCTTTGGAGGTTGGCGGGGACATGATGGACTGAATAGTAGGGATTCTGTGATTCGATGAAAACAGGAGTTGAGGTCTTGGGCCGTTCAGCCATGATTTAATCGAATTGTGGGGCAGACTCAAGGGACCAAACGGCCTTACAGCTGCTCTTGTTTCTTGTATACTATTTTCTGGGACTCAGGCTGTCTGCACCTTTAGTGCTGCTGTATATTTTTCTCTCTATGTCCCACCTGTTTAGTACATTTCTCATGACTTTCCGGGTGAGCAGGACTCTGACCTGCCTCTTTCAAGAGAAATCTAGAAGCAAGGGAAGTGCCTCTGAGCCATTAGTGAGCAGCTGGAGAGAGAGAGAATCTGGAAAGAGGGGGAATTTGAGTGCAGTCAGAGGGGAAAGACTTTTTAAGGACATGTATTATTGAATGATGTGGTGGGGCACTGGCTTTATGGGAGAGAGCAGGGGCACGGGGAGTGGGGCTTTGTGTCTGGTTGCGGACAAACCAAGTTACATCAGAAAATCAGGGGGCTTGAGCAAAGCCCTGAGCTTTCTGAGGAACGTTGGGACTGAGAGGAGCAGGGCCAGGAACACAAGAAGCTTGAATTGTATTCACATGACGGGACATGCTGGAGAAGACATGGACCACAGCAATATGATGATGTTGGGAATTTTTCGAAGCACAGCTGAGGGAGGATAAACCACCATTTCAGGACCAAGAATATTGTTAGCATAGGTCACTGTGTTCAATACAACAGTCGAATGAGCAACATATAGGGGAGGCAATGGTCTTCAGGTGTAATCCATGGACTATTAATCCAGAGACCCAAGTAATGTTCTGGGGACGTGGGTTCAAATCCCGCCCTGGCAGATGGTGGAATTTGAATTCAATAAAGGATCTGGAATTCGGAAGCTAACAATGACTAGGAATCAATTGTCGATTGTCAGGAAAAACCCCGTCTGGTTCACGAATGTTCTTCAGGGAAGGAAACTGCCATCCTCACCTGGTCCAGCCTGCACGTGACTCCAGACCCACAGCAATACTTGACACTTAACTGTCCTCTGGGCAATAAATGCTGGCCTAGCCAGTGATGTTCTGATCCTGTGAATGAGTAAGGAAAATTAGCACTAACTCTCAGATTTATTTTACTCCATATGGTGTTTAAAGCAATACCAATTTGGCAAGTCTTGAGAGGATAATCTTATTTTACGTTGTGTAGTCCTTACCTCTATGATCAAAATATCCCATTGTCACTCATCTTTATAGGGAAGAAGTAATTAAGAGCAGGAGTAGGCCGTTCAACTGGTAAAGAAATTCCTCCTCTTTTCAGCCCAAAGTAACCTCCATTTTGTCATCAGACTGTAACCCCTGTTTCTAGATGTCACAACTCCCTCCCTCCCTCTCCAGCCTGGGGGATACCATTCTTCTTGCATCAACCCTGTCGAATCCTGTAAGAATTTCATCTCCTTCAGTAATTTTTGGGCTAAAGAGGCATGGCAGATTTAAGCCAGAGATAAAGGGGAATTACTTCTCTCAAAGGCTTGTGAGTCTGCGGAATTCACTGCCGCAGAGGGTAGTAGATGCTGGGACATAGAGTAAATGTAAGGAGGAGGTAGACAAGTTTAATCAGTAAAGGGTTGAAGGGTGATGAGGAGCGGGCAGGAAAGTGGCGTTGAGACCAAGGTGAGATCAGCCACGATTGTACTAAATGGCAGAGCAGGCTCGAGGGGCTGAATGGCCTATTCCTGCTCCCAGTCCTTACGTTTTTGTGATCACCCCTCATTCTTCTGGATTGTGGAAAATACAGACGCAGCACCTCCTCATTCTTTCATCATGGAATAATCCCTCCATCCAGCAGACAGAGGTTTCTCACACAAAAATAGCAAGTTGCAAGCTAATCCACTCTGTCACTCTGCTTCTAAACTCAGTTTATTTTTCCCTCGATTGTATAGTGTGCAGGTTCACAAAGAGATGAAAGGTGTACAGCTGAGGAGGTTTTTCTATAACCTCCTCAGCTGTACACTTTGTATTTTCTATAAACAGCTAATTTCTACTGCCTTGTTTTCACTTTGTTTTCTTTTCTGTAAACCACAAAGCACCTCGTACCTCTGAGCTTTTTGTCAGTGGATCATTTCATGTCTGTTTTCTACCTTGACTATTTCTGATCCTCAGATTGTTAAGGACAGGAATAGGCCTTTCAGCTCTTCAGAGTTGCTCTGATGTCCAATTAGATTATGGCTCATCTGTATCTCAGTTCCACTTTGCCTCATTCGTTCCATGGTCGCCAGTTTAATGAATCCTACTTTGCCTGAGTCTTTTGAGTTGAGAGTCTTGAGATCTGTTCATAGTTTCTTGAAAGTGGAGTTGCAGTTAGATAGGATAGTGGAGAAGGTTTTTGGTATGCTTGACTTTATTGGTCAGTGCATTGAGTTTAGGAGTTGGGAGGTCATATTGCAGCTATACAGGACATTGGTGAGGCCATTTTTGCAATATTGTGTGTAGTTCTGGTCTCCCTCCTGTAGGAAGGATGTTGTGAAACTTGAAAGGGTGCAGAAAATATGTACAAGGATGTTGCCAGAGTTGGAGACTTTGAGCTGTAGATGGAAGCTAAATAGGCTGGGGCTGTTTTCCCTGGAGCGTCTAAGGCTGAGGGGTGATCTTATAGAGGTTTATAAAATCATAGAGTTATAGAGTCATGGAGATGTACAGCATGGAAAAAGACCCTTCGGTCCAACCCGTCTATGCCAACCAGATATCCCAACCCAATCTAGTCCCACCTGCCAGCACCCGGCCTATATCCCTCCAAACCCTTCCTAATCATATACCCATCCAAATGCCTCTTAAATATTGCAATTGTACCAGCCTCCACCACTTCCTCTGGCAGCTCATTCCATACATCTACCACCCTCTGCGTGAAAAAGTTGACCCTTAGGTCTCTTTTATGTCTTTCTCCTCTCACCCTAAACCTATGCCCTCTAGGTCTGGACTCCCCCATCCCAGGGAAAAAACTTTGCCTATTTACCCTATCCATGCCCTTCATAATTTTGTAAACCTCTATAAGGTGACCCCTCAGCCTCCAACGCTCCAGGGAAAACAGCCCCAGCCTGTTCAGCCTCTCCCTATAGCTCAAATCCTCCAACCCTGGCAACGTCCTTGTAAATCCTTTCTGAACCCTTTCAAGTTTCACAACATCTTTCCGATAGGAAGGAGACCAGAATTGCACGCAATATTCCAACAGTGGTCTAACCAATGTCCTGGACAGCCGCAACATAACCTCCCAACTCCTGTACTCAATACTCTGACCAATAAATGAAAGCATACCAAACACCGCCATCACTATCCTATCTACTTGCGGGGGGGCAAGGATACGGTAAATAGACAAGATCTTTACTCCAGGGTAGGGGAATCCTAAATTAGAGGGCATAGGTTTAAAGTTAGAGGGGAAAGATTTAAAAGGGACCTAGGCAGCGGCTTTTTCATGCAGAAACTGATGTGTGTATGGATTGAGCTGCCAGAGGAAGTCAGAGAGGCTGGTACAATTGCAACATTTAAGAGGCACCTGGATGGATGAATGGAAGATGATAGTAATAGGAAGAGTTTAGAGGGATATGGGCAAAATGCTGGCAAGTGGGACTAGATTAATTTTAGGCTATCTTGTCGGCATGGACAAGTTGGACCAAAGGTTCTGTTTCGGTGCTGTACATCTCCATGACTCAAAGTGTTTGATATTCATGTGTTGAGCTGTTACAGGTGGCCATGTTTTAGAAGTGTTGAGAGCAGTTTCCTAGCCAGCAATTGTAGGATTTTAATGGAGTGAAGAATCAATGGCCAGAAGAATGAAAATGCAGATTTGTGCTGCTTCTAATAATCAACTTCATGACTGAGCTTCATTGATTTAGCAGCCTTAGTGATTGACCAAATCTTCGTGTGTGTATGTGGAGATATGAGGATAGATTAGCATTCGCTAGTTCTTTTAAACTTAGCTTGGGAAAAGATCACTGTTTAATTTGGAACGAGACATCCCTTTATAGAACATTTCCTCAGGATACTGAGTTGAGTGGCACAAAGAAACCCCATGAGAAACCAGTTGCTCCATAAAGAAGGGCTGTCTCTCTTTCTCCAGGTGCCTTGTGTTTCGGCTGAGGCTGGGGGAGTGCACCAGCATTGTAGCCCACTACTCTGCAGCTTGTAACATAAAATGAATTACTTGTGTCCAGTTACAAGAATGACCTATTAAATACTTTGTCTAAATCTAAACAAGAATATCTGACCACCATATCTCTTAATTTATCATCTCTTAGTTTATCAAAAGTTATTCAATAAGATGCAATAATTGGTTAACATTCGCAGTCAGTAATATAGATGCTTATCCCCAAATATTTCCCACAAAGACACACTTCAGGGGGGACAAATAAACAGATTGCTCTGTGGAGAAAAATGAACATTTTAGACAATGTGTTATTTTGAAGGCAACAGACTGAGCACAGGAAGTTGCCCCTTAGGTCCCTTTTAAATCTTACCCCTCTCCCTTTAAACCTATGCCCTCTAGTTTTGGAACCTCCTACCCTGGGGAAAAGACCTTGTCTATTCACTCTGTCCATGCCCTTCATGATTTTATAAATGGGGAGAAAATTCAGAAGTGTCCAGCATTCTCTCAAGGTAAACTTGCAGGTTGAGTCAATAGTTAGGAAGGCAAATGCAGTGGTGGCATTTCTTTTGAGAGGACTTGAATATAAAAGAAGGGATGTATTTCTGAGGCTCTATAAGGCTCTGGTCAGACCACATTTGAAGTTTTGTACGCAGTTTGGGTCCCCATCTCTCAGGAAGGATGTACTGACCCTGGAGCATGTTCAGAGGATGTTCACGAAAATGAAAAGCTTAATGTATGAGGAATGTTTGAGTGCTCTGGGTTTATACTCGATGGAGTTTAGAAGGATAAGGTTGGGGGGGGGATCAAATTGAAACATACAGAATATTGAATGGACTGGACATGGTGAATGTTGGGAAGATGTTTCCATTGGTAGGAGAGACTAGGACCCGAGGGCGTAGCCTCAGAGTAAAGGGAAGACCTTTTTGAAACGGAGTTGAGGAGAAACTTCTTCAGCCAGAGTGGTGAATCTGTGGAATTCACTACCACAGAAGGCTGTGGAGGCTAGGTCATTGAGTATATTTAAGACAGAGATGGATAGGTTCTTGATTGTAAAGGGGATCAAGGGTTATGGGGAGAAAGCGGGAGAATGGGGTTGAGAAACTTATCAGCCATGATTGAATGGTGGAACAGACTAGATGGACTGAATGGCCTACTTTCTGCTCCTATGTCTTATGGTCTTATGTTCCTGACTTTGTTGCTTTGACGTTCTGATGTGTGGTCAAGTTGCTGATTGTGCAGGTCATTTCTGTAGACACTAATTGCTCAGGAAGTACATTCTTGAGATGTTCCTTCAATCACTCTTTCAAAAGAATAAACAAGTTTCATCTTAAAGTGATGTAGAGGGTTTTCTTTCCTGAAGTGACAGAGATCAGCTGGGCAGCTTGTTCTTAGCAAGGCTTTCCTCCAAAAGGACCTCAGCAAGTCAGTCACAGTTCAAATAACTTGAGCAAAGTCTACAACAGTGCAAACAGCTATCACCAGTCATATAATTTATAGGAAGAGTTGTTAAAATAAATTCCAATGTTCGTAGTGAACTTTCAATGACCTCTTTAAAAGAAAACTATATCCACAATACTTGAAATAATTTGCTTTTTCTGCAATCCATCAAAACTTAAGTGTTATTACATATTACATATAAAGCATCTTCACAACATTCTTTCCTTTGTCTATGGTTCCTGATATTTGACTGTAAGTAGCATAATTAGATATTATGTAGCACTTATAATACAACCCATTAGATACTTGTGGCCTGCTTTTTCTTGTCCTGTTTCTCATCTCACATTTCCCTAGGCCTTCTAGCTATGAAATAAGGTTTGGACAGTGACTCAACGATGTTCCTTCTTTCCTTGTTGTATGGCTACACATAGCTAAGGGGACATCATTATAGGCAAAGCAGTACCAAGTGCTAAGAAAGCAAGTCAAAGACACCCTATCAAATCATAGCTATAGCGATAGAACTATGGATTGCCTTCATAACTGCCAACGGCAGTGTTTTTTTTCACTCTTTACCTGTGTGGTGGTTGGTTATCAGTGGCGAGGTCAGCATTTATTGACCATCCTTAAGACATTTCAGAGGAGGATAATTCAGTTGCCCACATTGCTATGGGTGTGGAGTCATGTGTGGCCGAGACTTAAAGGATGTCAGTGAATGGGTGGTTTGTTTATTTTTGACAAAAGATGGTATCCCCACTACTGAGACTATCTTTGAATTCCAAATGTTATCAATTTAAATTTAAACTCACATCAGCTGTTGTGGTGGGTTCTGAACCGGTGTCCCCAGAGCATTAATTAGCCTTGGCCTCTGGATTACGAATTCAGTGACCTTAACACTACGTCACTGTCTCCACATGATTGTAAGTGGGGGCACGTTGTGCAAGGACAGGGGGTGAACTAGGAGCTGACACACCTTGCTTGAAGCCTGTGATTGTCTCCCTTGACAACAGGTTAGCAAGTAGGCACGTTGTGAAGAGTGAAGTCTAAATTTGAGTCCCTGCCCATTTGATTTTTCTAACTGATACTTGAGATAGTCATGTTTCATGTTGGAGGTTAGCATTCGCACTGCTACTATGAGCTTTTAATCCTCCTCAATTGAACTTGTAAATGTTATTTAAAAAAACACAGACCTTTTTAAGAATTCTATGGGCTTTGTACCAATAGACAAGGTGATGTCTCATGGCAGAATCCAACCTGGCATTGCAGGATGCACTGTGCACCCCTGAGGATTATTAAAGTGTACGCTGCTGATCTTGTTAGGGAGCAACAAATGGATTTTCTCCTGCAGCAGACCATCTGAGGAAATCTCTTTCCTTATTGATTATTGTGCTGAAAAACTACCCAAAGGGAATTGTGCAACTTTAAATAATGGGGATGCATGCTTTTTTTTTTAAAGAAAATAATGGAAATTTGTCGTTTGAGTGGTTTTCTAATTAAAAATCTTATCGACTGAATTCCAAAGCTTGTGTACGGAGATGGGGGCTTGGAGCTATTAAGTGCCATATTAGATTGCTCAGTCTATGTTTCAACAGTGGTTGTATTTATCCGAACCAAGCAGATTTGGTTTCTTCTCCCTGAACTGCACTGTATTGCAATTTCATAGCAGCTGTCATTGCAGGCGTGTAATGTGACCGAGGCTGGGTAGTGTGGCTGGTCAATGGAACAATGTAATTACCAAGCTCAGCATCTGTCGGGACACAGGTTTCACGGAAATCTGTGGAGCCTTTGTCTATCTGTATGTGTATGTTTGTGCTTTTGAGCTCTATTTCTCCGTTCTCAATTACATTGCTCGACTTTGTGTCAACAGCAGCAAATTTGACCCACTGCATTTTGTCACAGGGAGCTCAGGTTGTGCACTTACTGGCCACTGGGGGTGCCACCACCATGGATACATCGACACCTTTAATCTCTGGACTGTTTAATATTGTTGGAGGGTAGAGGCACAGTTAACCCCCTTGGATGTGAAATGGATTTTCTGACAGCCAGACAGTCATTATTCTAGACTTTGTACAAGGGAACCCATCGCAACAGACTGTGAAGTAATTGCCAGAGAAATCGAAGATTTTACTGGGCAGTCCCTCTGTGCCTGTTCCAATGTCGTTTTGTAAAATAATTAATCAGGAGGAAAGCGTGTATTGTTGAAAACATGCCTTCATCACTCCCCCACCCCACCCCCCCCAGGCCACACCTCTGCTTGACAGCTTCCACTTGGCTAATCCGACATCACTTGCCCCTGCTCTGCACCTGACCCTCACCCCAGAGAGTCCCAGCCCTTCTCTTTCCGGCTGACCCGACATCACTTGCCCCTGCTCTGCACCTGACCCTCACCCCAGAGAGACCCAGCCCTTCCCTTTCCCCTGAGCACACCCCCATCCCATCGCATCGCTCAGGAACTGTCTCCTCCCCACCCCCACCCCAGTCTGGAGCTGCTGGCACTGGTTATGTGCTCCCCATTTTCCCTCCTTCTCACCTCTGCCCCTCCCCCCTACAGGCATGACACCTCACCCTCCACTACCCCATTCTGCACCAGGTAGAACTGACCCCATTTCATCACCCACCCCACAAAGTCTGTTCCTCCTCTCTTCCCTCCCAATCTCCACACTTGATTCCCCCTTCTCCCAATAACCACTCTTGCATTCTGGCACCATATCCATGTGACACCCAGGCACTACCCACCTGGTGCCCTATCCCTTATCTATCTGGCATTCCAACACCTGGCCCATTATCCTCTACCTAGCTTGTGCTATACTTACTTAGCACCCTACACACAGACACCACATATACCCAGCACCATGCACACCTGGCACCACACTTCCCCAGCACCCTGCACACCAGGCACCACACTTACCCAGCACCCTGCCCACTTGGTACCACACTCACCCAGCACCCTGCACACCAGGCACCACACTTGCCCAGCACCCTACACACCAGGCACCACACTCAGCTAGCACCCTGCACACCTGGCACCACACTTGCCCAACACCCCACACTTCTGGCACCACTCTTACCTAGCACCTTACACACCTGCTATGTCACCCCTTTCCCATTGAGCACCCTGTCCTCCCAGCGCCCTCATGTCACACTGGCGTTGCGTACTTAATATTTGACAGCAGCTCTCGGAGTGGCTTGCCTGCTATCCTGGACCTTTAAGTGTCAGAATGCAGCAGCTCCATGCTGCAAAAGAGGTGGAAATTGTTTACCTTCCTCTGACAGTTCTTCATTACAAAAGAAAGGTCAGAATGGAAGTATGGCTCTGCATTTCTGACCGACGCTCAGCAGAATTTCCTGTCAGAAATGCAAAGCTCACTCCTTTCATAAAGAACTAAGAGGATGGAGTGAGATTGCCATTCCCTGGAAAATCCAGCCTAGTATATCCCAGTCAAGTCCTTGACCTTTACTAAATACAGATAACCCGGCTTGAATGTACTTAATGATCGAGAGAAGGATTTTCCTGGTCGCGAGGCAGCTGACTCGAAGATGGGTCTGAAGGCCCCCTAGATGGGAAGACAGTTTACATAAACCATGACCTTCTGAGGGTCAATTCATTGGAGCAACCAAGTATCCCCCATCACAGGGGGCAGCTGCCAGTCTTATGGATGCAGATATCTGGGAGGCTCCTGATTGTTCAGGGGGGGCGTTAGGGGCTCTGCGTGGGCAGAGGAACCTTCCCTTGGAAGGTGCCAGCCTGCCTGGCCCCTCCAATCTTCCATTTAAAAGTGCCTCTTCCTGGGGGCACCTCCATTTTGAGACAAGGCCCTGCCTTAGCAGCAACCACCTCTCCCCATGATTAATCCATCGTTGGTTGCAATCAAAGAAAAGACTACCTCCAGGAAAGTTGCTCTGCTCACCCGTCTGTTGGCCAGTGTGACCACTGGACCATCATCTCTGTCTGCACCGGGGTTAACGAAGCCCTTGATAATGACCTGCCTCAAGTCTTTTGCTGGCTGTTTGGTCATGGGGTGCATCATGGGTGAGGGCAGTCCTGCCATTGTCCATTACTAAAGGGGCTGGAAGAAAATTATTCTGGTGAATTTCTTTTCCTCCTAACTATTCTTGTGGAGTTGATAAGTTTTCGTATCCCTTGCATTATTGAGATCTGACAGCAAGGCACCAAGTACAAGACCACCTGGTTGAGCACAGCTCACTGCCTTAGGAGATTAGCCATTTACCAAGTGTGTCCCAACAAAGTAAATCTATCCTGGACTAACGTGTCCCATTGCCTTGGTCTGATTGGTTGGCTTTGCCATAGAAATACTTTGAGTTTCACCCAGAGCTGTAAATCTGGTTGCATCATCATTAAAAGCCCCTTTAACCTGGTTTAAATACCTATCCTCTAAAGGATAGACAATAGGGTCTAACCTCGAATTACTTCAAAGAGTCTGATTTGAAGCATTTCAATATAAAACTGTTTGGATTAGTCCTCATCCCTGTTTTCTCCGATCCTCCCAAACTCCATTATCTCTTCCCCCTCTCTCCGCAACTCCCAGTACCAGAAGAGGGCACGGTTGGTTTCTACACACACTGCATGATTGCTTGTTGCATCTCGCCATGTCTGACAGGTATCTCCCAGAGGTCATGGCGGATGGATTAGCCAATCAGATTAACAATCCAGAGGTTGAGGTTGACATCACCAAACCGGATATGACCATTCGCCAGCAGATCATGCAGCTACGGATAATGACAAATCGACTGCGGAATGCCTACAATGGCAATGATGTGGATTTCCAGGACACGAGTGAGTAGTTACACTGTTCTGTTGTCATTGCCCTTTGTTTTTAGTGGATGTGCTCAGTGACTTAAGAGACCTCCCAAAGAGAGGTTCCAACCAATTCATCAATCCTTAGGATCAGGTCTTATGTTTTAACTTGCTTGATGTTTTCCTGTCAATAATCTACTTGCTCCTTCCTCCACAATCTTATATTAATTTTACTGGGGACAGCTATAAGCATTGGCCCAGCCAGTGACAGCCTTACCTCAGGGAATGAAAAAAATTTCCATCTCTTGTCTTTTTCTTGCCTTGTCCATTGTTTGTTCATAACTCTCCTTCCTCATTTGGTTCATCCCTCCCTCTGATTTCAATCTCATCCCTTTTGCCCTTCACCTCTGCATTCACATCCTGTCATTGGTTTCTTTGTTCATTCTGTGCAGCCCTTGCTCCCTCAATTATCTGTCTAGAACTGAGATCGTTTTCACATTGTCCAATTTTCTCCTGACACTTAGTACACAGCACTCATTTCACATGAAGTGAAACCTGCTTCCGTGCACATATCCTAACCCAAACCCTGTGTAAGATTCAATCAGCAAAATCCTAGGGTTTATTTTGTGACAACAACTAGCGTTCATATGAGGATACCTATCCAATCCTCCATAAACCTTAAATAGACAGAAAATGCTACACTGCCAGACCACTCAACACTCTAAAATGAATAGTCAGATTTACTTATAGACTAAATAATAGAGAACCATTACTGACCAATATAGTATAGCAAGTGGAAGTAAAATCCTTCGAATAATAAAAGGGATTCAGATCACATGAAGTTAAAATAGACTTGAAATAAGTCCATATGCTTCCAGAGTTGCAAGTTGAATGAGGTGGATACAGATTTCGAATCCAGTGCTCAGGTCTCCTAGCAGACCTAAAACTGAGTAATATATTAACATGGGAATTATTTGTATGGTGATGGCATTGAAGTCTGCACTTCTGTGTTGAGATCCAATGTCAATGTTGCGCACACTGTAGAGTAATGGTTTGGTGATTACATTAATTAGATTAATCTAACCCATGGTTTGTTAAGTTGTTCTTGTTGACATTTCAAACTGCCAGTTCCCACCATCAAGTGATCTTTGGCATAATTAACTGAGAAACGGTGATCCCACCAAAATAAATCCATCCTAGACTAATGTATCCCAATACCTTGGTCTGATTGGTTGGCTTTGCCATAAGAATATCACGTTTCACTCAGAGCTGTAAATCTGGTTGCATCACAGCCTGGTACTGATGTAAAATCTTCAGAACATGTTAATGTAAGAAACAGCAACAGGAGGAGGTCATTCATCCCCTCAAGCCCCAATAGGTTAATGGCTGATCCAACAATCCTTATATCCACTTTCCTGCCTTTTCCCCATAGCCCCTGATTCTCCTAATGATCAAGAATTTATTTTAGCCATAAATAGACATTAAGGACTCTGCCAACTTAGCTCTCTGTGGCAAGGATTTCTCAAGACTCTTAACCCTCTGACAGAAGAAAATGCTTCTCGTCTCAGTCTCAAGTTGATGCCCCTTAATTCTGAGACTTTGCCCTCTGGTACTATGAGGGGAAGCATTCAGCGTTTTCCCCACCAACCACTTAATCCTGTAACTCTCAATGAGATCGCCTCTCATTCTTCTAAATGTCAGTAAGTAGAGTCCCAATCTATTTCGTCTTTGCTAATAAGACAATCCTTCCATACCAAGGATCACCCTAGTGAACATTCTCTGAACTGTCTCCAATGAAATGATATCCTACCTTCAAAAAGGGACCAAACTGCTCACTGGGTAAAAGCAAATTCCTGCGAGATGCTGGAATCTGAAACCAAAAGAGAAAATGCTGGAAAATCTCAGCAGGTCTGGCAGCATCTGTAAGGAGAGAAAAGAGCTGACGTTTTGAGTCTAATTGTCAAAACTAAAAAAAGGGAGAAATAGGGAGGTATTTATACTGGGCTGAGAGAAGGTGAGGCATGGCTCCAGAAGCAAAGGTAGCAATAAAGAGGTGATAATGACAGTGCATAGAGAGATGATAGGGAGGTTAGGAGCTGTGAATGACAGAGGCTGAAGCCAGTGCGATGTGACAAATTATGTTGGGGGGGGTGTGAAGCAGAGGCAAAATGGAAAACAGGGGAGAAGGGTAGCAAAGGGGGAAGAGGAGAGGAAAAAGGTGATGAGAGAGTGGGGAGATGAGAGAATCTTGATTCTCTCTCTCTCTCTCTCTCTCTCTCTCTGGCACATTCTAAATGCCTGTGTCCATTTTGTCGAAGGAAGTGGCCTACATAAACCTTTCACACTGAAGTTACATTCTCCTGTCACGTGTTGTGCTCCAGAGTCTATGTTTTACCTCAGCTCTATCCGTAGCTCCATCTTTATTTTCATTCACAACTGAGAGTGTCACTGGCTCGGCCAGCATTTATTGCCCATTCCTCATGTCCAGACTGTTTTATGGTCATCATGAGACTCTTAATTCCAGAGTTATATGGAATTCAAATTCTACCATCTGCCACAGTGGAATTTCCAGATCACTGCCTGGGTCTTTGATTACTAGTTTAGCGATAATACCATAAGGCCATTACAAATTTGGCATGTTAAAGGTCCTCTATAAAAGCAAGTTGGCTTCACTGTTGGTCCCAGTTATTGCATTTAACTTGAATCTATTGGCTGATCAATCCCATTGTGTAATTGTCCCGATAAGCTGGTGGCCAGCTACCACCTTGAACTGCTAAAGTCCATTTTCTTCTAACTGTAAACGCAACGTTGCTGGGGAATCATGTCTGACTTTAAAATGGAGTTTGAATTAAATTGGATGCATTCTCGGCAGTGTTCCATGCTCTGTGATCCAGCTTTATCTGAAGGGTAAAGCAGGCATTGACTCGCGATGTGTAATGGGAAAGGATACTTCAAAGTTTGTGTGAAGATTTGTAGCTCGGGTGCTCGTTGCTGTGGTTCTGTTCGCCGAGCTGGAAGTTTTTGTTGCAAACGTTTCGTCCCCTGGCTAGGCGACATCATCAGTGCTTGGGAGCCTCCTGCGAAGCGCTTCTTTGATGTTTCCTCCGGTGTTTATAGTGGTCTGTCCCTGCCGCTTCCGGTTGTCAGTTTCAGCTGTCCGCTGTAGTGGCCAGTATATTGGGTCCAGGTCGATGTGTTTGTTGATGGAGTTTGTGGATGAATGCCATGCCTCTAGGAATTCCCTGGCTGTTCTCTGTCTGGCTTGCCCTATGATACTTCAAATTTAACGCACTACTAGATTTGCTCTTTCTCACATCCTGCATCCGTAGTAACCTTCCTCCTCTTGTTTTGAAGCATGAGCTTAGTACATCTCTGTCTGTGGTGTTTGTGTCTGAATATTTTTTCAAGACCAGGACCACAGTGTCCCTATCTCTTGCTCACATCCTCCACGACCTTTCACATCTCCACTTCCCCACCCAGACTGTCGCCTGTAAACTTTGGATCTTGACAGATTACATGCTGGTCAAAGTTGCTCCTGTTGTTGCCTGTTTCTGTCCCTCTCACTGTGTGCTATCTGAGATCATAGAACCCCTACAGCGTGGAAACAGGCCATTTGGCCCAACAAGTCCACACTGACCCTCCAAAAAGTATCCCACCCATATCCATTCCCCTACCCTATTACTTTACATTTCCCCTGATTGACACACCTAACCTACACAATGGGCAATTTAGCTTGACATTGTATGCTCTTGAACTTACTGGCCTGGCCACTCTCTCCCTAAATGACCCAAGATAGGTTCCACCCTGACCAAATAAAGTAAGATTTGGGTCATATTTCCAGGCATTTCCATTCACCATACATTCATTCGAAAGCTGTTTCAATTCTGTCTTCAAGTACCACCTCCAATCTCTCACTCTGCAGTTCTGCTGGCTTCACCTAAATGCTAGGAGTCTCATGATTGCTTGCTGAAAAATGTGGATCTTCCCAATTACCAATTGCATCCTGGGATGCTGCTGTCTCCCATGAGTTCTCAATACTGGCTCAGTGGTTAGCACTGCTGCCTCATAGCACCAGGGACCCGAGTTCGATTCCACCCTCGGGTGACTGTAGAGTTTGCACGTTCTCCCTGTGTCTGTATGGGTTTCCTCTGGGTGCTTTGGTTTCCTCCCACAATCCGAAGATGTGTAGGTCAGGTGGATTGGCCAATCTAAATGGCCTTACAGTGTCCAAGGATGTGAAGACTAGATGGATAGGCAGGATTGCAGGAATAGGACAGGGAGGTGGACGGGTGCCATGCTCTTCAGAGTGTCGATGGGCTGAATGGCCTGCTTCCACACAGTAGGGATTCTGTGAAACTCCAATCCCACAATGACCACAGACACTGAATACTAAGAAGATACACCCTCATTGAGTGGTCTAATCTACACTTCTGGTCTCTAGAATTAGGACCCCATGTTTCCCAAGGCAACCCAATGCCCATTTCATCATTTCCTGGAGTTGCACGCATGGAATATAACTGGATCTGGAGTTGAGTCTGTCCCTGACCTAGGCCTGTGAGTGAGCTGAGTTCCAAAGTTGGGTGTATATCTTTGGACTGATAGGGCGATGATAACTGACTCTTCCTCATTAACGCCTTTGCACTTCCTATAGGTGATGACAGCAGCGGGTCTGGGAGTGGTGATGCTTGCTTGGAAGATGGATGCAGCAGGAGACGGTTCTTCAATGCTGCGACCCGGTCACCTGTTGTCTACGCCATCCCAGAACAGAGCGGGAAATCCAACCCGGGAAACGGAGGCAATGTCCTGCAATGCTCAGCTGCCTCCTTCCACCTGCTGGCCTTGGCCCTTGCCCTGCCATTTTTCTGTCGGTAGAATTCTTCATGGGGCATGAGAGAGAGAGAGAGACTGAGGCAAAACCTTTGCCAACAAAAAAAAAGGACAAGCGTTTTGTTTAACTTTACATCAAAAATAAAAGAATCTTATTTGTAAATTCTGGCGGTGCTGAAGGTGGATGTACTTGGGATCTTTGAACTCTTTGGGGAGAGTGCAGTTGGAGGAGGCCTCCTTTACTTTTCAAGCTGAATGCTTTCGCCCCCTAGCTTTGGGACATGGGATTGTTTTGGTCACTTGTTCTCCACGCAGCACAAACACAGGCTCCCACTTGAGACCAGGCGGTTTCCCCGTTTGGGAAAAAAAACTAACAATTTGTTTTAATCTTAAGGTTGAGATAGTTCTCCTTTTCTTGAAAGTAAAACATTGCCAGTGAGGTATTATCTGGTACATTATGAGCTATGCTGCATTCTCAGTATGGCACCCCAGGAGATATCAGGTTGGACGTTATCCCTGTATTTCCAGGTGAATCACCTAATCACAGAATACCAGGATTGATTTCCCTCCGTTTTGATTTTATTTACCCCCAATAACAAGGCTATCCAGTTCATCTGAACCTAGAGCATAAGAACCTTTGATATAATCATTTGTGAAATGTCCTTGTTGTTGGGGGCGGGGGGGTGGGTCTCTGTTTTCATATTAAGCCTTTTAAAGCAAAATGGTGGTTGATATTTCTCAAAGGATTGGAGAGTGACTGATGCTACTTGTTAATACTGCACTGTCAAATGGTAGAGAATGGGATTATTAAGGAGGGAGGGTGGGTGGGTGGGGGAGTGGTTGTAGGTAGCAGATGAGAGCGGTACATTGCCTTCTCCAGGGGTTTAAACATTTAACAAAAGAGTTGAGTGGTTGAGACAATTTTCCCATTAATTGTGTCAGGTATGCCTCCTCACCAGTGCACACAGGAATCTGCTGTTGTCTCCTGCAAGAAAGTAAATTGTGTGCAATTTGGTTGTAATGCAAGTGTTATCGGAAAGGCAGAGGAAGGTTTGGCAAAAGGAAAGACGTTTATTGGTGTTGGCACAATGCAGAGAGCCTACTTCGAGCGAGCCTAGAGGCAACCAATAAAAATTTAATAATACGTGCATAAGACGCTGATGGGTAAAATATTTCTTTACGTTCTGGTTCCTGAATTTTCAACTTACTGGAAGAATGAAATGGGTGGGGTTGGTGGTAGTGGTGGTGGGGCTCATGAAAGAGAAAATGGGCTTTCAATCAGACCCTTGCTGTGTATGTGGCATTATGTGGTAGAGCTGTATAGTAGCGTTGTCGTGTTTTTAAAAAAAGTGGCTCCATTCCATTCTGAAAGATAACTGTCAGTTGAGGCACTCTGAGGTAGGGTTGCTGGGGAATGTTGGGCCAATGCCTTTGACCTGCACGGATATGACTATGGAAAAATCATTGAGTTGCCGTTGCTTGAAAAAGACATAAACAGTCTGGCTCACGGGTGGGCTAAGGCAGTTTCACAGTGGGCTGTCTTGTGGGGCAACAGCCCAGCTTTCTGTTGTGCCCATTCATTCTAGGAATTAAATTTGTTCTCAACATTGCCGTGTATGGGTTTTGCTTTTTGGAAAATAATAAAAATAACAGAATTGCACACAGAAACAGCATGCTAACATTGGGATTTATTTCAATTTTTAGGCTTCTGCTTAATTTAACATTTCATTTCAAGTTTGCATACATCCCCTTCTCCCTATTGAGAAAAATTGCAGTCTTGTGTAAGGTATGTAGTCAGTCAATTCCTCCAGTAATGATTTGATGTGTCGGTGGTGACCCAGGATGACCCTTGACTCCCCTCTTACCCAATGGTGACCCAGGATAACCACTCAACTGCCACCCATGAGTAACCTTAGATAACCCTTCACCCCTTCACCCTGCAGTGACCCTGGCTAAGTTCTCAGCCCTAATTGAACAGTCTGCCTCATTTATGGAGGTTATCTTTTGGTGCCTGAATACCGTTTGTCCATTAAACAAAACTCTACTTGGCATTTTTTATAAAATAATTTATAGTTGTCTAGACCATAGATCTCACTTGGTAACTAATGTTGAAGACTTTCCCTGTTCAACATTTTCAAATTTCTTTTTTTTTTGCAATTATTCTTCCGGAAGTGTTGACACAACAGAAAGTACTTGAATGAGTAGAAAATAGAATAAAAGTATAAACAAAAAAAAATACATTGGAAATTTAAAACAGCTGTCCCAGAATCTGACAGATTTATAAAGAATTCCTACTTTCCAACTGCATTCAAGTCATTCAAATGTCCTCAGAATATTTCATTTATTAAGTGCTGTTTTATTGGGTTTGTTACTTCACACAGTCAAGGATTAAATGTCTGTCCTCTTTTTAGATGCTATATCCCAATTCTTGCTTCATTTCAGGTCCCGTATTTCATGCATATTGTTCATATTCCAGATGCTGGTTGCTATTCTTTCAGAAGAACACTTACTTTGATTTTTCTTTTGCATTGTCTTAAAGTTGGGTATTGAAATAAGATATAATTGGGACCAGGCTGGGGTTTAAGTTTAAGGACCTTTCAGTGTTCCCCAGCCCTGACCTCCCCCACCACTAAGTTCCCAATTTACTTTTTCTGTAATTCTCACTGTTCCTGTTGCCTGTGACAAAGCTTCCGTTACATGACCTTGTTGTCGGGGTGACTCTTCATGTGCTTTGGAATAAAGTCGCCCATGTAGTACCCTATGTTTGTTCATCTCTCCTCTGTCTCATGCTCCTTCCCTCTTTCTGCTTCTCTCTTCTTTTTATACCCGTTTACACTTTCCCTGGTTTCCCCTCACTCCCTTTCTCTCGGAATCATTCCTGGTGTATTTCCTCCCTCAATTTCTCTGTCTGTCTGTCTGTCTGTCTCTCTCTCGCATGCATACACATGTTTCTTTTCTCAGTAGGGAGATAACTTTTTACAGTGGGGCAAGAGCTGTGGCTTATGTGTGATTTTCAGTACCTTTATGAGTGAATGGTTTAGGATTTTTTTATATTACCGCAGGTGTAAATTTTTTGTAAAATCTATTAAGTTAAAAGAAAGCGATGTCAGCAGTGAGGAGTATAATGGTTTGGGGAAGTAATTTTTTTTCTTAACCTTGTGGTCCACCAACCAAATCGCTGTATGGAGTGACCTACACCCAGTTGAAAGGGCTGACAGAAGGGCGTCCTTCCTCATGCCTGTTGAGAATTGTCCAATATGGAGTTTTTATAGTCAAGGCTGGTTTCATAGGGCTGCAGCAGTAGATGAGGAGAGGAACTCCTCTGTCTCCCACTTATCTTGGCAAACAGGTAACCTTTTTTGAGTCTGGAGGAGGAGGTATTGGTAATAGTTTTACACGCGCACCATAACAAGCATGTATGCTGATTGGTAATGAAACATAAAAGGACGATCTCTATCCCTTTCCTCATCCCTCCAACCTTCAAGTTGCTTTGAGTATACCGTTTTGTTTTATATTTGTACTAATATCAGCTCAGGGTTCACGCAGTTCTGATACTAAACATTGCAGAGACCGGCCTACGCATTCTTTATGATATTTGACACTTTACATAACTGTCAGCCATTTTTGAGTATTCATTTGGGATGGGGGTGGGATCTGGGCATCTTATACCATCGTCCACACACATGTTGTGACTGGTCTTTACAAAAAAAAAGGCAGTGTCTGACTTACTGAGGCCTTTCAACCGTGTTTTATTTCTTGTTTTTGTAACAGTCTCTGGCAATAGGTGGAGGGTTTTGGGATTTTTCTTGTTGCCATGCCAGAGTGGAGGGGTAAGGATAGTGGCCACATCACAGGGATTTGGTTTGATCTCCCTACCAGCTAACTGATCCAGTTTGGCCTGCCCGCTGATGGGATACCCTCGCAGTTTGTTTGTTTTGTTGATCTTTGGGTTAAACATGAAGTAAGGAGGGGAGAGATTGCTGGAGGAAAATGTCCGCCATAGCCAATGCTTCCTTAACTTTCCAGGGCTTTTCTTCACAGTAAATGGACTGATGGACAATAACTGTTGCCCAGTCGTTGCTACACTGGCTGCTCCCAGGGCCTACACATCTGAGGGACCACATTACACCCCACAGGTTGCATTTTTTTTGCACCCAATTTCTGGCCTGGTTGGAAACTATTTTCCTCATAGTTATTCTGACTTGTTTCCTTCAATTAAGGACCAAAGTGTTGGATATACTTTATTTTTAAAGGTTGGGGGAGAGTGTAGAGTTATCATAAGTTGTCATCTTTAATGACTGTACTCGAGAGTGTAATGCCACCATGCTAACAACAGCCTCGGGCCTGGATAACACGAATCCTTCCACTAGCTGTGGTCATATAAATCCAGTGGATTGTTTTACTCACTTCAATAGTGTAGATAAAAGCTTTTCCCTGTCAAGTTGAGACACCTCACAAGTCATTCTGTGCCTTTTTTTTAAACTCAAAGGAATGTATTAAATGTCAATATGGTAGTCTTCTTTTCATTTTACTGTTCATTGTTGGATTGGGCTATCAATAACCTCCAAGAATAAGATGCTTTGGAAATCAGTGTTGTTAAGTCTTTCTTTATTGTGTTATTTTGTTGCTTTAAAAAAATAACAAAAGTACACATTCATCTGTTTACTACACTTTTGATTTCAAAGCTTTTCAGAAAATAAAAAGAACATTTTGAGTCTGTCTCAGCTCTTGCCTCATTTAAAATTAACTGTTCCACAATAGCAGGCTGTTCAAGGTGCATTGTACTCATTACTGTAATATGGGAAAGGCAGCATCCATTTGTACACACCAAGACCAAACAATAATCACCTTCATAAAGGTCAGACTCCCTCTTTTGAGGGACACATATTACTCTGGTGCATTGTACTCATTACTGTAATATGGGAAAGGCAGCAATCCATTTGTACACACCAAGACCAAACAATAATCACCTTCATAAAGGTCAGACTCCCTCTTTTGAGGGACACATATTACTCTGGGGTTGGGTTGTGCATTTGTAGAGCACATTTCAGAAATGGAGGCTATCCAAAAGTGACTCACGGCCAAATGAGTACTTTCCTGGAAGTGCTGAGGAGGACAAATAGTCAAGACATGTTGGCACTGTCCAGATTGCCCACTTCCTGTTGTCTCAGCAACTGGGTTTTGAGTGGGTAAGTAGGCCCATGGCTGCTTCCTTGATCCACACCCAGTTAGTTCTACAAGTGACCAATTAACAGCCACTTCAGTGTCTCAACTCAGCATTAGCCCGATTCCCTTCCTTCCTGACAAGGGGCTACCTTCCACCATGACCTCTGGTAGCCCATTCCAGACACTCACCACCCTCAGTGTGGAAAGCGATGCCCCTCTGGACCCTTTTGTAACTCTCACCTTAAACCTATACCCTCTAGTTTATTTAGCAAAACTCTACCAGACGATGGAGTTGGTCATCTTCACTTCAAAGAATGAACAGCAGCAACCATTGCTGGAAGATGGGCTGTTGATTGCAGCCTCTATTGATAGTTGATGGCACTAGTTTACCCAGTTAATGAAGCTAGAATGAAATCCTTACATAACATGACAGCTAATGAAGCAAGCAGTCAAAGTACATATCTAGTGGTTTAAGATGAATATTTACAACAAGCTAGAGTTTCACAGCACTGTGACCCAATTACATGGTCATCCCGATACCCTGTGAATGTGGATAATCCTATGTGATGCTCCTCATGTTGACTTGGAGGTGGTCTGCTGGTGTCTCTCACCAGCTTTAAGGATCGTGGCAGCCAGCCTTGATGTGCAGGGGTTGAGGTCTCTTCTGTGACTGCAGTTTCTGCAACCCCACAGTGGGCTGGCGATGAAGGCTTCAAAAGGTGAACAGGATCCTCATCCAAACAGTATCCATGGGGTTGACTGTCAGGCTGGGTAGTGTGAGCCTACTGCTGGAGATGTTTTCTCCTTTAGTCGTGATTGTGTGAACAACCCCTGCGACCTGCTCTTTCAGTACATCCATTACAGAGTTCTTAACCAATTGGGTCATGGGTTGAGGAGTGGCAGATGGAGTTTAATTTGGATAAATGTGAGGTATTTTGGTAATACAAACAAGGGAAGGACTTATACAATTAATGGTAAGGCCCTGGGTAGGGTTGTAAAACAGAGAGATCTAGGACTTCAGGTCAAAATTTCTTTGAAATTTGCGTCACAGGCAGATGGTGCTGAAGAAAGCTTTGAGCATGATTACCTTCATTGCACAGACCATTGAGTATAGGAGTTGGGACATTATTGTTGAGGTTGTACAAGACCTTGATGAGGCCTCTTCTGGAGTACAGTGTCCCAGCAAACCGAAAAATTTGCGAACTGGAATCAATTTTTCCCATTGTTCGGATAGTGTAAGAATGTGTGGACGGCTGTTCACAGCGCACGCGCCAAAGACGAACTGAATGAGATCATGCGGGGCCTGAGAGCTTTTGCGTTCAACAAGCGCGTAGCAAAGCAGAACAATGAAACCATGTGGTCGCACACGGGCTTTTTGCGTTCATGCCTTCATTCGTACCTTGAATTTCGTACGTACGCTGAAGCAAAATTTTACGTACAATCCTGTTCGTAAACCGATTTGTATGTGAACGGGGTTGTTCGTATGTCGAGGTGCTACTGTACTTTAATTTGGGAAACTTGGTCAGAGTGGACTAGTTGGACTGAAGGGTCTGTTTCCATGCTGAGTGACTGTATGACTCAGTGGGCAAAAGTGAGGACTGCAGATGCTGGAAATCAGAGTAGAGATCAGAGTGGTGCTGGAAAAGCACGGCAACCCTGTATGACTCAGTGCCCATGCCGACAGTGGCCATTGCTGCTGGTGGAGCTGCTGAGGCAGGCCACACTCTGATCAGCTTGGCAACTCTTGTCGGTGGACTCCCATGGGGGATACCACAGAGATCGCTGCTTGGGCCCCAGCTATTCACAAAATATATATCAATGATTTGGATGAGGGATTTAAGTGTGATATTTCCAAGTTTTCAGAAGACACAAAAACCAGCTGGAAATGTGAATGATGAGTACGTAAAGAGACTTCAGGGTGATGTGGACATGTTGAGTAAGTGGGAAAGTACGTGGCAGATGACGTATAACATGGATAAATGGTAAGTCGTCTGCTTCATGCAAAAAAAAGATTGACCAAGTGTTATTTAAATGGTGATAGATTGGGAAAAGTTGATGTACAAGGGTACTTGGGTGTCCTTACACACCAGTCATTGAAAGTAAGCGCGCAGATACAACAAACAGCTAAGAAGGCAAATGGTACGTTAGTCTTCATTGCAAGAGGCTTTAAGTAAGGAAGCAAGGAGGAATTGCTGCAGCTGTACAGGGCTTTGGTAAGACCACACCTGAAGTATTGTGTGAAGGTTTGTTCCTTTTCCCTCAGAAAAAATTTACTTGTCAGAGAGGGAATGTAGTGAACGTTCACCAGACTGAATGCTCTGTTGGTCGGTTTGTCATGTGAGGAGAGATTGGATTGTCCGGGCCTGTGCTCACTAGAGTTCAGAAGAATGGGCGGGGATTTCATTGAAATGTGTGAAATTCTGAGAGGGCTGGACAGATTGGATTCAGGGATGATGTCTCCCCTGGTCAGGCAGTCCAGAACAAGGAGCCACGGTCTCTGGATGCGCAGTAAGCCATCTTGAACCACAATGGGAAATGTTTTTACTCAGAGAGTCGACTTTGGAATTCAGTACAGTGGGAGGCTGTGGGAGAAAAGTGATGGGATATATTTAAGAGAGAAATTGGTAGAGTTTTAAAGGCTAAAAGCGTAAAGGAGTATGGGACAGAGCGGGAGTACTGTGTTGAGATAGAGGATCAGCCATGTCATTATGAATGGCACGGTGAGCTTGATGGACCAAATGGTCACCTCTTCTTCCATTTTTCTATGTTTCTATGCTGTGCTTCTAGGACAGCAACCCCAATAGGAGCCATTGAACTGGTAATAAATGAAAGGAGGGATGCCACATGGTGTCAACAATACATTTCTGCTCACGTTAGTAAAGTGCTCAGTTGATCTATGTTTGATTATTTGTGTCTGGTAAATGATTTATATTCACTACTTAATTGACTTAGGTGGCATGGTAACTTAGTGGTTAGCACTGCTGCCTCACAGTGCCAGGCACCCTCAGGAGGACTGTCTGTGTGGAGTTTGCACATGCTCCCCATGTCTGTGTGGGTTTCCTCCTGGTGCTCCGGCTTCCTCCCAAAGTCCAAAGATGTTCAGATTAGGTGAACTGGCCATGGTAAATTGCCCATAGTATCCCGGGATGTGCAGGCTAGGTGGATTAATCATGGGAAATGTGGGGTTTCAGGGATGGGGTGGGTCTGAGAGGGATGCTCTTCGAAGGGTCGGTGTAGACTTGATGGGCCAACTGGCCTGCTTCTGCACTTAAGGATTCTATGATTAAGTTTGGTGTTTACTTAGAGAAAATTAAGCAGACACCATAGAGACTATTCAAGGTTGAGCTGGAAACATGGAGGAACATTTTAAATCATTGTATAAAACTCAGTCAATAAAGTTTCTATAATTCGGAAGCTAATGTTGTCTCTGCATTGCTGTGAGGAAAATCAAATGCATAAAATGTACAACAGTCAGGGGTCCCCTTATCTAAGAAAATATATACCAGTATTGGAGGCACTCTAGAAAAACTTCATTGAGTTGATCCTGTGTATGCAGGGAATTTCTGATGAGGTAAGGTTGAGTTGTTTGGTCCAATACTCAGAAAACTGAGAGGAGAACTTATGGAAAAAGTATGATTGCTATGGGGCTTGGCAAGGTCGGCATGAAAAGTTGTTTTCCCCTTGTTGGAGAATCTAAGATCAGAGGGTATAATCTCACAATGAGGCATCATTCTTTCAAGTCAGAGATGAGAAGGAATTTCTTCTCTTCAGGGTAGGGAATCTGTTCATTTTTTTTAACTACAGAGGGCTGTTGAGAACAGTTTGTTAAGTCGACTCCAAGGCCGAGATGTAGAGATTTTTAATCCTTAAGGGAATCATGGGTAACGAGGAAAAGGCAGGAAACCAAGTTGAGGATTGCCAAGTGGGAATGCACAGCAGATGTGATGAGCTAAACAGCCCAATTCTGCTTTTATGGTTTGTCTGATAAATAAATTTCGGGACTAAGATTGAGATTGAGATAACTTTGGAAACTAAAGCAAGAGCCGCTGTAACGAATAAAATGGTGGCATGTGTTTAATGTGCCGAACCACCTCTTTGTTTTCCAATTGGAGCATTTACCTCCAAAGGTCCACGAGAATGAGTGCGCCGCTGCCTCGAACTTATGATCACTGGAGTTTCAACTCAGAAAAGTTGACAACTCTTTGAATTACAAAAAGCCTTGTTCTCAATTATTTCTGTGTGTTCATGGTCTCTTCTATAAAAATTCAAGTTTGAATGACAACATGTGGCACCATCGCCCATTGAATCCCTTTAGGTACTTTGACAGATGACACACTCTCTCCTCCCAGCGGAGTGAACACCGTACTGCTCATGTGCCGGCAGGCTTTTGTCATTCAGAACTGAACGATTGCTTGCTGTGAATCCAGCAGTGCTCATTAAAATAGCTCTCCAATTGATGTGTCTAATGCTTCAGAGTACACAAGCTCTGCTAATTCTCACTCAAAAAGGCTTCACCATGACCAAAACCACAGTTGAGGTATTTTAATGCTTCAACATGTCAGTCCTATGTCTTACAAAACAATATTTTTAGATACAGTATGAAATAACTAGTGGGTCAGTGAGAATGAGGATCCCGGAACAAAGCAGAGAATGTATATGCGTTTCAAGGACAGTACAAGGGAGAACAGATTAGAAAGGTATGTTGATTGGATGAAAAGAAGCGTTTAGAAGCTAACCCTGAGTAGGCTGAGTGGCCTGTTTCTGTACTTTATTTCATCCATAAGACCATAAGACATTGGAGTGAAAGTAAGGCCATTCGGCCCATCAAGTCCACTCCGCCATTCAATCATGGCTGATGGCCATTTCATGCCACTTACCTGCACTCTCCCTGTATCTCTTAATTCCTTGAAAGATTAAGAATTTATCAATCTCTGCCTTGAAGATATTTAACCTCCCAGCCTCCACTGCACTCCATGGCAATGAATTCCCACGTAGAATCTGAAATGTTTCCAAAAAGCACAGAAGCAATTCACCATGTTCCCTGTTAATTTGAGAAACAGGATGCAGGAAATTTGAAATGTAAACAGAACATCTGGAAATACACTACAGGTCAGGCAGCATTCATGGAGAGAGAGAAAAAAACCAAGTGCATGTTTCAGGTCCGTGAGCTTTCATCAGAATGAGGAAAAATTAAAAAGATGTGACAGGGTTTTAGCAAGGAGGACACCAAAATAAGAGGGAGGTCTGTGGGTGAAAGACAACAGAGATTGAATGACAAGTCTTTGGCTTTGAAGATTGTCTCTGGGCACAGATTATGCCAACTTCTTTGTATTTGCCGATTTTTACAGCAGAACTGCAGAGTAGAGAGGATTGCTGTTTGACAAATTTTCATTGCATTCAATCACTTTTGACTTGCGAGTAGGTCAAACAAAGTGAAGGTAAAAACTTTGTTTGCTTTAACTATCCAAGAGTACCATGAATGGACACAGTTACTGAAATCCTTTTAAGCTTCTGAGATCATTCTGATTGTGGTACTGTAATGGGGTAGAATGAATAATAATACCCATGAGCCTCCCTGCCAGTCAGTACACTGACCAATCATTTCCATCTTGAAAAAGATGCCTAGTTTCTGAACAAGGGTCACTGCATTCAAAACATTAACCCTATTCTCACTCCACAGATGCTGCCAGACCTGCTGAGTTTCTCCAGCAATGTCTGTTATTTATTTTCCCTGTTTTAATGCTGTGTGGTGCAAATTGAGATGACTGACAGGGTTTGGTCAACTGAGCTCTGAGGGCGTGTGGAGTTTACGAATTTCAAGAGGGAGAAAAGCAAAAGCTTCACTTGGGGAAATGAGGAAGAGTTTGTTTATGGCTTTCAAATGAGGACTCTATGACTGGATCAAGCTAAGATGTCATACCCACCCCTCATTGAACAGCCTGACCTGCACTGCTCTCAGCTTCTGCTTTCTCCCTCTCAACTGGAGCTTTCCTTCCTGATCACTTTAGCCAGAGTGATGCTTCTAATGACTCCTCCCCGCCCCCGTCTGAAGAACTGCTTTTCCATGCTTTTGACCATGGAGAATGAAGCGAGGGGCATTCCCTCAGTGGGACCTGAGAAGATGGGGTGCTGGTGAGATCAGGGATGTGGAGATGAGAGGTGGGGTGCAGGAAGGTTCCTTTATTAAAATCTGTACATAGTGGGCTAACAAATGCAGCTCTCTCATTTATGGTCCAAGACTTCTCTGTTCATATGCCCACTTCAAAGTATGGAGGGCAAGGAAGGGTTCCCTCCATAGTAACCCACATAATTAGAGAGGCCTGTGATCTATCAGTTCAGCTCTCCCAAGATTCCTTCTCCATTCAGTGGTTGACAGCAGGACAATAGGAAACAGAGCTGGCAGTCTCCCTCATCATTGGCACATGGTACGTGTGTGATAATGAGATTCATGCAAATCATGATGTTGAAGCTGATCGCATAGCATCGACATCAGTAACAGAGAAGGTATGAGTTTGAAATGGGCATATGAAGAGCAAGATCTTGGAAGGCTAGAGAGCTGTATTTGTTAACCCACTACATACAGATTTCGGCCCTTTCGGTTATGGCTGACCATGGGTTGCGTCCTCGTTGTTCCAGCTTTCTGCTTCCCTGAAGCAACGTCGCTTGTGACTGACGAGGCCTATGCTGAGTGACAGTCCCGGTCGCAGAGGTCACATCCATATGTGGTTGTTGATTTGCTGGAGCTGCTGCGTCCCTCCCTTTGTGCCGCTTGTCTGCTGCAGCGCTCATCAGCTTCTTTTCCACTGTTTTGAGATGTTGGTTCAGGGTGCTTCTCCATCTCGTGCAGTCAGCTGCAAGCCTTTCCCAGGACTCGGTAACAATATCAACCTCCTTCATGTCCCTCATGCAGACATCCCTGTGGTGCAGCTGAGGATGACCAGTGGATCTCTTCCCAGATGTAGGCTCTCCATAGAGGATATCCTTTGGGATGTGGCCATCCTCCATGAGGTGGAAGTGGCCCAGCCAGCACAGTCTCTGCTGCCTGAGCAGAGTGTACATCCTGGGAAGGCCAGCACGAGATAGGACCACTGTGTTGGACATTCTGTCTTGCCAGTATATACCCAGGATACGGGGGATACTCTTCAAGGAGAAGGTGTTTAGTCTTCTCTCCTGTCTGGTATCTGTAGTCTACATTTCACTGCCATACAGCAGTGTGCTTATGATGCAGGCATTATAGACTGACATTTTTGTCTTAATTGTCAGCTTGGGATTTGTCCATTCTCGAGTCATGAGGTGAGCAACAGTTGAGGCTGCTTTCCCAAACCTCTTGTTGATCTCTGTGTATAAGGAGGGGTTGTCAGTGACAGTAGAGCCTAGGTACCTAAACTGATAGATGACACTGAGTTCATAATGGTTGATGGTGATGACCTGTGGTGCCTCTGTGTCCTGTCCCAGGACGCTCGTCTTCTTCAAGCTGATAGTTAGCCTGAAATCCGTGCAAGTGTGAGAGAGACAGTTTATCAGTAACTGGGATTTCTGATGGGTGTGTGTTGCAACTGCAGCATCGTCAGCAAACAGCATGTCCCTGCTGAGTGCCACATGTACTTTTGTCTTGGCTCTAAGGCGGGCCAGGTTGAAGAGCCTGCCGTCTGATCTAGTGCGTAGGTAAATCCCCTCCGTTATGGTGCCAAAGGTATGTTTCAGGAGCACAACAAAAAAAGTTCCCGAAGAGTGTGGGAGCAAGGATCCTGCTGCAGATGTCGAAGGGCTCAGAAGTGCTGCCGTTGAACTGTCCTTTCCCCTTCGTGTTACTGTGGAAGGATTTGATCATGCTCAGCAGTTTCAGTGGGCAGCCGATCGTTAGGGGAACCTTGAAAAGGCTGTTTCTGCTGACCAGGTCGAACACCTTGGTGAGATTGATGAAGGTGACTTACAGGGACATTTTCTGTTCTCTGCAGTTCTGCAGTTGGCGAAGGGAGAAGATCATGTGTACTGTTGAGCTTTTAGCTCGGAATCCAGAACAGAAGTTAACTCAGCTCAGTTGCAGAGAGACACCATTGTATGGGAAGGGTGAGGGCAGTAACAAATTAAAAATACTATAAATGAATGCACGCAGCATTAGAAATAAGATGGATGAGCTTAAGGCTCTTTTGGAAATTGGCTGATACGATATTGTGGGGATAACTGAGACATGGCTTCAAGTGGACAAGGCCTGGGAAATGAATATTCAAGGCTACACGTGCTATCGTAAGGACAGACTGACGGGCAGAGAGGGTGGGGTGGCCATGTTGGTAAGGGATGATATTCAGTCCCTTGC
>NC_057722.1:8120560-8130622 GCF_004010195.1 Chiloscyllium plagiosum | reverse complement strand
TGCAGCGTAGGTTTACGAGGTCAATTCCTGGAATGGCGGGATTACCTTACACTGAAAGACTGGAGCGACTGGGCTTGTGTACCCTTGAGTTTAGAAGACTGAGAGGGGATCTGGTTGGGACATATAAGATGATCAAAGGATTGGACACTCTGGCGGCAGGCAACATGTTTCTGCTGATGGGTGAGTGCCGAACCAGAGGAGACAGCTTAAAAATACGGGGTAGACCATTTAGGACAGAGATGGGGAGAAACTTCTTCACCCAGAGAGTGGTGGCTGTGTGGGATGCTCTGCCCCAGAGGGCAGTGGAGGCCCAGTCTCTGGATTCAAGAGTTAGATAGAGCTCTCAAGGATAGTGGAATCAAGGGTTATGGAGATAAGGCAGGAACAGGATACTGATTAAGGATGATCAGCCATGATCATATTGAATGGTGGTGCAGGCTCGAAGGGCAGAATGGCCTACTCCTGCACCTATTGTCTATTGTCTATTGTCTATTGAATAACGTGTCCTCACCAGTGGAATTGCTGATAGGGAAATGTTTCAAATGGACGTACCACCTCAGGCTGAACATCAACTCTCAAAAGCACTGGAAGGTTGATTTGATTTGATTTATTACTATCAGGTGTACCAAGGTACAGTGAAAAGTGTTGTCTTACGTGCTGTACAGGCAGATCATATTATACAAACACATCAGGGAAACAGAACAGAGTGCTGAATACAATGTTACAGCTGCCAAGAATGTGCAGAGAGATCAACATTAACATTATAGAGGTCCATTCAAAAGACTGATAAAAGTAGGGAGGAAGCTGTTGAATATTCTTGACTGTACTATCAACGTGGGTCATCCTGACAGATGTTTGGTGATTGTCACTCCCAGAAACTTGATGCTCTTTGTCCATCTCCACCTCAGTACCACGTGCCTTCCACTCTGCTACCTGAAGTGAATGACTAGCTCTTCATATTGCTGGCATTGATGGAGAGAGTGTTGTCTTTACGCCATGCCATTATGCACTCAACAAGCTGAAAAACAAAACAGCAGAAAGGAACAGAGGTGCTACTACTCCAGACACAGAGTGAACACCCAGTCAACCTTAACAGCAGGGCAGGAAGACTGGTTAAGGAACAGTGAGTTAGAAGGCATGGTCATCAGGGAAACAATGCAACCGAAACCTTATATTATCAGAAAAATTAAAGAACTGGGTACTTAAAAAAAAAGAGGGATATTCAACAGGAACAGGAAGGTACTGATCTTACTCAAGCCAAGAGGCGAGACTGAGTATGATTGTTATTAGATGTGGGACAGCCAAACCCATACATCAGGCAGTGTGCAGATGGTACAACTATTCCAGACATGGTAAAACCCCATCACGCTCGTGTTGAACTCAAGTAAGCCAGACCATGACTTCCAGTCAGTGTTTCAGATAGTCTTGGATTGATTCAGATTTTGAGTGGAAGTGATGGTAATAGTAAAAATGATGTTAATAATGACATTAATGATTGCAAAGATTATGTAAGTAAGTAAAAGTAAACTACAGGAATTGTGTAAGCAAAGTAAAGATCATATGCTACTCAGATGACTCTGACATCAATAAGGGATGATTTGGAGGTGCCAGTGATGGACTGGGGTGGACAAAGTTAAAGCTCACACAACACCAGGTTATGGTCCAACAGGTTTATTTGGAAGCACTAGCTTTCAAGGCTCTGCCTTATCATCAGATAGTTGTGGAATAGGGCCATAAGACACCGAATTTATAGTAAAAGGGTTACTATACCATGGAGCTGTAATGATATATTAAACAAATTTAGATTAAGTCTTTCATCTTTTAGAATGAGAAATGCCAGTTTCAGTTCTTTAATATGTAAATCCCAGAATTCCTTTTAAGTTACATGCTCAAGATAGCTTCAGCTTTTCGAACAACTAGTGCCATCTCATCTCAGACAATGCCTAAAGGTATAAGGTTAAAGTCTGTCTGTGTCCTAATGTTGACTGGTTCTATTTTGAAAGTGGGACTTATTGAATCTTATATGGTTTATATATTTTTTGAGCAAAATAATATGTAATTCTGTAAATACCACTTCACTCCATAAACTTATATGTGTGTTCGTGCAGGAGAAACAGAGTGAGTGTATGCATGTGAGTGAGTGTGTGTGTCAATCAGCTTGGTCAAGTATGTGTGTGGGTGTGATAGGATATAAGTCTGTGAGAGGGTGCTTGTGTGGGTCTAAGAGTGGAGGGTGCATGTGTGTGCATATGAAAGAGAGCTTTTGTATGACAATGTAGGGTGTGTGTGTGTCTCACCTGGGGTCACCTGTAGTGTGACATGAACCCAAGGTGCCGGTTGAGGCCATCCTCATGGGTACAGAACTTGGCTATCAGCCTCTCCTCAGCCACTTTGCGTTGTTACTTGTCCAGAAGTCTGCCAATAAGGGAGCTGGTGAAGAGGGAGGTCTTAGACAGTGCACTAGAGAGCTGTATTTGATTACCTACAATGTAAAGATTAAAATAAGAGTGTTACAGTCCATAAGAAATCATAGAGTCATACTTAGTGATAAGGAGTAAACAGTCTGAGGTATGGTGTACATCCAGTCCTCATTATCCTTAAGTAAGCAGTCTGAGGTACGGTGTACATCCAGTCCTCATTGTCCTTAAGGATTAGAGACACAGACTTCTTATAGATAATTAAAAGTGTGGATGGTGCAATTATTTTATTGAGAACAATGGAAGTAAAGACAAGGTATGGGGCTGAATTTGCAAGTAAACAATCCGTGGATAGCGTAGATAATGAGTAGTAAATGTAAGTGCAGACACCCACAGCCTGAGACACTGCAGGCTGGAATCTGAATGCACAGGCAGCAGGGTTGGCTTAATGCACCAGCCAAAGCAATACGCCTCATACGGACTGGGGACAAATGGTGTCTTGGGAGGGCAAATATCTAATTTCAGTGTGACACAAGCCATGCTAACTAAAATAAAAGGACACTTGAACTATCATGCTGACAGGACTCTGCGTGTTGGTGGCTATAAATCTCCCTCGTGTTTGACACCTGCAATACACATGTTTGCAACAACAAAAAAAGAGGACTCCCAGACTCAGTCCTAGGAATAAAGATCAAAATACAGACAATCCCTTAAGATACCAGACAGCTGATCAGCCTGTCCAAATTACAGGGCAGTCCTGTTAGTGCCGTTCCCAGTTGGCACTCCTGATGCTGACAAGTGTTGTGAGTGATCATTCCAGATGCTTAGGAAGTCTCCTGCCCAGGGTGTTGTCAATCACTGAAAGGGGGGGGGAGGGGTGGTAGAGGTTAATGAACTCAGCGAAGCAGAAATATTTCCTGATTGATTAGTGTTTAAAATCATTTCCCCTGGTTAGTATGCCGTGTTATAATTTGGAAAGCCCTGCCTGAAAGGGTGATGGAAGCAGAGGAGCTTATTTCAAAGTGAAGTTGGACATATGAAGGAAAAATGATATGGATTTGGGGAATAAGCTGGAGCTGGGTGTCTAATTGGATAGTACTTTCAAAGGTGAGTACAGACCCGAAGAACAGAATGGTTCCCTTCTGTGCTATAAAATAGATTAGATTCCCTACAGTATGGAAATAGGCCCTTCGGCCCAACAAGTCCACACTGACGAGCAACCCAACCAGACCCGTTCTCCTACATTTACCCCTGACTAATGCACCTAACACTGCCGGCAATTTAGCATGGCCAATGCACCTGAGCTGCACATCTTTAGACTGTGGGAGGAACCCACATCCCTGGTGCTTTGAGGCATTAGTGCTAACCAGTGAGCCACCATGCCGATAGATCTTAGTAATTGTTGAGACATAAGTATTGGCCAGGTCATCAATCCTGACTTTTATTTTCAAATCAGGCATTTAGTTTCTCGAGAAGGGCAACAGCTTAATTTTTTTTTGAATGAAGGCATGTTTTGAGTTATAAGGAGAGGCTGAACAGGCTGGTGCCTTTTCCCTGTAGCGTTGGAGGCTGAGGGGGATGACCGTGAAGAGGTTTATAAAATCATGGAGATCATGGATAGGATAAACAGACAAGGTCTTTTTCCCAGGTTGGGGTAGTCAAAAACTAAAGGGTATAGATTAAAGGTGAGAGGGGAAAGCTTTAAAAGGGACCTGAGGGGCAATGTTTTCATGCAGAAGGTGGACCATGAAATGGAATGACCTGGCAGAGGAAATGGTGGAGGTTGGTACAATCACAGCATTTAAAAGGCATCTGGATGTGTATATGAAGAGAGAGGGGTTTTGGAGGGATATGAGCTAAATGCTGGCAAATGGAACTGGGCCAGATTTGGATGTCTGGTCGGCACAGATGTGTTGGACTGAAGGGTCAGTTTCTATGCTGTGTGCAGTACTGCAGTATCAGCCTGGCTGACTTGCGGAAGGCCCTGGAATGAGACTCATAGCCAAAATCTTCTGGCTAAAAGAGGACAATGTTGTCACTAAATCAAAGCTTTCTCTTCCTTTATACATTTGTCAGATGTGAGCATTATTCATAGGGCCAGCATTTATTTCCAATCCTAGAACGTTACCCTGGGATGTCTTTACATGTTAAGGAAAGCTCATATAAATTCCAGTAGTTGGGTCCTGTGGGAGCAATTTTGAAAACAAGCCCATCAACGTGACCTTGTTTTCAAGAACTTAATTGCGGGCTCCATTCTGTTGCCCTCCCCCATTCTCCTCAACAATGCCACAGACATACATGCACCAGCCTCATAACCACCTACATGGACACATACCAAAGGATTATAAAACAGAGAGACAACATGGCACTATCAGCAACTTATTCATCAAAATCAATATGATAACATTCAGTAATATGCTTGATGCTGGACTCTACCCAGCCCTTTCAGTGTGTTTGAAAAAGGTTGCCTGGCAACTGCGCCCTCCCCAGAAGCTAATTAAGCGAATGCCAGAAAATCATTTCACACTAATTGTTTTTTGTTCCCAAGTGAAACTGGGTTCCAGTTGCAAAACAGGGTAAATAGTATGTTTTAAAAAAAAACAATATTAGCCAATATCTTCGTGGCAATTAATGCTTGACTGGTATATTTTGGAACATCTTTATACATGTTTCTCAGCTCACATAGACTGCAATAGAACAATATACTTAATGATCACGCAATAAAATGCAGAAACCCAGAATGATGCACTTGATGGAGTCTGAATTGCATACAATCAAGCTTTGCAGCTTCATTTCTTTGGTCATTATTTTTGATAACTGCTTTCCCTATATCTGGACCAAGTCACTTTCGTTCCTAATTTTTTTCTAGTTTTGTCAACACTCCATGTCAAAATCACCCTGGGGGACATGGAGATAGTAATATTTCCCATGTGTCTGCTTCCATTGTGCTACAGGTTGCACTTTTGCAAATTGCTGTTGACAGAGTCTTGGTGAATTGTAAACGACACTTTATTGTTTGCAGATACCCTGCCATTGTGTGGCAATTGTGGAGTGAGTGAATGTTTAAATGTGGCAGACTGGTTGGCGGTTGAAGTGTGGTGCTGGGAAAGCACAGCAGTTCAAGCAGCATCGGAGGAGCAGGAGAATCAACGCTTCGGGCATAAGCTCAACTCCTGCTCCTCGGATACTGCCTGACCTGCTGTGCTTTTCCAGCACCACACTCTTAACTCTGACCTCCAGCATCTGCAGTCCTCACTTTTTCCCAGATTGGTTGGCAGTCAAGCAGCTTACTTTATTATGGATGGTGTTGAGCTTCTTGAATAATAAGTGGTTATATGTTCTTTTATTGGTGATCATCATTGTAAAACCTTTGTGTGATGCAAAAGTTGCTCATCAGCTCAAGCCTCAGTGTTGTTCATGCCCTGCGTGGATTGCTGCATTATCTGAAGAAATGTGAGCAGTTCGGAGCATCATGAGGAAACATCCCCACTTACACACTTATGATAAAAGGAAAGCCTTTGGTGAAGTAACTGAAGAAGATGGTTGGGCCTACGTCAGTACCTCAGGAACTCCTGCAGCAATGACCCAGGTTCAATTCCAGCCTTGGGCAACTGTCCGCATGGAGTTTGCACATTGTCCCCATGTCTGCTTGGGTTTCCTCCGGGTGCTCCAGCTTCCCCCCACAGATCTAAACATGTGCAGGTTAAATTGGATTAGTAATGAGAAATGTGGGGTTGCAGGAGATCATAGCGGGTGGGTCTGGGTGGGATGCTCCCTGGAGGATTGGTGTGGACTCGATGGGCCAAATGGCATCCTTCTGCACTGTAGGGATTCTAATATCCCAGGGCTGAGATCATTGACCTCTAACAGCTGCAACCATACTCTGAGCCACCGAGAACTCCCATGGAAAGCTTTCCAATTGATTCCTATCGACATAAATTTTGCGACGGCTTCATGGCTGGCTAAATTGATGCCAAGAGTAGTCACACTTTCAAGTTTACCACTGAAATCAGCACATGTGCTGTGTTTAGAGTTTGAGTAAGTTTGGGAGCTGAGTGACCTACGTGAAACCCAACCTGAGCATCAGTGCAGAGGATCTTGGCGTGTTCATGTGAAAGGACTTCCAGCCATCACCTTGGTGCTCAGCACGTGTAGGCTAACAGGGTGGTAATTGGCTGTATTGAATTTTGTGTTTGTTTTACCCCCTTTATCTCTGATGTGCCAAACCTTTTGTTATCCCTCATAATAAAGCAAACTAGGAGGTGGCAAATGTGGTATTGAAAGATCCAAAATACATTTATTACAGCAAACTAAAACAAATAACTTTTACATTCACAGGTACATCCATATCCGGGTTAACATTAAGCAACTCAGTTATAAATTGTAACATGTTTCCATCAGCGTATCATACTCCAAATAGCCACAGTTCGGATGGGGTATGAGATCTTTGTACCATCAGGTCACATGCTATGATACAGTGACAATGTCATGAGCATGTCTCGTAAAGGTATACTGACATACTGACTGTGAGACATAACATGACAATCTTCATTATGCAAGATTAAAAGAAAATTCTGAAACAGATATGTATGGTTGTACATAGACATGCATTGTCAATTCAATCTTCATAAAAGCAGGTAAATACAGAGTTTACAAAATGAATAATTCAAACTCCAATGTAACACTTTGGAGGTTTGACAACTTGAGTTGATTTGGTGATCCTGTACCCAGAGAGAGAGATTTGCCTGCTGTCTTCGAGAGGCACATGTTTGATAACTTGGTTGTTTTGTTGGTGGTGGTTGTCACTCAACATCACCATACAATCATTGTCATCAGAGCTTTCTTCTTCACTCTCCTCATTCATGATTGGTGGGTCATACATTGACCTGAGCTGGCTTCTGATCCTTTGCAATGTAGCTCAGTGATCAGAAAAGACTTTGTATCACCTGGGTTGGTTGCATCTTCTGGAAATCTTTGCTGCTATCCAAGAGTTTGTATTTGTGCTTCCAACTCAAACTCAGCCATTCCTGGATAATGGGTCTTCTGCAGTTCTTGTAGTGGTTCATCTTTAGCAGTTAAAAGCAACTCTTCAAACTATCTCCGGCCAAATTATCACAGATCAACATTGAGAATGTTTTCAACTTCACCTGATGTGACTGCTTTATATTTGGCCTGCTCCCCAACAGTAAGCTTGATTTGAACCTCATAAACTTTGAATCTACTGAGATCTATGCATATTGGTAGTCCTAACACTGCTGCACCATTGCTGCTGATTCCTGAAGAAGGGCCTGTGCCCGAAACGTCGAATCTCCTGTTCCCTGGATGCTGCCTGACCTGCTGTGCTGTTCCAGCAATAAAGTTTCAACTTTGATCTCCAGCATCTGCAGACCTCACTTTCTCCCCTAACACTGCTGCACCATTGGTATCCACCAGGTCGAAAATTTTGGAAGCCAGATGAGCTTGGGTATTTGCACTGCAATGTGATACTGTCAATGTGTGAAAATGGTGGTCCATCGTGTGCTGTGAGACTGCTGCACCATTGTGGTTGTTTCCCATCTGTTTGCTGGTTGTATGTCTCTTTCATTTCCCCTCTAAATTTGCAGAAGAATGCCCTTTGTCATGGAATGGTTAGACATTTGGTCATTCAGACTTGCCTCCAAGCATATGTTTGTGCTGTGGTTGGGAACCACTTCTCCATTTCTGTGGTATGAAGAGTACAGCTGGTACAAACTATAGATTTGGCCAGACCCTCTGAGCATGGGTGGTGTGGTGACAATAAAATATGGGTCACTCCCAACAGTTGGGTCTTGGAACAGTTTGCCAGTAAGTTGCAGTCTGTTCTCAGACATTCTCCATCCTGGGCCATTAAATAAGTTGAAAATAGCAGTCGTCATGTCAGTGATTGTTGCTGACAACGCTTGGGGTATTGCTAAGGTATTGAACAACGAGTAATTTGGAGAAGTAATCCATCGTCAAAGTGTAATCTTCCTCATGCATTGTTGCTACTTTTGTACAAAGAGTAGTTGGAACATCATGTAGCTGTAAAGTGTCCCTTTGCCACTGGAATAATATGTCATGCCTGATATGCATTTACAAGTCATTGAATATCTTGATTCATCTTTGGACAGTCTACAAAATTATCACCAGCTACCTCATTCAATATCCATGTGTCCCTGATGTAATATAGACATGATATTTGGTATTAGTTCTCAATTGCCCTTGAAATTGACTTGTTATGATATATCAAGTTCCTCTCTGTATGAATAATTGAAAGTTTTCAAATATTTCTTTAGTAATGTCAGACTATCCCTGGATAATGGTCTTCAACATTCTCCTTTAGTAGTTCATCTTTAGCAGTTGCTGATTGCAACTCTTCACACTAGCTCTTGCCAAAGTATAACAGATGAGCCTTGAGAAAGTTTCTAACTTCAACTGATTTGATTGCATTATGCATGGTCTGCGCCCAACATTAGGTGTGATTTGAATTTCATGAGCTGTGATTACACTGAGATCTATACATCCTGCTGCTGCTACACCACTCTATGAGATAGACGACTTTGAGAAGCTAAAGTGAAGTCAGGTATTAGCTCTGCATATGACTCGGTCAATGTATGGAGTTGGTGGTCCGTCACACACTATGGGATGATGTCTTGTAGTTTGCATCAGAATATCAAAGGGGCTCCCTCTACTTTGGCACTGATTTAAAGAAATAAATTTGGTAGAACCAACTGACCTTTGGAGAGAGGTAGAGTTTGAAAGACTTTCAAAGTTTGTAAAGCTGTCTTTCCTTTCAGGAAAGTTTTGTAACTATGCTGTGCACAGCATTAAACAGCATTCAGCCCTTCCTGAAGAAGGGCTTATGCCCGAAACGTCGATTCTCCTGTTCCCTGGATGCTGCCTGACCTGCTGCGCTTTTCCAGCAACACATTTTCAGCTCTGATCTCCAGCATCTGCAGACCTCACTTTCTCCTCACAGCATTAAGCAGCCAGTTTAAAATTATTCCAAAATCAGAACGCCAGGCTATCAGTTCTTTTCTATTAATGACAGGGAGGTCTTCAAATTTGAAACAATGTAGACTTTATTCAGATAGAACTTAGCTTCTGGCTGCTCAATGCCTACTTATAGGTCACCAGCTAATGCTACTGATTGTCAAAATGCTTTGATATCCAAGGTGGTTCTCGAATTGATCTTCAATTAGGTTTTCAACCATTTGCCGTAAGATCTTGGACTTATCTATTTAAAAACAATCACAAATGATTTGGATGTGAGCATAAGAGGTAAAGTTAGTAAGTTTGCAGATGACACCAAAATTGGAGGTGTAGTGGACAGTGAAGAGGGTTACCCCAGATTACAACAGGATCTGGACCAGATGGGCCAATGGGCTGAGAAGTGGCAGATGGAGTTTAATTCAGATAAATGTGAGGTGCTGCATTTTGGGAAAGCAAATCTTAGCAGGACTTATACATTTAATGGTAAGGTCCTAGGGAGTGTTGCTGAACAAAGAGACCTTGGATTGCAGGTTCATAGCTCCTTGAAAGTGGAGTTGCAGGTAGATAGGATAGTGAAGAAGGCGTTTGGTATGCTTTCCTTTATCGGTCAGAGTATTGAGTACAGGAGTTGGGAGGTCATGTTGCGGCTGTACAG
>NC_057722.1:8118161-8120459 GCF_004010195.1 Chiloscyllium plagiosum | reverse complement strand
CAGAGGGTGGTACGTGTGTGGAATGAGCTGCCAGAGGAAGTGGTGGAGGCTGGTACAATTGCAACATTTAAGAGGCATTTGGATGGGTATATGAATAGGAAGGGTTTGGAGGGATATGGGCTGGGTGGTGGCAGGTGGGACGAGATTGGGTTGGGATATCTGGTCAGCATGGACGGGTTGGACTGAAGGGTCTGTTTCCATGCTGTACATCTCTATGACTCTATGACCATTGCTAACCTGATGTAAACCCTCCTGAGATAAGAAACTATAATGTGGGCAATGTGGTATCAAAAGTCACAAAAGTGATTTATTACTGCTTACTAATATATGCAAATATTGCATTCAAAAATACTATCATCCTGGGCTAAGTAAAGCTATTCAGTTAAAAGGTGTAGCATGTTTCCTTCATGAGTCATGCCTCAAGTGGCTCCTGTTAAAATGGACAATGCATCTTTATACCATCAGGTCACTATTATGAAACAAAATATAAGATTTGTCCTGGGCAAATGATTACGGCCTTCCAGGAAGACAATAGAAAAGCTTTCAGTCTGTAAATGTAAAAGGACCTAAATCTCTTTTTCTCTCTCTCCCCCTCCCTCCCTCTCTCTCCTGCAGGAAGAATAAACAGAAAATCTCCTCAGAGTTGTTGTGACTCACCATTTCCCAGTAAACTGCTCTTGCTGCAAATTCTGTATTAACAGGAAAAGGGAAAAGAAAAGTCACCTTTAGAGGTGCTGAAAGGGCAAATCCTCAATTCAATGGAAGACAGAGAATCAGTACATCAACAAACTCAGGTCACCAGCAAAGAATCAGAAGCAGTCAAAAGAAAGCAGCTGATTGAAAACTGTGATCCAGACTGATGCCAGAACGGTGCTTTTTTGACTATTTTCCCTCCCGCACCCACAACACCTGTGTCTTGTCTCTATGAATCTGTTGGGTTGTGTCTGGAAAATATTTTTAAAAAGGAATAGAGTTTAGGTTAAGGAGTTAAAACCTAACACTTCATGTTTCTTTTTCACAATTGGTTAAAAACAGCTTATTGGCTGTAAGTGATTATTTTCTCGTTAATGAATAAACCTATGTGTATGTGCTTTTAAACTGAATTATGCAGTTTGCTAGAATTGTGCAATTCAGCAGTTTAATCAAATTTTCACATTTTTGATGACTCCAGGAACAGTGTAAGATCCCAGTCTGCCAGTATAGTGGTCGTTCTGAAACAGATTGGTCAAAGAGCAGAGTGTGTGGAGAATGAAAGTGGCGAGTTAATCCTTTTACCTCTCCAATCATGGAAGGTGGAAACAGTGAGACGTTCTATCCTTCCCAGGCTGAATATTATACCACTCAGCCAGGAACAATCAAGAATCTGTTATTATGCTGAGTACTCCTGAGCATGCACAACTGATCTTGATTGACAAAACAATTAAAAGACTGTCACAGGGCAAAGTTATCCTGAACACACACCCACCCACTCACAGAGATGAGATAAAAAGGTAAAAACAATGACTGCAGATGCTGGAAACCAGATTCTGGATTAGTGGTACTGGAAGAGCACAGCAGTTCAGGCAGCATCCAAGGAGCAGTGAAATCAATGTTTCGGGCAAAAGCCCTTCATCAGGAATAAAGGCAGAGAGCCTAAAGCGTGGAGAGATAAGCTAGAGGAGGGTGGGGATGGGGAGAAAGTAGCATAGAGTACAATAGGTGGATGGCGGAGGGGATGAAGGTGATAGGTCAGGGAGGAGGGTGGAGTGGATAGGTGGAAAAGGAGATAGGCAGGTAGGACAAGTCTGGACAAGTCATGGGAACAGTGCTGAGCTGTAAGTTTGGAACTAGGGTGAGGTGGGGGAAAGGGGAATGAGGAAACTGTTGAAGTCCACATTGATGCCCAGGGGTTGAAGTGTTCCAAGGCGGAAGATGAGGCGTTCTTCCTCCGGGCGTCTGGTGGTGAGGGAGCGGCGGTGAAGGAGGCTCAGGACCTCCATGTCCTCAGCAAAGTGGGAGGGGGAGTTGAAATGTTGGGCCACGGGGCGGTGTGGTTGATTGGTGCGGGTGTCCCGGAGATGTTCCCTAAAGCGCTTGCTAGGAGGTGCCCAGTCTCCCTAATGTAGAGGAGACCGCATCGGGAGCAACGGATACAATAAATGATATTAGTGGATGTGCAGGTAAAACTTTGATGGATGTGGAAGGCTCCTTTAGGGCCTTGGATGGAGGTGAGGGAGGAGGTGTGGGCACAGGTTTTACAGTTCCTGCGGTGGCAGGGGAAAGTGCCAGGATGGGAGGGGGGGTCGTAGGGGGGCGTGG
>NC_057722.1:7992596-8117301 GCF_004010195.1 Chiloscyllium plagiosum | reverse complement strand
AAAGTCTTTTCCCTGGGGTGGGGGAGTCCAGAACTAGAGGGCATAGGTTTAGGGTGAGAGGGGAAAGATATAAAAGAGACCTAAGGGGCAACTTTTTCACGCAGAGGGTGGTATGTGTATGGAATGAACTGCCAGAGGAAGTGGTGGAGGCTGGTACAATTGCAACATTTAAGAGGCATTTGGATGGGTATATGAATAGGAAGGGTTTGGAGGGATATGGGCCGGAGGCTGGCAGGTGGGACTAGATTGGGTTGGGATATCTGGTTGGCACGGACGGGTTGGACCGAAGGATCTGTTCCCATGCTGTACATCTCTATAACTCTATGACTCTATGATAGAGGTTGTAGGCTTGGAAGGTGCTAGTGAAGGAGACTTGGTAAATTGCTGCAATGCATCTTGTGACTGGAGCACACTGCTGTGACTGTGCATCAGTGCTGGAGGACATGAATTTTTAAAGTGGTGAATGGGCATCGTACTTTATCGTAGATAGTGTTAAACCTCTTGAGCATTGTTGGCCCTGCAGGCAAGTGGACTGTAATCCATCACATCCCTAACTTGAGTCTTGTGGACAATATTTTAGGGAGTCAAGGGATGACTAGAGTGATAGAATTACCCAATACGGAAGCAGACCCTTTGGTTCAACCCATCCATGCCGAGCAGATATCCTAAATCAATCTAACCCTAGTTGCCTGCATTTGGCCCATATCTCTCTAAATCCTTCCTATTCATGCACCTATACTCACCACAGCATGCCGAGCTTCTAACCTGATTTTGTCGCCATTGAATTTATGTGGAGAAGGTGAAGACTGCAGATGCTGGAGAATATACTAGAGTCGAGAATGTGGTGCTGGAAAAGCACAGCAGGTCAGACAGCATCCCAGGAGCAGGAGGATCAACGTTTCAGAGTTGGTTGGTGTGGGTGCTGGAGATGTTCTCTGAAACGTTCTGCAAGTAGGCGTCCTGTCTCCCCAATGTAGAGGAGACCACAAAGAGAGCGATGCACTCTACACTGGGGAGTCAGGAACGCCTACTTGCGGAACACTTAAGAGAACATCTCCGAGACACATGCACGAAGCAACCCGACCGCCGCGTGGCCAAACACCTTAACTCCTCCTCTCACTCCGCCAAGGACATGCAGATCTGGGGCTTCCTCCATCGCCACACCCTTACCACTCAGTGCCAGGAGGAGGAACGCCTCATCTTCCAGCTTGGGACCCTCCAACCACACAGCATCAATGAGGATTTCACCAGTTTCCTCATTTCCCCTCCCCCCACCTTATCCCAGTTCCAACCTTTCAAATTGGCACCATCCTCTTGACCTGTCCCGTCCGTCCATCTTCCTTCCCACCAATCCTCTCCACCCTCCTCTGTGACCTAGCACCTTTACCCCCACCTCCATCTACCTATTACAATCACAGCTACCTTTACCCCAGCCCCAGCCCCTCTCCCATTTATCTCTCCATCCCCTTGGCTCACAAGCCTCATTCCTGATGAAGGGCTTTTGCTCGAAACGTTGATTCTTCTGCTCCTCCGATGCCATCTGACCTGCTGTGCTTTTCCAGCACCACAGTCTCCACTCTGAATTTATGTAGCTGACCCAGGTTAGTTTCTGGTCAATGATAACATGCACGATGTTGATAGTGAGAGGTGTAGTAATGTCAGTGGCATTGAATGTCAATGGGTAATGGTTAGATTCTCTCTCGTTGGAGATTGTCATTTCCTGGCACTTGTATGGCACAAATATTACTTGTCACTAATCAGTGCAAATGATTGAGTGTTGTTCATGCCTTGCTGCAAAGAGAAATGGAGTGCTTCAGTATCTGAGGAGTCGCAAACTATGAAGAATGATGTGCAATCATCAGCAAATATCCTCATTCCTGACTTTATATTGGAGGATAGGTCATTGGTGAAGCAGCTGAAGTTAACTGATACTACCTTTTTTGTTGGAAATTCATTTAATTCAAATTCCCAGTTGTCATGGTGGGATTTGAACTCTTGTTCCTGTTTCATTAATCCAGCTAGAAACCTGACTGTCACAAGTTGCTACTCCTCCAGAATTACCCTGGAGTTTTCAATAATTCTGCGTTAATCATGACTACATTGCAATTCAACAGTGTTCCGAATAGCCCAGGAAACTAAAATTGCAAGGACATTTAAAAATGTTGTTTTCATATTTTTTATTTAAGCACTTTGGTACATTAGTTATGAACATATTAGAGGTTTTTAAACAGACCCGCTTACTTGGCTGGGAATTAGAGGTGGGAAGTCAAGTCATGAATCCTCCAGGAATAGACCGAAGCAGTGTTGGCAGCCGGACACTGGAAGATCCTAAGTTTAATCTCCAATGCTGATGCAGGTCAGCATTTGAGCATTTATAGTTGATGGATTTCAAATGGAGCTTCAGTTTAATGTCTCTTCCAAGTGTGTTCAACTAAACATCTTGTTTATGCTCTAAGCTCCTATCCTAAGAAGGTGGGGTGTTGAATTTTGTAGGGTAAATCAGGGCAGGACTTATTCACTTAATGGTAAGGTCCTGGGACGTGTTGCTAAACAAAGAGACTTTAGGGTGCAGAAGTCACACATAATAGGGTAAAGAAGAAGACTCCACGACTCTAACAGTCAGCAATGCCAATATTGAACAAATGAAAATCTGACCTCTGCCTCATGCCATTCAGTGGTATTGCCAATACAAAGTCCTCCACTTTCAACATCTGGGGTGGTGTTACCATTGACCAGAAACTGAACTGGACTAGCTATATAAAACCTGTGTCTACAAGAGCAGGTCTAAAGCTAGGAGTTCTATGATGGGTACTCACCTCCTGACTCACCATCATTGGTGGCACAGTGGTTCAGTGGTTAGCATTGCTGCCTCACAACACCAGGGACCCAGGCTTGATTCCACCCTGACATAGCTATCTAAGTGGAGTTCGCACATTTTCCCCATGTTTGTGTGGGTTTGCTACAGTTTCCTCACACAATCCAAACATGTGCAAGTCCTGTGGATTGGCCGTGGGAAATGCAACGTTTCAGGGATAGTTTAGAGGGGATGCTCTTCAGAGTGTCAGTGTGGACTTGATGGGCTGAATGGCCTGTTTCCACACTGTTGTGTTTCTATGATCTCCCCAGTATCCTAGTCAACATTGGTGAAGCAAAATAATGCAGATTGCTGGAGGTTATTATTAAAACAGATAACCTGGAGGTTATTGTATTGTTGTTCGTGGGATCATGCTATGTATAACTTGGTTGCCATTTTTCCTTGAAGTTTAACAGACTCTACACTTCAAAAACACTTCATCAGCTGTAAAACGCTTTGGATCATCATAAGATTGTGAATCGTGCAATATAAATTTAAATGTGTTCACTTGCTCTTGTGTTCATTTCTTTAGCTGGGAGATTAGCCCACTGAAGTGTAGCGAAACAGTCTCTAAGCTTGCTCAGAGTTGTTTAATTTTATATTCATATCCTCCAATTTACTGTTCGCTGTACAAATTTTCTATTAACTGTGTTCGCTATTTATCTCTGTCCAGTTTCTAAGTGACTGGAGGTCTCCTTCAATAATATCTGTCTCATTGAAATGCACTGTTCTCCTATATGCATGTCATCCTCAAACTTAAATGATTAATTACAATACCCCTGCCAAGGTCATTAATAACTCCTCTGAACAGCATTGTCCATTACAGCATTATCATTGTTAATTACCAGAAAATTTACAATCCCTTAGGGCACAAATCAGTGCACACCTCGATAAAGCATTTTCAAAAAGCCCGACAAAAAATTATTGTTTTGGGCAATCGCACATCTCCCTGTTAGCACTGATCACAACCTAGACTAAAACAAAAGGATCAGAATTTGTGTAGCGTCTTTCCCAACCTCACTACGTCTGAAAGTGCTTTGCAACTAACTGTGTGCTTTTGGATTATTGTGATCGAAGACTACGACCATTTACGCCAGCCAGTTGTCACAAAAATGCAAAAAAAAACCCTCATGTGACAATGCTGATACTGGCTGAGGGACAAATGTTAAAGCCAAGACAGTTTGAAGTTGATTATATTGCTGTTCCACTTCGACTTAGGTCTCGATATTCTCATTTACTGACAGGTGATTGTTACAGTGCCGGGGAAGTTCAATACATTGTACATACTTGACAACATTTGACAATGGATTCACACAAAGATGTAGAAATTGGACTTCATCAGACATTCAATGATATTGGAAAGAATGTATGTGAGTGTTGAGGTAGTTGATGTCTACGCAACTTGCAGCCATTAATGGATGGAGACTTAAAGATGGGACATGGAAATATGCCACATTCATTCCGAGGATCAGAGATAATTAATGTTGTAGGAAGGGGAGTCAGCTATTCAGCCCCTCAACCTCATTCAACCAACTAGCACACTTGCCTTCATTGCTCAGTCATTTGAATATTGGAGTTCATGTTGAGGTTGTACAGGGCGTTGGTGAGGCCTCTTCTGAAGTACTGTGTCCAGTTTTGGTCATCCAGTTTTAGGAAGGATATTATTAAGCTGGAGAGATTTACCAGGATGTTGTTGGGTATGGAGAGTTTGAGTATAAAGAAAGACTGGATAAACTGGGAATTGTTTTCACTGGAGCATTGGAGGTTGAAAGGTGACCTTATAGAGAATTATAAAATCATGAGGGGTGTAGATAAGGTGAATGGCAGAAGCCTGTTCCCTAGGATGGGGGATTTCAGGACAAGGGGGCATATTTTTCAGGTGAGAGGAGAGGTGGGGCGGCACGGTGGCACAGTGGTTAGCACTGTTGTCTCACAGCGCCAGAGACCCGGGTTCAATTCCCGACTCAGGCGACTGACTGTGTGGAGTTTGCACATTCTCCCCGTGTCTGCGTGGGTTTCCTCCGGGTGCTCCGGTTTCCTCCCACAGTCACAAAGATGTGCGGGTCAGGTGAATTGGCCATGCTAAATTGCCCGTAGTGTTAGGTTAAAGGGGTAAATGGAGGGGTATGGGTGGGTTGCGCTTCGGCGGGTCGGTGTGGACTTGTTGGGCCGAAGGGCCTGTTTCCACACTGTAAGTAATCTAATCTAAATTTTAAAAAGATATGAGTGTTCAGCCCTGCTGCGTCAGGGCCCCAGGGATTTGGGTTTGATTTGACCCTTGGGCGATTGTCTGTGTGTAATGTGCATATTCTTTCTGTGTCTGAGTGGGCTTTCTCTGGGTGCTCTGGTTTCATTCCACAATCCAAAGATTGGTCATGCTAAAAATTGCCCATAGTATCCAGGGATATGCAGGCTGGATAGGTTAGTCATAGTAAATGAAGTTAACAGGGATGGGGTGGGTCTGGTTGGACTGCTCTTTGGAGAGGTGATACAGACTCATTGGGCTGAATGGTCTCTATCTGTACTGTTGGGATTCTGCATAAACTAGACACTGTAGACAGATAGAGTAAGACTGAACTTTTAACACTGGTTCAAGCAATTTGCTTTCTTCTATTGATTTATGCGATATGAGAATTGCAGGCTGGTCCAACAGTTATTGCCAAATAATTACTCTTTCGAAAGTGGTGGTGCAAGCGGGCATCAGAGCCGCCCTGCTTTTGCCACGGGACTATGCCTACATCAGGAAACTATAAGAATTCATTTTGTGTTTTAAACAGCAGTCGCAGCTTTAAACCCACAGAACTCAGCAGCTGCTGGTCCGCCCACTTGACCGGGAGATAGGAGACAGAGGACAGATCAAATCCTCACTAGACCAACACTACCCATGACTCATAGACCAAAACTCCGGAATTAATTAATATGGAAACCCATCTCCTAATCACATCAAGAGACTGACTGAAACACACCCATACCCATTGATATGGAACCACCCTGACACAAAGGACAGGCATCCACCAGACAGGAACGGACAGACCAATACACACCAACACCCCAAGGGAACAAAGGGGGGTGCTAGCCCCTGCCCTCACAAGCAGATAATACCCGGACCCGTTTTACATAAACCAATTAGCACCCTATTGTGCGTGCCCTGCAACTCTCCTGGGACGGCAGGAAACATAGTATTTGCACCTACTCCAGTGATGATGGGGAACTATCATCCCATTCATCCTCAAATTCCACACATCCTGACAACTAAAAGTATATAATATGTAGCAGGGCAGCGGGAACAGCAGAGCAGCCGAGATTCGGACCTCGGTTGGTCTCCGCCGGCGTTACTGTAGCAATAAACGTTACCGATTGTTGAACCGCACTCTGGGCTCGGACTGATATCATTTCATCTGCGCTAACAGTGGTGAGCTCCCTTCTGGCTTTGATGTGGGACTTTGGGATGTAGTCATGCCCGCTCTGCTGTTCGGAATATCGATCCAGAATTTTGTCTCAGCCACAGTGAAGGTGTGGCAAAATATTTCCAAGTCAGGATGATGTGTGGCTTGGAGAGGAACCTATACATGATGGGTTTTTTAAAACATGTATCTGTTGCCATTGCCCTCCTAGATAGTTTTGACCACAGGTTTGAAAAAGTTGCTGAATGAGACTTGGTGAGTTACTGCAGTACATCTTGTAGACAAGACCCCCAGCAACCACTGTACATTAGGATTATTGAGAATGTTTTGTGAGCTATCAATCAAGCAAACTGCTTTGTCCTTGATGATGTTGAGCTTGACTTTATTTAGGTCGGTACTCTTTCAGTCAAATAGTCAGTATACCACCACACACCCGACTGTGACTTGTAGACGGTGGACAGGAAATAGGGAAACAAGCAACATTCTATCTAAATTGCGTGTGTGCAGCTACTCCAAGGGTTTTGCATGTGGCGATCAACATCAGCACGTCAACCCGAGGCATTAACTCCTTTTTCAGAAATCGTTGCCTTACACAGACATAGGAAGCCTGCGCAGCTGCAAAGAAAATTCGAGGGAATGCTGGACACAAGGTGAATTACTCGATACAGAGTTCCCAGCCTTTCACCTGAACTTGTACTCCATAAGTCACTGACTTTTCCAGTTTCTTGTCAATGTTAACTCTCCAGGATATTGATAATGGTGAATTCAGCAATGGTAATGCCACAAAATCTCGAGGGATGACGGTTAGTTCTCTCATTTGAGATGGTCACTGATTAGCACTTGTACAGTGTTGTTCATGCTACTTTTCAGCCTGGATACTGTCCAGGTCTTTCTCCATCTGGACCTGGTCAACATCGGTATCTGAGGAATTGTGAACGTTATGCAATCATCAGTGAACATCTGACCTCATGCTGGAATGAAGTCATAGATAAAACAGCTGAAAATGGTTAGGCCGAGGACTCTACCATTAGGAATTCCTGCTGTAGTGCCCAAGGATAGATATGATTGACCTCCAGAAAACAGAAGTTTCTTCCTTTGTCCTATGTATAACTCCAGCCACGGCAGAGTTTTAATTCTCATTGACCCAGTCAAATGCCATCTTGCTGCGAAGGGCAATCACTCTCACTCACCTCTGAAGCTCAGCATCTTTTGTCCATGTTTGGACCAAGACTGTGGTGAGGTCAACTGGCCATGGCAGATCCCAAAGTGATCTTCTACTCCTAAATTGTCACAGGTATCCACTTGGATGGAAGTGGTGCTGACTGTTTAGCTATACTGTCACCAGGAAAGTGGAACTTTGCTCGTTGCCATATTAATACCAATTCAACAGCAGTATTAAAGAAGCAATAAGCCAGTGCTCCACATGTAAATATAAACATACAGGGTGTGTGACTAATTGCAGAGGAGTCTCTCGAATTTCCATTGCATCTCACCTAAAAGTATTAGAGCTTTCCTGTGAATCTGACTAACATTGTACCTGCTTTGGAAAAAATATCAGTATAGTATGCCACCTTTACTCTGTATCTAACCTGTGTTATACTTCTCTTGGGATTGTTGGTTCAGATAGTGTAGAGAGAAAGTTTTATGTTACATCTAACTTGATCTGAGTGTGTTTCTGGAGCAGTGCAGAAGGACCTTTATTTTGGATCCAACTTGTATTGGACCTGACCTCAGAATCTTTGCTTGTGGAAGATGGATCAAGTTGTACCCTGGATCTAACCTGATCCTGCCTGGAACAGTGTACACTACATCTAACCAACACTGTCTCTGTCATGGGATGTCAGGAGGAGACGATGGCATAGTGGTGATGTCACCGGTTTAGATATCGCAAGACTCAGGGGTCATGGGTTCACATCCCACCATGTCGGCTGGTGGAGTTTAAATTGAAATAGAATGAAATCAACAAGTGGTTTGGGGCGTGAATGGTTGAGCAATGCCAACAGCATGGGTTCAACTCCTAGATGGGCTGAGATTACCATGGGGGCCCTGCCCTCTCCAGCTCACCTGAGGTATGGTGACTGTCATCTTAAACTCTCGAATAAGGAGCTGAGACTACAATGAACTTTATCTTTGCTTGCTGGGTATAACTGCATTTTGAAAAATGCAATATGTTAACCAACACTGAAACCTGATCTTCTACTCCTAAATTGCACAGTGTGGAAGGAACTTTGGACCCTTTCTCTGTCTATTGAATTCAGCAAGTGAGTGTTTGATGAAGGAATATTATGGTAATTTAGTTAACTTATTCTCAGTTCAGATCTTTCCATGGTTCCTCCAGAGGACCATGGGGTAATTTGTTGTGTTAAGCAGCCTGAGTGATTTACTGACTCATAATACTGGCTGAGAGCACAACACAGGGACTTAACAGCTAGGAATATTGTTCTCATTTCTGGGTACCACACTATAAGAAGGATGTGAGGTCATTGGATGTCAATGCAGCAGAGATTCATAAGGATGGTTCTAGGGATGAGACACCTCAGTTCTGAGGACAGATTGGAGAGATTGGAACTGCTCTCTTTTGAGACAAGAAATCTAAGAGGAGGTCTGATACACATTCTCAAAATTATGATCAGTTTGGACAGAATAGATAGGAAAAAAATGGTTCCCATTTGTAAAAGGAACAAGAATGAGAGGCCACAGATTCAAAATGAATTGCAAAAGAAGCAATTGTGACATGAGAGAAAAAAAAATAAAGAATGAGTTGTTCAGACCTGGAATGTACTGCCTAAAAATGAGGTGGAGGATGAATCAACTGAAGCATTAGAGAGTGCATTAATGATTATTTGATTTTTAAAAAAATGATGAACATAATGTGCAAGGGTGTGTGAATTAGGTTGGAAAATGGTAATAGATCATGATTCTCATTTGGAGAGCTGAAACAGACATGATTTGATTTATTATTGTCACATGTACTGAGATACAGTGAAAAGTATTGTTTTGTGTGTTGTCCAGGCAAATCATCCCTTATGTAAGTAAGGTAATAGAAAAGAATGCACAATACAGTGTTACAGCTACAGAGAAGGTACAGAGAAAGATCAAGAGGTTTATTCAAACATCTGATACTGGGGGGAAATAACTGTTCTTGAATCTATTGGTATGTGTTTTCAAACTTTTGTATCCTTTACCTGATGGAAGAGGGTGGAAGAGAGTATAACCAGGGTGGGAGGAGTCTTTGATTATATTGGCTGCTTTCCTGAGGCTGTGGGAAGTGTAGACGGAATCAATTGATGGGCTGCTGGTGTTCATGATGGTCTGAGCTGTGTTTACAACTCTCTGTAATTTCTTGTGGCCTTGGGCAGGACACTTGCCATACCAAGCTGTGATGCATTCAGAAGGATGCTTTCGCTGGTGCATTTATAAAAACTAGTATGGGTCATTGTGAACAAGCCACATTTCCTTAGCCTCCTGAGGACATATAGGTATTGGCATGCTTTCTTGACGATGGACAAAATGGTCTCTTTCAGCACCATTACATGTTTGTGATTACCGTGTAGAGAATGTTCATTTCTTTCATACATGCATTTCTTCAATCTCTCCAGGAGCAGCCCGGGTTACTACTAGATGAGGTAACACTGAAACCAAACCGTTGCTTTATTTCACAATAATGTGTTCAAACAGAGTAACATTAGATCAGATTCATTTATTTCCATCAAAATAGTTTATTCTCAAGCTATATAAAAGTAACAAACACAGTGCACAACCTGACTCAGTGAGTCATCTTAATTGCATTTGAGCTTATTTTGCTACTCTCTCCACATATCTTCTGACACAGTATTGGAGCCATCCCTCTCCCTGGCTTTAACACTTCCTGCTGTGTTTTTCGGCATTCTAGTCAATTTGATACCTCTCCCCTCAGAGTGGAAACCACAAGACTAACCTGGTGATGAGCTCTGCTAAATTTAAAACAGCAATGACGAGTGTGGGTGATTACTGAAACGTCAAGTTATCTTTTCTTGCTTCAGCACACAAAGCTGATTTACATCTGTATAATTCTGATGATCATGTAATTTCAGTTGTTCAGAGTGGTTTAGCTCAATGGCAGAAATTTTAACATTTTATTCTGATGCCCCCCACTTTGGGGAAATGTAACATTGTTCTGTGAGAGTGCTTGATAAACGGTCTCGAAGATAGAATAAACTTTTTAAAAAAAAAATCACATCTATCCTGGCAGTGCAAAAAGGGTCTGTGTGAATTCTGGCCCAGGGTTGCTTAATGTTGGCACTTTTCACAAAAGTATTTAGTTCCCTGCACTGATAGAAAAATAGGGAAGATGCCTCACACTCCAACAAAAAAAACAGTGAGAATCAACATGAACAAAAGAATTGACTGGGTATCAGTTTAAATATAGCTGTAGTTGTCCAGTTCTACAGATGGTGATGATGAACCACTTCGCAATCCAGCATCCCCATAAAAACCATCTTTTTTGCTTGAGGGGCGACCTGAAAGAGAGAGAGAGAGACAGGGAGACAGAGAGATTACATCAACAATTACAACATGTTTAGAATAAGTTATGGCCATTTTGGCTTTTTGAACCTCAATGCTCTGGTATCTGAACCTGCCACCACAGCCCATTCAAGCCAGTGCCCTCACCCTCCCTTCAAATCTCCAGCCTACAAGACCCTAATTTTTCCATTGAAGTTCATTTTTCTACTACTCTAACAATTCTGCCTCAGTCTGCCTCCGTTATCAAAGCTTGTTCTTTAGTACCCTCACTCTCCTGTTAAAGCCTATTCTTTTCAATTTTAAATCATCCCTTAAATTCCCACATCAGTACTACTTCTGTTTTCCTGTAACCTGAGTTTTCTCATCAAAGCATTATTCTTCCAGTTTCCCAAATTTTTCATTGAAGCTTATATTTCTTTAGCTCTCCTACCAATGCTTACTCTTCCAGTCTGCTAACTCTTCCATCAAACCTATTCCTCTAGTATCCTAAATCTCCCACTGAAGTCCATCCCTCAAGTCACCTTTCCCACAAAGCCCATTCCCCAGGATCGAATTCTGCAATCCATTCACATTTTGAATAATACACACATGCACCGCAACAATTGCCCACTCCTTGTTCTGCTTTCCAAACATTCTTTTAGATTACATTTTACTTTCCAATGCCTGCTTCAAATGTTCTTTGTGCTTAAGTAATGCACAATATGATATCTTACCTTTATGCACCATTAAATCTTTATATTGGCTAATAGCATGACAGAGCATTGTTTGCATTTGTTCTCAAATGTTGCCCCCAAAAACTGTTCTTTTTTAGAATCCCTAGAGTGTGGAAACAGGCCATTCGGCCCCACAAGTCCACACTGACCCTCCAAAGAGTAACCCACCCAGATCTATTCCCCATTACTCTACATTTACCCCTGACTAATGCACCTAACCTATACATCCCTGAACACCATGGGCAATTTAGCATGGCCAATTCACCTGACCTGCACATCTTCGGACTGTGGGAGGAAACCGGAGCACCTGGAGGAAACCCACACAGACACGGGGAGAATGTGTAAACTCCACACAGATAGAAGATTTCTGGGCTTTTCCCTAATCCGCCATTGAAGTAAGTGAGGAGGAGACCACTCCAGTGGACATTTGCGGTGCCAATGGCAGGAAAAACCACTTACTTTTTCATTTTATACAAGCTGCTTCACACAACAGTTCCATGACAAGATTTTTAAATGACACAAGTCAGTCAGATGTTCCTTACAGAAACAATCAATGGTTTCACGAAGGAATTGGGAGAGCATTTGAAGAAAATCAATGTGCAGGGCTCTGGAAATAGAAGGAGAAATGGGATTGAATGGGTTGCTCTATAAAGCACCAGCAGAGATCCAATAGACTGGATGGTCTTCTCCCTGTCCTAATGTGTTTAGGACTATATAAAGACTGACAGATTATGGTATTCTAGCACTAGCTTTCGGGAACGTGTCCAAGCTAAATTGTTCATGTTGTTTCTGGCAGCCTTCAATTAACGACTGAGAAGGTAGCTTCACTCTTCGACCTCATCGAAGCACTTCATTAAAACAGATCTAACTGCAACAGAAGACGAAAGGGAGCTCCGTCTATCAAGTGGAATGATAATCTGATTGGTACAGGTTTACCCCTCGGCCACACGGGGAGACAAAGCGAAATGCACCTCACGCATTCAATTAGTGGAACTTGAAGAACAATTTAGGCAATTGGGAGTTTAAAGAGGCAGGCAAATTGACAATATTGAAGTTAACGTTTGATTACAAGCTGGCAGTGTAGCAACTGGCCTGAGGCATTGCAAAACAATCTAATACAGTGGATGCCTGCAACTGACCAGCTGTATTAGACTTCTCCATGTCAAGCATGCCTGCAGTGTTTAACTCTGACAGTCTGCATTAACAGATGGGAAATGTTTAGTCTTGTGTGTGGTTAGTGGCTACATACTTAAAGGTATATCTGTACATTTAAGATGTGTATCTCAAAGCAGTAAGCATTTAAGAGAGTGAAAAGGATTCGATGAAAAATGTGGAGGTTATTGAAATATATGCATGAGGTAGACACATCCATACATCTAGACAATATGGACTTTATCTCATTAACTAAATGAAGAAACTGAATTCTTGAATGGACCTGGAAGTATACCACCATTTCTTCAAGGATATGATGGCATGGTGGTAGTGATCGTAAGAGCCAAGGAAGTCCAGGATCATGTCTTACATACACCAAAAGTGTGAATGGCTGAACATGTTTATTGAAAATATATATTGCCATTCCTTCAATGTTGCTGGGTCTATTGGAACTCCCTTCCTAGTGGCGTACAGCACATTGTGACGATGGTATGTTTTGTCCTGGTTTCTTTTAGATAGAGATTGGGGTATAAGTGCTGAACAGTCTATGAGAAGATAAGCAACTTGTGAAGTCTTGTATTTTTTAAAGTTGGAACAATAAAAGTAGCCTGAATGGGTGTGGTCAAGCTCTCACAGACCAAGGACTTATAGCTTTCAGCAATTGCTGCTGTGGGCTTGAAGAATTGGAAGCTATTTTTCCCGCTCTCAATTACAGCCAAGGCTGCTGGATTGCATGTGAGACAAAACCTGTTTTCTGAATTTGCTGAAGGGTGTGCTTATGGAATGTTACAATATTGGAACAGTTAATTAGTACTAGTTACTGTATCTGTCATTTTGTTAAGTTTCCCAATAGAGTTACGTACTTCTAAATTCTTCTTTCTTTTGTTGTGTTTTAACTATAGTATTTGAATTGTGTTTTGCTTAATGTTGACCAGTCAAATTGCATTTGGAACACAGCACTTCACATTTGCCTTTAAAATAAGAAACATTAGGGTCCAAGTTACCTTCTTACAGGGGGTCTGGTCTGGTCCATAATGACATTGACAGCAGTTGTTGAAGAAGGCAGTTCAACACTGCTTCTCAAGGGCAACTGGGCATGGGCATGAAATGCAAACAATGCCGCATCCCAGGAATGAATTAAAAACATAGGGTGCCCTCACCTTTTGTTAAGTAGCATTCATCCTTGTGAAATTCGTTCCACGCTGTCACCTTGCAGGCCTTGCTGCAGTAGTACACCTCCTTGCACCGACTGCACGTGATCAGCCGAACGCCCACCGAACGCCCACAGGCGTAACAGAACTTGAACTTGAATAGCTGCCTCCTGTTAAAACAGGCAGGAGAGCAGAAATCTGGTTAGTCAGGGCCGGATCTGCAAATGGGCGCTGCCGTTCAGGCCGGGTTCCTCTTCCACTGGGGTGTGCCAAGGCAGGGCTTGTGCCTATTTTCCTGGGGCAATAGCCCATCAGCAAATGCCTGTGCACACCTCTCGCTTGCCAGGATATCAGGCTCAGTGGGACAAACACCATGACTATTGGGAAGAGCGTGAGGTGGCAGTCAAAGATCAAAGATGTGACATGTGATGTCCTAGACCAGAGATAGGGAAGGGAATGTGTGAAAACAAAAGACAATGCTCATTGGGATACCCTCTCCCTCTTGAGAAACAGGCTTTTTATCAGCTATTTTGTGATATTCCACTTGAGGGTGGGTGGCAGTGTACAAAATACAAAGGATCCACCTACAAGATCAACAATGACGGCCGGGGAGAGTCAATCAATGGGGTCACTCTGTCAGAACCAGGACACTGCCCTCCTCCCACTCCGCTCTCTGGGACTGGACCCAGGGTCAGTGAGGAGCTGCACCTCCAATCAGAAATCCCGTCTCTCTCACAATCCTCCAATCACAGGTTGTTTCTCACCTGTATTTGCCACTGATTCCAGAAATGAAGAGTTTGTCTTATGAGGAGAGATTGAGCAGTTCAGGCCTGTGCTCTCTGAGAGTTCAGAAGAATGACAGAAGATCTATTTGAGGTATATTAGATCCTAAAAGAAATTGACAACGTACATGTAGAAAGGATCTTGTTCCCTCTGGTGGGGCAATCTCAGATGAAAAGTCATAGTTTAGGATAAGGGGTAACAGATTTAAAACAGAGGAGAAATTACTTCTCTCAAAGGGTAATTAATCTGGAGAATTCAGTACCCCACAGTGGGATGCTGGGACATTGAGTAAATGTAAGGAGGAGATAGATTTTTAATTAGTAATGGATTAAATAGTTATAGAGCGTGGGCAGGGAAGAATTGAGGCTGAGATGAGATTAGCCATGATGGTATTAAATGGTTGAGGAGGGTTGAAGGGCAGAATTGTCTACTCCCGCTCCTAGTGATTATAGATCTTCTTATGTATAGGCTCACTATCAGTCGTGGCCATGGGAGAGGTTTAGAATGTGATTGTATGTGACGGTATGTGAGTGAGTGACTGTCTTGCTGGGGCTGCAGTCTGCCATATTCAGGTGGTGTTGTCTCCTGCATTGGTTAGGGGTGGGGGAAGGAAGTGGTTGAGGTAGGGAGGGTTGAAGAAGGAGGCTGCAGGGCTGGGGTAAAAGGAGGGCCACAAGTGTCAGGAAAGAGTGGCAGAAGAGATGTAAGGGAGGGAGATGGACACTGCAAATGGGAAGAGAGAAGATAGAGGCTGTGAAGGAAAGAGAATGATTTCAGGGATAACAACTGAATTCTCAGTCAACTGAAGTCAGAAAATGTGAAATCACTGGAGTAATCAAAATGGAATCTCTAGCTTAAGTGTGCATGATTTCAGATGTTACCGTTTAGAGTGAAATGAACTTCTGTCATTATAATAGACTCCATATCAATTGTTAAATTTTGAATCTGAGATTGAAATTTGAGACTCAATAAATAGGGTAGTAACTGCCTGGTTAATATGTTCCACCTTCATGCATCTGCAAAGGCGTTGGTAATGACCTGACCAATCGATAGCAGCTATGATAAGGATGGTGACTTTGTGTAGATTTGCGTGTCAATTGTTTTGGAAAGAAAACTTCTGTCGGAAGCTTGTGCTATTTTCTTGTGCCAATTTAAGTGCAATGGTATCTAAGAAATTAATGCTTCCCTCTCAGTGTAGTGGCTTTAAGTTCAATGGAGGGTTGATAACTGAATATATTGATAAATCGTTCTGATGCTGTTCCTTTGTGACACTAAATACATCGAAGCACTGGAGGTGCTGTTATGACTGCATAAACGAGTTAGTCAGAGTGAAATAGTAGCCCCTGAAAATCAAATAGTGCTGCAGAAAATCTCAAGAAGGACCTTCAAGAAATAAAAATATTTTCGCTCCTGGTTGGTTGCATTTCAAGCATGTAGCCAAAATATTGCTCTCCCTCTCCATCTCAGCACCACCCCACATGTAGCCAAGCCAACTACAGTCATGTGCTGTAAAAGGGGAATGGTCTGGTTTTAAATAGTTCAACTGATATATAACAGGTATTGAACCCTTGTGTGTATTCCCCTCCTGCAAATAAATTGTCAGTGTCACTGCTTGAACAGTAACTTTGATCCTTGGCCCAAGAATCCACCCTTCATTTGTAGAAATTGTGTATAATTGTGCTATTCAGCAATGAGGCCCATCAAAGCCAATCCTGATTCTTTTCTGACTCACTCATTATGTTGGTGGCAAAGAGGAATTGGGTGACTTCCCCTCATTCCCCCATCTTAGCTTCAACGCCAATTTTTGCATCTGTACTGCCACTCTGAATCCTCTCATTCAAAAGGGACCAGAGATCAAACCGCAAAGCCATCCTGATGTAGGATGTGTGTAGCCTAATTTCTCACAGGACCAATCCAACTCACACCCTCTGCTCATACTGATAGCCACCTGGACGGCTTAGTCCAGGGGCTCCCTGATACCTGGTAGTGAGCTCATAAGGGCCGATAACTGCTGTGCTTTTGGGGCCTTTGCAAACAACCAACCCAGCCCAATGGGATCCTGCCATCCAATTGGATTCTGGGTTGGAATCTGAAACTGGCCATGGGGAGGGAGGTGGGGAGACAGTGGTGGTGGAGGAGGGGGGAGATGATGGTGAAAGGTGATGGGGCGGATGATGGTGATGGGGGGTGTTGGCATTGCTATTCACAGTTAAGAAGGCATCCATCAGATGAAGCAGGGAGCAGGGCAGGGAATGAAACAGCTAATCAGAGGGCCCGCTGCAATGCCTGGCCAGCTCCTTCTGAGATAGGGCAGGAGACTGCGAGGCAGTCTCAAAATGGAGGCGCTATCCGCAGGGTTGTGAAAAGTCCACACCTGTAGGCCACTGACGCAGAGGAGCAGCCAACCCACAGCACGGCTGGTGCACCCAGCTACAGCCAGCGGTTCAGCAGTTGCAGAGAGGAGCTGACAATGGAGACTGGTCCCACCACTGCAAAGCTGTCTCTGGTTCAACTCTGGATCCTGTGTCTAACCTCACGTAAGGGGGCACTCTGACGTTAGTAAGATTCTGGCAGTGTTGACATCTCTTTCCCGATTAATCCAATACGGAGAGGAATTGTCAGCAAAATAATCTGAGATTCACTCAGTGTAAGGTACTGGCAGCACTGCGGGGATTATACACACACAGTACCTCCATTCTGGGATGTACCTTGCCCAGACAACATCTGATCCTGGTAAAAGCTGCGACAGTTAAACAGCAAAATCCTGTCTGCTGTGATTTCTGAAGCTGCAGCAAAACTGTACAGCAGATTCTGGCGTGAGAGCTCACTTTATGGAGAATTCACACAGATTAGATTTCATTGCTATTGAAGCTAAACACTGCACACTAGGCAGGAAAGACGCATCTGCCCATTAGCAACTGTGAACAGCTAAAACATACAACACAACAATGTTTCTTTTTCACTGTTTCGCACAATTTTTGATTGAGCCAACTCCATTTTGCTCCAAAATCTGCTCCATTACTGCCTCACAACACCAGAGACCCAGGTTCAATTCCACCCTCGGGTGACTGTATGGAGTTTTCACACCTTCCCTGTGTCTATGTGGGTTTCCTTTCACAGTCCAAGGTTGTGCAGGTCTGATAGAGTCATAGAGATATACAGCATGGAAACAGACCCTTTGGTCCACTTCTCTGTGCTGACCAGATATCCTAAATTAATCTTGTCTCATTTTCCAGTGCTTGGCCCATATCCCTCTTAACTTTTCCTATTAGTAGTAGCAGTAGACAAACAAAACTAGGAATTAATAACACAACTCAATTAGCTGAAACTCAAAATCCCTCCTTCTTAAATACTCCATGCACAAACGTGAAGGAAGAAAGGATATTGATTAGTTTTATGTCTTATTGTCAGCAGAGGTACAAGTGATTAAAGATTAGGACTTCATATTTCAAAAGGGGGAGCAGGGGAGATTAATTGTCAGTGAAATGATGAATCTCCTTTCTGATCTCTGCATATACCCATCCCCCGACTCAGGCTCAGCTGATTCCTGCCGGGTCAAACAATCCTGTTCCATTTATGCCATACTTGCCTGATATTATGTTGCCTTCAGTTTGATGTCTCTCATGCCAGCCTCATAGATACCAGCTGGCTCCTGCCCCTTATCACACTAATCCTGAGCCCTGCTTCTCCCCCTTGCCCAGATTCTGTGGTAGTTCCTAGCTGTTGTTCTCTCTTACAGAGTTTCATGGGACAAGCAGCGAGCAGAAGAGCAAAGTCAAGAATAATGAATCGGAGGTTTTCAGAGACAGGTGTGATCACTGCAACACAGCCAAAGTCATAGTTTGAGGACACGGGTATATCCTTTAGGGCTGAGATGTGGAGAAATGTCTTCATCCAGTGAGTGATGAGCCTGTGGAATTTGCTACTATAGAATGCAGCTGAGTCCAAATTATTGTCTGTTTTGAAAAAGGAATTGTATATAGCCCTTGGGGTGGTACGATATGGAGGAAAAACAGGGAAAAACTATTGAGTTGGACGATCAGCCTTGGTCATAATGAATGGCAGAGCAGCCTCGAAGGACTAAAAGGACTACACCTGCTCCTATTCTCTATGTTTCTATGTCGCTACTTGGGCATATCATCACAACCTTTAATGAGTTGTGGAACAGTTCAGAGATCCAATGGCAAGGGTCCTTTCCATATTGTTCTGATCAGTTAGTTACCTTGATGCCCCCTCACTCTTCCACTAGGTACACATTTCTTTTCTTCTGGAGTTAATTCTTTAACTTTGCTAATCAGCGTTGTGACTTCAGACTTTGACCTTACACAGAAAGCTGCTTGACCTTTGGTAGAAATGATGATCCTGGAGAGGATTCCTCTGGCTATTTGTGGGATTGCCAACTCTGACACAAGTCTCCTCACCTGCTATGCTATCTGTTCATCTCTGCTCCCACTCCTTGTGTTCCTCTCTGCACTCTCTGTGTCCCTCCCTGTTCTCTTTCTCTCTGTCCCTCTCTGCTCTCTCCCTGTGTCCTTCTCTGCTCTCCCTCTCTGTTCCATTCTGCTCTCCTCTGTCGGTCTGTCTGTCTCTCTCTCTGTGTCCCTGTCTGCCATGTCTCTCTCCCTCTGTCTCTTCCTGCTCTCTCTGTGAGTCCTTCTCTGCTCTCTCTTAGTGTGTCCCTCACTCTGTAACCTCTCATTGAATCACTCTCTGCTCATTCAGTGAATCCCTGTCTCTGTGTTGCTCTCTATTTACTCGCTGTGTCTCTCTCTTTCTAAGTATGATCCCTGCTTACTGAGTGAAGCTGACACAGGGTGGTGCTCTCTACTCATTTGGTATTGTATTTATAGTGTGTTTCACTCCAGTGACTCTGTCCTAGTCCTTCAGGAGAGAACAGACTCCAGGTCTGATGCTATTGATTCCAGAAACCCGGGACACTTGGAGATCTGGGCACCTCAGCCTTGCCAACCTCCGGCCCACACATCCTACCTGGGAGCTGTATCTTGGACTTTGCTTTTTTTTTCGGAGGCTGCCAATATTGGCAGGTTCCCCTCAGCGACATGAGCATTGCGCTCAATGATGGCCTTTGCTGTCAGACTGATGTTGGCGAAAGACAGGGCCTCTGATTCAGTCAGGGGTGGCAAAGCTGAATCGATTTCCCGATCTGTAAAAACATGAACATTTTCCAGTAAGGATTAGAATGGAACACTTGCCGATCTCAAATCCTGAAATAAGGACAATTTAAAACTAGAGCAGTCTCCAAAGCTAGAGGGACCAGACTCTTGCATTTTCATTTAACAGCATTGGCAGTGTAGTGGCTCAGTGGTTAGCACTGCTGCCTCACAGTGGCAAGGACCCAGGTTTGATTCCAGGCTTGGATGCTTGTCTGTGCAGAAATTGTATGTTCTCCCTGCATTTGCATGGGTTTCCTCCAGATGCTCTGGCTTCCTCCCACAGTCTAACTGTAGGCTGGGTGGATTAGCCATGGGCAATGCAGGGTCACAGGGGTAGCGCCTGGGTCTGGATGGGTTGCTGTTTGGATGGTCAGTGTGGACTCAATGGCCAGCTTCCATACTGTGTGGATTCTTTTATTTGAATGCTCAAGCCTATCCATCAAGATTAGAGCACACATTACCTTCATTGACTCCCATCCCCCAAATCTTCAACATCTCTCTCTCACAACTTTTCCCAATCTAATAAGTATATTAATGGTGTGTGTTCTGCTGCTCTCCACCCTTGGACCATCTGAGCTGTTCCTTTACCCCTTGGAAACGATTGCACAATTTCTTTCTGTCATTGAATCCCTACAGCACAGAAACAGACCATTCAACCCATTGGGTCTGCACTGACCCTCCGAAGAGCATTCCAACCCCTGACCCTAACCCCGTAACCCTGCATTTCCCAGGGCCAATCTCCCTCAGGACTGAGACACCCTCTTCCTTACTCTTTCTGCTACAATCTGCAGGTTTGAAAAAACCCAGGCTCAAGTCACCCAACCATGAGTCCTTGAGCTGAACTGAAAAGCCAGTTGGTGAGCGATGGTTTTGGACTCAAGTTTTACTCAGTCTTCACTTTATTTACAAATGTGAAACATGACGCGTTAGAAAAGATGCGAATGCACTGGAGAGAGTGCGGAAGTGATTTCCCTTGGCTTTGGGGATTGATCACGAGGGGATGGGGGAGAAGAAGGTGGAGAGGAGATTTGACTGAGGTTTTCAAAATCATGAGCGGGCTGGATAGATTAAGTCGAGTGTTTCAGCTTGCAAAAGGTACCTTTAAGGTGATGTTTTGGTGAAGCAAGGATGATTTAAGAAAAGGTTTTTTTTCACACAGCAAGTAGTTAGGGTATGGAATGGATTACCTGGAGATGTGGCGGAGCCAGGTTCAATTGAAGCACTCAAGGAGCCATAGGATATTCTTTTCTAGATATGAGGGGTGTGCAGGGATATGGGAGAAAAGTAGGGGATTAGAACTAGATAAGATATTCGGACTAAATAATAGAGATAGCACAAGCATGATGGTTTGAATGGCCTGTTTCTGATCTTATACCTTCGAGCTCAGCCATCTCTCAGTTTTACTAAGTGCCTCTACTATGTGAAGCCAAAACAATTAACTAGGTTAGTCTAAAGAAAAAGTTGTGTACATCCCCTTAAGGGCACAGTAGCAAAAATCCAATTGCAAAGGTAACTCACAATTATAAATGAAAATATCTGTTGGAGTTTGAGGATCCTCCAATGGGGCTCAGCAGTTGTCAAAGGCCTGAGATGTACCGGTAGGCACTCTGTGCTTTATCTCAAGGATACCTTGGCGTTGACTTAGTCCCTAAGCAAAGGCAGGCATTTGGACACAGGGGATTCCACCCCCACTCCCAACTCCACCCCCACCCCGACCTACTATAGCCTGTGCCTCGACCAGTTCATGGGTATCTTGGGTAAAGCCCTGGCGCAGACCCACAAGGAGATCCTCCGATGTGCCTGCCCCTCTCCGTAACGGGTATCTCTGTCTGAAAATAACGTGCGCGGGGATGAGGAGAAAGCAGGAGATTGGTACAAAGTAGCATTCTCCTTTAACTGGCTGAATGACTTCCTGCCATGCTGCAGCTATTGTCTGATTCTAAGCACTCAAATAAAACTTGATTTAGTGCCCTCCAGCTGCATCAAATAACACACATTTGATAAACAATTAACATCATCATCATAGGCGGTCCCTCACAGATGAGGATGACTCTCTTCCACTGTTAGGGTGAGTCCATAGCTGGCAATACAGGACGATGCGGCTACCACAAGCTCTGTTACACTTGGGGTAGGTGATGGTCATGGGTAAGGGGTGGGTGGTGTGGCAGGGCGCTCCTTTCGCTGTTTCCCCCCGGCTTCCCCTCTGTCCCGATGGCAAGTCTCAAGGTGGTCCATGCCTTCCTGGGTGCTCCTCCTCCACTTCGGACGGCCTAGGGCCCGTGATTCCCAGGTGTCTGTGGGAATGCAGCACTTCACCAGTGAGACCTTGAGGGTATCCCTGAAGCACTTCCGTCGACTACCTGGGGCTTGCCTGCTGTTCCGGAGCTGGGAGTACAATTAACACATGTATCCTCACTGTGTCACTTTTTGTTTCTCAAGAGGGCAGCAATTCAAATGATGGCCTTTGACCTTTCAGCTCAAATTTGCAAGAAGATCCCAGTTAAGGTAGATAATGAAGGATAGCTTTGCCTGTCATTTCTCATTTCAGTGGCTATGGCAGGGGGGTTTGGTGGACCAAGAAGGAAGAGAGCAGATTAACCCCTCAGGTAAAATATTGTTTTTATTTTGAGCTAATTACACAGCTAAATGGAAAAGTGGGAGGCATGTTCACTGCATCCTTCTCAGCTTGGTATTCATGAGTGGGTAAAATGCCAAATTGTGGAGTGGCAGGCGGGCACAGGAAGGTCGTCCCACACTTGGAATTTCCAGGCTTCACCATTTGTCCGATATATTTATAAGGGACCCAGAGCGCACTTCACTCTCTGCAATAGGAGCACCACCACACCTCTGCTCATCGCCCCCATCCATCCCTGGAGACTAAGCAAAAAGCACAGCCACATGTTACCAATAGGGCAGGACTTATACAGTTAATGGGGGGTCCTCGGGCATGTTGCTGAATAGAGACCTAGGAGCGCAGGTTCATAGTTCCTTGAAAGTGGAGTTGCAGGTAGACAGGGGGGTGAATAAGGCACTTGGCACACTTGCCTTCATTGATCATTGCATTGAGTTTCGGAGTTGGGACATCATATTGCAGCTGTACAGGACATTGGTTCGGCCACTTTTGGAAAACTGCATTCAATTCTAGTGACCCTGCTACAGGAAAGATGTTTTTAAACTTTAAGGCATTCCGTTGGAGGGTTTGAGCTATAGAGAGAGGCTGAATAGGTTGGGGTTGTTTTCCCTGGAGTGTTGGAGGCTGAGGGGTGACTTTACAGAAGTTTATAAAACTTTAAGGGGCATGGACAAGGGCTTTTTCCCAGGGGTGGGGTGTTCAAAACCAGAGGCATAGGTTTATAGTAAGAGGGAAAAGATTTAAAAGGGACCTGAGGGGATATCTTAACAGACAGATGGTGGTGCATATATGGAACGAGCTGCCAGGGGAAGTGGTGGAGGCTGGTACAATTACAACATTTAAAAGGCATCTGGATGGGTATATGAATAGGAAGGATTTAGAGGAATATGGGCCAAGTGCTGGCAAATGGGACAAGATTAGGTTAGGACATCTGGTCAGTGCAGACAAGTTGGACCAAAGCATCTGTTTCTGTGCTGCATAACTCTGTGATTCTGTGACCTCCTGAAGGTTGTCCGGGAGACAAGGGAAGTTCTGTTCCCTGTGAGTGGCAACAAAATGCCACCTCAGCTGGCGAAGTCAGCCTGGACAGAGGTGGGTGAGGAAGTTAGTGCCCACGGGGCAGTTCAAGAGAACCTGGTTCCAGTGCCACAAGAAGATAATTGACCAGCTGCACTCTGCCAGGGTCTGTGCCAGTATCTACTGAGTGTGAATTAACGTTGTAAGATTGGCACTGCAGAGGATGTTCACACTCAAGACTGAACATTAGGCATCTCCATCAGATGCCCCTCATGGGAAATTAATGTCATTGTGTTGGAGCAATAATAGTTTGAGAGCAGCATAACCTCTCACAGTTTAGTATTCACCCTTCAAATATAAAGGGTGCTCCAACACCCAGCAGCTCATGTACACATCTGACAGGTTTTTAATCAAAGGCATCATGGGACAAGGAGACGACCATGAAGTGTGGCCTTTTGGGTTCAGCCCTACTTGTCTGCCCTGGTCAAGTTGACTGGAATCAGCCAATGCCATTACCTCGCTTAGAAGGCACAGTCAGGCCTCACAGCTCCTGCCAACACTGTAAGTGTTTAACAACAAAAAGCCAGACTGAGACTTCTCACAAGTTGACCAACAGGGAGAGGCTTCACACCTTAAACAAAAAGAGTTTAAGCTTTAGTGTAAAAATAACAACTTGATTTTTTTTGAAAGGTTTGTGAAAGATGGCTGCTTTCTCACTGGGGAGGGAGATGACTGGTGGGGGTTTTAACCTGGGGGTCAGCACCACTTCAGGGAAGGACTCGTCAGAGGTTGGGGGTTGGTGCCTTTGTGGTGACCTCAAAGCAGTCTAGGACTTGAAGGCATCCTGTGGGTGTTATTCTGTGTTGCGGACCACGTGAGCTAACCAGACGCTCACTGGAGCGTGAAGACTACCTGGTCAGGTTGGCATCTCATTGATGTCTCATCGGTTTTATGACCAGATGGGCCTCATGATTTTACCGAACAAAGTTTATGCAATTGACCCTCCTCCAGTGGGGCTGAGCTCTCACCATTTTTCATGACACGTTAATGCAGAGCAAGTAGGTTCACGCCCGATCCCTCTCGGGGAAATCTGACCCACCCTGAATGTTTATGAGACGGCTATGAATGGCTTCCTGCCCATCCCTTCCAAAGGCTGTAACGGTACAACTGTGCCTCCCTGTCCGACTTGACCCAGGGTCAGCAGGTCTGTGCCTCCCTGTCCGACTTGACCCAGGGTCAGCAGGTGCCCACTGTTACGGGTTGTCCCGAAAACTGCAGAAATATTCGGGTGGGTGAAACCCATCAGACGGAAGCTGCCATTTCACCGCCCTGCCCATGCCTTCACCAAGATCAAGACACTTTGTAACCGGGAGACTGCTTCATTCAGTCAGGCTCCCACATTACTCAGTGCCACGACTGGAGACTGGGTCGCCTGCTAGGCTTCCTTCAGACCCTGCATTAATATAGCGCCTCTCTCAACCTAGCAAATTGATTGACGGCCAGTTGAGCACTTTCCAAAGTGGCTGCTGTGATATAGGAAATACAGCAGACAGCAAGGCTCCACAAACAGCAGTCAGATAAACAAAACGGCCATCCCTTTATCAGCTGCGGGATAAATACTGGCCCAGGACACTGGACAGAACCTGTCAGCTCGCCTCCAACACCGTGCTGAAGGGTCTAACCAAGAGGGAAGTAAGAGTCTCAGTTTGAGGTTTTACCTGCAAGGCAGCAGGTCTGAGAGGGAGGGCAGCACCCACCCTGGAATGCCAGTCTCAATCTTATACTGCACTCTGTAGAGCAGAGCTTCAAGGTCAAAGTCACATACTGAAGAGGGCGAGACTGCTACTGACTGACCCTAATGTGCAGGTGGACATAGCTAAGAATATAACATGTCATCACTCATACAGCAGTATCTGCTTGGCACCCATGTGCCATATTTGCCAGACAGGAAAAAAATCTACTGGCACGAGCCTGGCAGAAAATATACACAATGAAAGAGGTGCCACCATGGGAAGAAAAGGTAAAAATATCAGACAAATAGTTAAGAAATGCCTTCTGCTTACTAGGTTTCCACAGGAATTTCAAAGTATTCATTGGGTGTGAATTATATTCTGATAGTATCAATTGAGGTCTCATGCATGTTTATATACTGTACACACAGGAGACACCCACTGGACACCGTGAGGGATGCAGTACGTCAACTCTGCCCCATAACAACATTTTTAAATTGGCAGGCGCTACGCATGACAGAGCAGCCTCGCTCTGCCCAGAGCAGTGTCAAAGCCTGTTCAAGATTGAGTCACTTTGCAGGGCTGGTAGGTACAGCTGAGGAAGTAGCCATTGAAATGGACAATCCTTTCAAATGGAGAACCATCGTCTGCACTTTTTAAAAACAACCTTAAAGCAACACCATTGACATTTGGGTTGAGGGAGGGGGGAAGGTACGCTCGATCCCTACAGCTCTATGTTGATGTAAAATGTTTCAAAGCACTGGACACAACCTTGGAATAGTGATATACTAGTCTTTCTGTTTCACTTACACTCTTGCACCCTGACATACCTCCTCCTAGGCTCAGCTGAATGGCACTGCCCTGTGCTGCCCATGACATTCAGGCCAATTTTGACCATGCCTGCTCTGTCACTCAGCCTTGTGTCCACGCTCATCTCTAACCTTGAGGAGAGGGAAAAGACTGGAAAGGAAATCGGCCTAGTCTGGTGATGTAGTTGGACAAGGCTGCTCTTTATCCTCTGATGAATAGTGTGAAATAATTATGTTGAGATTGACCCTTGTGAGAGTTCAGTGCTATGTGAACTTACAATTTTAAATTAAGACTCAAAAGGGAAGCAGTGGACTTGTCTCCTGAGATGGAGCATTGTGAGCAATATTGGACCCACACCTCAGGAAGGATGTACTGGCCCTGGAGTGGGCCCAGAGGAGGCTCACGAGAATGGTCACTGGAACAAAAGGCTCAACATATGAGAAACGCTTGAGAACTCTGAGACTATAGTCGAAGGATGAGAGGGGATCTGATTGAAACTTGCAGAATACTGAACGGCCTGAACAGAGTGGACTTTGGGAAGATGTTTCCATTGGCAGGAGAGTTGAGGACCTGTGGACACACCCTTAGGGCAATGGGAAGACCCTTTAGAACAGAGTTAAGGAGAAACCTTTTCAGCCAGAGAGTGACGAATCTGTCAAATTCATTGCCGTAGAAGGCTGTGGAGACCAGGAGATTGAATGTATTTAAGAGCGAGATTGATAAGTTCTTGATTGCCAAGGTGGTCAAAGTTATGGGGACAAAGCAGGAAAATGGGGTCGAAAAACTATCAGCCATGATTGAGTGGCTGAGCAGAACTCAATGGGCTGAATGGCCTAATTTCTGCTCCTATGTCTTATGGTCCGATGGAAGGTTATAGGTTCAGGTCCCATTTTGAGACCTCTAGACAGACACTCCACTGCAACAGTGAGGGAGTGCCGCATTGCCTGAGGTACCCGCATTCAATTGTAACTTTAAACAGAAGCTCCCGGTACCCTCTCGGTGGATGCAGAAGATCCCATTGTGTCATTTCGAAGAAGACACAGGGGGTTTCATCTCAGTGCGCTGATCAAAATTTATCTCTCAACAGCCACAAAATAACCCGAACATGATGGGGGGGACAGTGTTAGTTGCAAATTATGCTTTTCCCCTATTACACAGCTCCGACATTTCCAAAAAGACGACTCGATTACCTCCAGTGCATTTGAAATGTCCTGAGGTCACAAAAGGTGTAAGCAAATGCAAGTACTTTCCTTGTCACTCATGTGCACACACTTTAGCAGGGAGAATTGTAAAGGGGGCTGTTCAAATCACATCTGACCCAGCAGAGTTTGGGAAAGGTATGTTGCTGGAGATAGAAGAGGATTAACACTTGTGCACCCTAAGGGTGAGTGCTTGGTTCATATAAGTGACTGGATTTGGTGCAAGTGTGTTCATACATCAAAGCAGGACAGTTAGCAAACAGTAGAGTAGACTAGAAAAGACTGGGGGATCAGTGCGATGGGAGATAGGTAGAGGATTGCGAGGACGGAAGAAGGACTGAAATTGTGTAAACGCAATTAGAGTACGCAATTAACTCTAATTAGAAAGATTAGAGTTAATGAATCAAAGGGTTCAGATAAATAATTCTCTGCAAGTTCAGATGGATGACACGTTATAAGATGGTCAGTGACAATAAAAATATTTTAATAGTAGTACAAGAGTCATAAAATAATGATTTTTCACGGCACAGTGGTTAGCACTGCTGCCTCACAGTGCCAGAGACCTGGGTTCAATTCCCGACTCAGGCGACTGACTGTGTGGAGTTTGCACATTCTCCCCGTGTCTGCGTGGGTTTCCTCCGGGTGCTCCGGTTTCCTCCCATAATCCAAAGATGTGCGGGTCAGGTGAATTGGCCATGCTACTTGTTGGGCCGAAGGGCCTGTTTCCACACTGTAATGTAATGTAATCTAATCTAATCAATTGTGACATATTGTTCAAGCACTGTGTTTTTGATATTCTGCTATTAGAATGGTCATTCAAGGCAAAGACATTGTGTAGAATAGATTTACCAGGATAATGTCATGTGTTGAAAAACTATTGCCATGAGGTCAGATTTAAGATGCTGCGAATATTTTTAAGGCAAAGGGGAGATTTTTCAGGAACACAGAATTGCTGCAGCTCAGAAGGAGGCCACCATCCCATCATCTGTGTGAACTCTCTCTGATTCACCAACTCACCTTGTGCCATGAATTGGAGATTTTTAAACGATGATGGTCTTGTACGTTGGAGAGGAGGAAAAGCTATTATCCCTGGGTCATCAGTTGACAGTTCTCATTGAAGACATGAGAAACTGGAAATGTAATTCTGTAACCCCTTGTTAACCCATGGAATGTTTATAGTTGAAGCAGAAACTATTGGAACATTTAAGATAAAACTGGGTAAATATTGGAAGCAATGGAACAAACAGGACAGTGGGGGAATAGGCAGCACTGTGTGATTCAATATGAATTGATCTGGCATGGGTTGGCATGGACAGTTTGGTCTGAATGGGCTCTTGCTGTGCTGTAAATTGCTTGTGATTCACAGCTTAGGCGATTCAGAACTTGGATGTAACAATGTTGGGTATGGCGGCCAAATCAAAGAATCACAGAACCCTACAGCGTGGAAGTAGGCCATTTGGCCCATCAAGTCTGCATTAACTCTCTGAAGAGCATCCCACCAGATTCATCCCCCTGCCTATGCCCATAACCTGTATTTCCCATGACTAATGCACATCCGTGGACACAATGGGCAATTAAACTTGGCAAATCCACCTTTGGACTACAGAAGGTAAACGGAGCACCCAGAGGAAACCCACGCAGACACAGGGAGAATGTGCAAACTCCACACAGACAGTCACCCGAGGGTGGAATCAAACCCGAGTCCCTGGCACTGTGAAAGAGCAGTGCCAACCACTGAGCACTTTGTCCATTTAGTTTAAATGCCGAGACTTCCAGGAAAATTTGGACAATATCCACATCATCCAACCCAATTCCATGAGGAAGCAACCACTTCAAGTGACTAAGAAGTGACAGCTCCTGCAGTACCAATCTTATTGCCACATTGTGAAGGAGAATTCCATTGTTTTCACAAACTGAATTCATGGATCGTAGCGAAACAAAGAGAGAGAGAGAGAAAAAAGCATACACGCGTCAGGCTGAAAAATAAATTGTGAATTTAAAATGCTCCAGATCAATAATGAGAGAAGCAACTGGGCTGAGTAAGAGAATGATGGTGGATGTCAGGAGCCAGAGTCTATCTGCATGTAATTGTGAGCAGGCAATCAAAATCTACAGCCATTCAATGACTGAGACGCTGATGAATGAGAAGACCCTAATAGAAAAGCAATCTCCTGCCTAATGGACTAACACACACAAAAAAAAAACCTCACATTGCAAAATTGAAGCTTCTTGTCATCAGAAACATACCAAATCCCTTGTGCCTGCCATATAATGAAGGGGGTGGTTGCACGAGGCATAGGGAGGCACCAGCGGACATTTAGAACAAAGCCACGTAAAACTGGCTGTCACTGCAGTAAATACAGGTCTCTTGATGCACCTTTGCTGCTCCTACTTACAAGACTTTAAAAGCCCACACTCATTACCTGCAAATCTCTACAATACTGTGGTGAGGCTTGCTTTGAGTGGTCGGGGTAGCTGTGTACAAAGTGCCACTGTTATACATAGCTACGTAAACCAGGAGTTCCTCAGAGCCACTAGGTCCCGTCATAGAATCAGGAGAAGGGGGCCACTGGGTGGGTACATTGCACCTCTGCTGCTTTGTCTGAAAGCCCCATTCCCTTGCTGCCTTCCCGTAGCTCCGCAAATATTTCAAAGCATCCATTCAGCTGCCGATGAAAGAAGGGGAACAGCCAATTAGATGTTTATCTTTTTTGAGTCTGGCATTATTAGGCCAGGTTTTCAACTCCAAATGGAAGTGGGATCCGAGGTACAAAACCCAGCACTAATTTGGAAGATAAAAGAATTGTCCTCTCCACCCCATTCCATGCTGCCGGTGTGACCGTTTCTTGTGTTGGGAAGGGGCTTGGATGCTCAACACAATGCACTATATACGAAGTGAGAGTTCCCCACTGCAAGGACTACAGGTAAATTGTATTCCCTCCCGCATATTTGGTACATCTTCTGTTGTGGGTTTTGGAAACCCTAAAGAATTCACCTACTTGGACAGTTTGTGAACATTGCAGGAAGCCTGCTGAGGATTATGACAGGTTGGTGTAAAACATTTTGACCCTTTTACAGGTGACTGTCAAATGTTGTACTACAGACTAGACGCTGTAGTTCATCACAAGGATCAGTCCTGCACTGGTAAGTTGAACCCTATTTTGAACAGCTTCATGTGTCCATTATCATGCATCACATCAGTTTTTTTCCAAATGTCGAAGGTGCTATATTGCATTAAAGATGTAAAAAAAAAAGGAATAGAGTCTTACAGCAGGGAAACAGACCTTTCAGTCCAACTAGTCCATGTGGACCACAATCCCAAACTAGTCCCACTGCCTGCGCTTGGTCCACATCTCTGTAAATATTTCCTATTCATGTATTTATCTAAATGTCTTTTGATTGTTGTAACTGAACCTGTACCCATCACCTCTTCTGGAAGTTCATTCCACACACGAACCACTCTTCCGTGTACAAAAAAAATTGCCCCTCATGTCTTTTTAAAATCTTTCTCCTCTCACTTAAAAATATGCCCCCTTGCCTTGAAATCCCCCATCCTAGGGACAAAGGCACCTGCCGTTCACCTTACCGATACTCTTTATAAGATCATCCCTCAACCTCCTACACTCCAGTGAAAGGGGTCCCAGCCTATCCAGCCTCTCCCAGTCACTCAAACCTTCCATCCCTGGCAGTATCCTGGTAAATCGCTTCTGAACTCTCTGCAGCTTAATAATATTCTTGCTGGAACAGGAAGACCAGAACTGACACAGTATTTCCTCAAGCCTTGCCAGCTTCTGCTAACATGATTTAAATCAGCTGACAGTTCTGTCTGTGAAACAAAAATTCTTTTGGAAGTTGAAGATAAGGTTCTGCACTTGCTCCCCTCCATGGATGTACAGGCAGGCCACTTTGAAATGGAAAAGGGTTACATTCTGCTCTGGATTAGTGGTGCTGGAAGAGCACAGCAGTTCAGGCAGCATCCAAGGAGAAGCGAAATCGACGTTTCGGGCAAAAGCCCTTCATCAGGAATAAAGGCAGAGAGCCTGAAGCGTGGAGAGATAAGCTAGAGAAGGGTAGGGGTGGGGAGAAAGTAGCATAGAGTACAATAGGTGAGTGGGGGAGGGGATGAAGGTGATAGGTCGGGGAGGAGAGGGTGGAGTGGATAGGTGGAAAAGGAGATAGGCAGGTAGGACAAGTCCGGACAATCCAGAATCTGGTTCTCTTCCAGCACCACTAATCCACAAGTCCGGACAAGTCATGGGGACAGTGCTGAGCTGGAAGTTTGGAACTAGGGTGAGGTGGGGGAAGGGGAAATATGGAAACAGTTGAAGTCCACATTGACACCCTGAGGTTGAAGTGTTCCAAGGCGGAAGATGAGGCGTTCTTCCTCCAGGTGTCTGGTGGTGCTCTTTCAATTTCAGGTAATGTGGCATGGAGCTTTCACAGCAATGACAGCAATAGCCATTACAGATTTCAGAAGCTTTTGGTGGCTTTGGCTCAATCAGTGGTTTATTAATTCAAGCATGATTGACATTTTTAACAGCATGTAATAACATAACACACCTTTGATGTGGCTTCTTGTTTGTTTACAAGAGGCATGGACAGATTTTGTTTTACGCTGCAGCTGGCTTTTTTCTGTATCAGTAATAGTGCTTGAATTATTAAATTGCCCAAAGTCTTTTTTTTAATCCAATGACTTCCAAATAGTTCACAATTGCCAGACATGGGTCATGAGGACTGTACATAGTCGATACTGTGTGAGTGGCGATAGAGGATACATGGAATAGGGAATCATATGTGGGGAATCTGAGGGGATATGGGGTGCTGATGGGGTTTGACGTGAGGTGGAGCAGAGTTTTGAATGATATTAGGGAAGTTGGGCTGCTATGTTGGAGAGTGAAGGTTAAGCTCCTAACCAACGTGTTCTCTACAGATATAATCCTTTGTTATGTAAGAAGATAAAAGTTCTGGGTCATGCATGGGTTGGCTGAAATTTCCAGAAGTCACAAAATTGCATCGGTGGCGTTTTCCCATACCCATGTGAAAATCTGGCCCTTAATTTCCAGCAATTTATACATAGTTAGCTTCTGTGGTCAACTGGGATAGACAGGGAGGGATTCATGGATACATTAAAATTTATATATAGAGAGAGATTACAGGTGAGAAACATAGACACATAGAAAATAAGTGCAGGAATGGGCTATTCAGCCCTTCCAGCCTGCATCCCCATTCTATACGATCATGGCTGATCCTGCAATCTCAGTATTCCCATTCCCACTTTCTCTCCATACCCTTTAATCCCTTTAAATGCAAGTGCCAGGTCCAGCTCCCTTCTGAATATATCTAACAAACTGGCTCCAACTCTTCCCGTGGGAGAGAATTTCACAGGTTCACAACTCTCTGAGTGAAGAAATTCTTCCTCATCTCGGTCCTGAATAGCGTACCCTCATTCTCAGACTTTGACCCCTTATTCTGGACTTCCCCAACATCGGGAACATTCTACCTGCATCTAGCCTGGCCAGTCTCATCAGGATTTTCTATGTTTCTATGAGATCCCACCTCATTCTTCTAAATTCCAGTGAATACAAGCCCAGTTGATCCTGTCTTTCCTCATATCTCAGTCCTGCCATCCCGGGAATCAACCTTCGTTGATTAACCTTTGCTGGACTCCCTCAATAACAAGAATGTCCTTCCTCAGACTAGGAGACTGCACACAATACTCAAGGTGAGGCCTCACCAAGGCCCTGTATAACTGCAGCAAGACATCCTTCCTCCGATACTCAAACCCTCTCACTATGAAGGCCAGCGTGCCATTAGCTTTCCTCACAGCCTGCTACACCTTCATGCCAATTTTCAGTGACTGTTCCACCCTGACACCCAGGGCTCATTGCACCTCACCTTTTCCTAAACTTCTACCATCCAGATCATAATCTGCCTTCTTGTTTCTGTGACCAAAGTGGATTACCAAACATTTATCCATATTGTATTGCATTTGCCAAGTAATTTGCCCTCTCAGCCAATCTGTCCAAGTCACCCTGCAGTCTCTTAGCATCTTCCTCACAGCAGACACTGCCAGCCAGCTTAGTGTCATCTGCAAAGCTGGAGATATGGCATTCAATTCCTTCGTCCAAATCATGAAAGTGGAAACAAGGAAATAGAGAGGGAGAGAGAGTGAAAGGTAGTTATACCAAGGAGGTGGAAGGTTGTGACATTGCACGAAAACATTCCCTGTTACCCTTTGTGGTATAATCCAGTTCACTGTAAATGGGGCTAGAAATGTGGCACAAGACACTCTCTCTCTCTCTCTCTCTCACACACACATACACATGAGAAGATAGATCAATTAACAATCGTAAATCTGAGGTTGATTGATTTTTGGTAGCCAAAGTTACAAAAGGCAATGGATCCAATGCCAATGGATGGATAGAGTGACACAGTTCCATTGTGATCTCATTGAATAGCATGACAGACACATGTAGGACAATGACCCACTCCAGCCTGAACTCCTCATCCGAGCTAGAGAAAGCTCTGTCTCTGTGTATGTAGATGGTGAGAGTGAGCATGGCACTGTTCTGACCATAGGTTGGCCGGCAAAATGAGTGGAAACTTGAGGTGGCAGCAGGAGCCTGACTGGAGATCCGCTGCATGCCTTTTGGCATGCATCTTGTGCCACTCAAGCATTTACTGGAATGCTTTTACCCGGGATCCAGGACCACAGCAGCGGAGGCCCTGTCCAATCAGAGCTGCTTGATTGGAGGTCCCATCCAATCAGAGTTACAGTTAGCTCCACTGTACCCAATGCTGCCACTGGCAAAACGGTGGCTACTTCTGGTATGACACCCATCCGAGACCAAGGAGGAGAGACTGAGAACAGCATACAATACTCAAGGTGTGGCCTCACCAAGGCCCTGTATAACTGCAGCAAGACATTCTTACTCCAGTACTGAATTCGGCAGTTGGAGAGGGAGGGGAAGTGTTGCTGAAGAGTCGGAGCTGTGAGATGGATATATTTACTTGGCATGATTGCATTGATACAGAATGTGGACAGGGTTATTCTGAAAAAACTGCTTCCACTATTGGAAGGAGGAAGCCAGTCACAAGAGGACACAGACTTAAAGTAAAAAGCAAAGGAACTATAACGGAGATGAAACCTTTTTTTTAATGTAGTGAGTTTATATGATTTGGAGGATATTGCCTGAAAAGAAATAGCTTCCAGAAGGGAATTGTGTAGATGTTTGAAAAGGAGAAATCATTTCAGAGTGAAGAGGGAAGAGCAAGAGACAGCAACAAATTGAATAGATAGTTCTTCCAAAGAGCTAGAAAAGACAAGAAGGGATGATTGGCCTCCATCTGTGCTGTACAACAATTTTATTGGGCAGACATCCCAATAAAGAGCTTTGATGTGTCCTCTAGATCTGTACAGAGCAATTTAGGGTACCTGCCACCACCTTATCTGACTGATTAATCCATTGTTATCATTTCTTGTATAAATTTCCCAGTCCTTTCAGATGACCATACAACACAAAACTGTCCCCCTACAATGTCATCAACATAGAGCCTGCAAAGAGATCACATTAAATGTACAGAGCAACCTTATCCCATGTGCCCCCCCCCCCCACCCCCTCCCCCGTGTGTGAGGGTTAGACTCAGGGTGAAATTTGAGGTGGTGGATGTATTGTGTTAAATTCCAAAACTCATCCCTGTTCTCCAATATATCCTAGCACTGAGCTGAAAGCCTTCTTGAAATTGAAGTGGGTCTCCTCCTTCGTGCAATGGTTCCTGTATATTGCATAACCTCCCCTTCCCATTCCTTCGGAGACAGCAATGTTGCCTTTTGTATTTTTGATTGTTTCGGACTAATCCAATCATGGTTAATAGCTGCTGCTAGAGAGCGCTTGGATTCTTTATCTTGTGAATCAGATCCCTATCGTAACCCTGAAACCTTAGACTACTCCAATCTCCAAAAATAAAAGGACGGGATGGTCTTTTCCTGATGTCTAAGGCCATTACCCCTCCAGGAAACTTCACCTGGATATCAGGCCAGGAAGACTGCGACATTATGACAATGCCACCGGACTAGGAAATTCAGACACTTAGATTAACGCTTTGATGGCAAAGACTCAAATCCCAATTCAGCAATCTAAATGCAATTAGTAAATCTGCAATGTAAAACTAGACTCAGTAATGGTGACCAAGATGATAATCATTGATTATTGTAAAAATCCAACCCCATCTAGGGAAAGACATGTGTTGGCCTTATCTGGTCCACGTGTGAGTCTGAACAAACCACTCAGTTCAAGGGGCAACTAGGGATGGCAACAAGTGCTGGCCTTGTCAATCACACCCATATCCCACGACATAACTTTTAAAAAGCCCATATGTCATTCAACTGGAAGTCAGTGGGAACCCTAACCCGAGCCCTGACACAAGCTGAGTCCGCCCCTTTATGACTGGGAAAGCAGGAATTAGGTTAAAATGGGGGATTTCCATCTTTAGCTGCTATCTCAGTATTTGTCAGGCAGTGCAGGCGTGGAAGTTAGATCTTCAACATGCCCAGTGAGCTTCAGTGGGGGGCCCCGTTCACAGTGTGAGACTTGAACTCATTTGCAGATAGCCTCCTGGTTCAGCCTGGACAGTCGCTGTGTTTAGACCACACTCCTCAGGTGGCAGGTTCAGGTGAGCGAAACACTCGATGCAGCAACATAAAAAGGAAAGTGTCACCATATCAAATCACTTCAGTGTGGAAAGAGGCCATTCGGCTGACCCTCTAAAGAGCATCCTGCCCAGACCCATCCCTGTAACCCCATACAAGGTTTGCCCCATGCCTATACCATTTAACTCACCCATCCCTGGACACTGCAGGCAATTTAGCATGGCCAATCCACCTAACCTGCACATCTTTGGATTGTGGGAGGAAACCAGAGATCTCGGAAGAAACCCGCACAGACATAGCTAGAATGTGCAAACTCCACACAGACAGTCGCCCAAGGGTGGAATCGAACCTGGGTCTCCTATGCTGTGAGACAGCAGTGCTAACCACTGAGCCACCCACACGTCTCCACTGACCTTGCATGTTCTGCTGTATGATCTCCTCAAATCTCTTCCGTTCCATGGTGACGGTAGCCTTTCGAAACAGGTTGCTCAGAAAGTTGAGTAATTCACGGCGGGCATTATAGACTTCTCGCTCATTGTGTGTCAGGGCGTGGTAAGGTGTTTGCGCTATTCTTGAATCCTGTGCACAAAATAACAGGGAGATGGTCAATGTCAGGGAGTAGGACTTGCTACACCCAATCCTTTTATATCAAACTATCACAGGGCTTTGCATTTCACATTGTCTCCTGTTTCTGGTGGGATATTGGTCAAGAGTGGAAACGCATGTTCAGTTTCAGGACCTAGCTAGCACATTCCTTCAACTCAGGGGCACTGAGTTCATTTACAATGTTTCTTCTGTCACCCACTGAGGTTAGATTGGCTCAGCCATAATACTATGTTGCTGGTCAAAGCTGCTTTCTTCTGAGACACCTTAATGGTCTGGGGATAGTTGGAGCTTTCAAGGTTCTTCATAGATGGATGCCCCGACAATATGAGATTGCAGCAAGATCAAAGATCAGAGGAAGATTCTTCAGAACAAGAAGGGTCAGAGGACCCGAAACGTTAACTCTGATTTCTCTCCCGAGCTGCTGCCAGACCTGCTGAACTTTTCCAGCAATTTCTGTTTTTGGGTATTAAAAAGAATGCTTTGTTTCTATTCTCGAGGCCAATCCAGGAGTGTTAGTTTCTAGTCACAGAAAAATTCACCATCTTCTTTCAATTCCTTACATTCCCGTGTGATCCATTTGTGGTTGTGGTGCCGACAACAGAACATAGTATGTCACCTCTGTTACCAAATACTGGGGTAGCGCGCTGGAAATCCAGCTCCATTACTCCCAGAGTCATCACTAACTTGATTACCACCGAATTGCCCACTTCTATCTGACTCTCAAATTCAAACGGAAAGTAAATATGTGATTTGGTTTGTGTATTCACCAGAACGGAACTGTTCATTGTAAGCAAACTGCCCTTAGCCAATGGTAATGAAAAAGTATGAATGCTAGCTTAAAACATTATAACTCTATCTCTTAAGTACTGACACATGCACAAAGGGATATGGATTTTATGGGTGGGGGGAAAGCAGGGATACTATAGTTTGATAGTGCAATCTGGATTACAGGATCTGATGAGTTGTTTGAGGTTGATGTCTTCCAATTTCCTTGGATCTCTTTTGGCACTTTACTGATGACATGGGGTTGTTTGCACTGATGTTCAGTCTTCCAGTCAGTGGTTGAGAATCGATCCTTTTGAAGGGTTCTCTCCCTTCCTTTAACAGGGATTTGACAGGATAAGGAAGGTGAGAACAGTCAGTAGGCGCTGGCTTTGAAGGTGAATGTCATTCGCAGGAGGTGGACAGACAGAGAGAGAGAGAGAGAGATAGATCTTGGTAGTTTACCTTCAGAGATTAGGTTGTCTCTGCTAGCACAAGCAAAACTTCATCACCTGATCAGGGGCCAATCGAGATGCTGTCGTTAGATTGAGCTCTTGCACACCCAGACAAAATAAACAATGGAAAGAGTAATCAAACTAGAGTCATGGTGCAAAGTCCCCTTGAACACAAGAGAACTGGAGAGGATTTGTCTGGCTTTGCCGTGCCCTAATAGTAGCTCCTTGTGCGTCTGTTCACTCGATATTCTTTGCAGCTCCAGTACACATGACATTTTAAAACCGTAGGTGAAAATGACAATAAAGGACTTTCACCTGAAACTTCGATTCTCCTGCTCCTCAGATGCTGCCTGACCTGCTGTGCTTTTCCAGCACCACACTCTCAGTTTTAAAACTGTAGCCATTCCCCTTCCACAGTTCCCTTCATTCAAAGCAGTATTTTCCCAGTTTTTGATCTACAGTCCGAATATGTGGAAACAAACGAGATGTGGTCTTGACGCTGGTCACAATGCAGCCATGTGTAATTGACTCACTGGCTATGCTGTGAAGTTGTATATATGGTTCTGGAACTCAGACGACCACCTCAAGACCCTGGAGAAGTATCATCAACCCTGTTTGAGATGGATTCTCCTTATCAGCTGGGAGATTAGGCGCATTAACATTAGTGGTTTTTGAAGCAGCTAATAGCTTAGCATCCAGGCCATGACCATTGAAAACCAACTCCACCAAACTTGGGGTGCCTGGGTTAACCTGAACTAAGTGGCTTATTTGAAGAGGGTTAGTATTTCTGCTCATCAAGCACCTCAAGGAGTAGTTAAGAGCATTATATTCAGGGCACTGAAAGGAAAGAGGGAGTACACACAGGCAAGAGCTTTGGTACAGACATTTCATTCTCCATTCTGATGACAATGGGTTAGAGTTTTGACATCAGATGTGTTAGGTAAGAAAAAATGGTCAGCTAAAAAAAGGTTGAACAGGCAGGAGCCCTTCTCCCTGGAAGACAGGAGGCTGAGGGGTGATCTGATAAAGAATTTTAAACTATTGATCTTATTAAATATAGCAATGATGTTAAGAGTCATTCAGAGGTCCAACCAGGATATCGGAAAGTCACAAACCAATTCTTCTTTACACAGATGGTGGCATCTCTGTGGAACCCCTGTGACAATGTTGTCACTTTAACAAGGTTATTTTGTCCTTGGGTTCTTTTAAGAGAGGTTGTAAAGGCAGAGATGCTGAAATGTCTGTAAAATGGCCGGGCAGTGGCAATTCTCCCAGTTCAGTTTTTTTGTTCTAGTTTCTTGTTCAGTTGTAACAGTGAGAAGCTGCTACAGTCCAGAGAAAGGTTCTGTGCTTCAGCAGATGATTCTTGATAGACTTTTCTCCCTGAAATCGCTCCTGCCTGTAAGAACCTGAGTTTGAATATATCTTTTGTCAAAGGGCGTGCTTATGGGATGAATTGGAACGGTTCCTGAGTTAAGTTGCTGTGTTGGGTTGGTTAAGTTTTCCAATAGTTAAGTTATTCTAAATTTTGATTTATTTTGTTTGTGTTTCAACAGTAGTGTTTAAATAAACTCTGCTTTGCTTAAAGCTAAGTTGTATGACCAGCTGCATCAGACCCAGAATATCCCCTACTGAGTAACTGAGGTCAATTATGTACAGGTGTCAGAAAGCAGACTTAGTTGTAGCAAGATACCACTCAGCATTCCTCCACTAGTCAATAAGATCATAGTTAATCTGGTTGTGGTTTTTCCTGCCCACCCATTAGCACTTGTCTGTCAAAAATCTGTCTAATCTCAGCCTTGAATAAACTCAATAGTAGCCATGATGTGGAGGTGCCAGTGTTGGACTGGAGTGGACAATATCAGACGTCAGCCCACATCGGGTTATAGTCTAACTGGTTTATTTGAAAGCACTAGCTTTTGGAGCGCTGCTCCATCTGACAAAGGAGCAGCGCTCTGAAAGTTTCTGAGTGCAAGTAAACCTGTTGGACTATAACCTGGTGTCTGACTTTGAATAAACTCAATGACAGAGTCACCCAGTGCTTTCTGTGGAAGAGAATTCTGAGTCTAATGGCTTCTTGAGAGAAAGCAGGAACAAAGGAGCAGAAGTAATTACATTTCAGAGGAAACCGTGTAAGTGCATGAAGGAATAAAGATATGGTGATCAGGTGAGACAATGTAGTGTGGGAGGAACATAAACATCATCAAAATTGGGCTGAATGGCCTGCATCTGGAGTGAAAGATTCTGTGTAGTGTTTCTACTGTAACTACTGTTCCTAAATGTTGACTGATTGATCTGAGAGGAAGAACCTGGCCTGAAAGACTCCTGTCTGATTTTCCCATTGATAATTTACAATGAATAGGAAAAGCCACATTCTGAACTCAAAGCAGATCAAGACTAATGAGACTATTCTTAACCCGATAATTAAGAAGGAGAATTAGATGCCACAATGCAGGAACAATACAAAAAGGCTAGAGACGACCTAAAGTCAGTTAGACCTGAACAGAGAAGAGGCAAGTTCATGTCCTGGGTTAACCCACTGACATTGCGTTACAACAACTCCTCTAATACATTTGTGCATCAACACGCTGGCAAGAAAGATGTGCATTGACATAGCACCTTTCAGATGGTCAAAGGTATTGCAAGAAGCAGTGATCAGATGAGCTGTTTATAGTGATTTTTGTTGAGGCATAGATGTTACCTGTGAATCACTTTAATTCACGAGGAGTGGGGATAGGGTGAGTAATCTCTGTAAATCAGACCAGGCAAGAGTCCCATGCTCAGGGTCAAAGGTGGAACCACAGAGTTTTCATGAGTGATTGTGGGATGGCTAGAACCTTGAGGATCGAGTACTGATTACTGAGAGGATCCTTTGGGAAGAGGACTTCTGTTTCTTTTAATCACACATGAGGAAGGGAGAACAGGAAAACTACTTCCTTGATTAGTTTAACCTGGTCACATGACTTATTACCCATTGAAATTGAAAACGTGAGGCAACTACATGGATTTAAGAGGTACGTCGAGATAGGAGGGCATAGAATAACTATTGATCGATTTATTGTTGTCACGTGCCAAGACACAGTGAAGAATATTGCTTTACGTGCTATCTAGACAGATCGTACTATACAAAGTGCATCAGGTCACAGAACAGAGAGCAGGATAGAGTGTTACAGCCACAGAGAAGGTGCTGAGAGAGGCAGATCAGAATTGAACAGATCTCATGTTCAAAAGTCTTATAACAGTGACGAGGAAGCTGTTCTTGAATCTGCTCATGCGTGTATTTAAACTTTTATATTTTCTGCCCAATGGAAGAGGGTGGAAGAGAGTATGACTGGGATGGGAGGGGTCTTGATTATGTTGGTTACTTTCCTGAGGCAGTGGGTAGTATAGATGGAGTCAATGGATGGGAGGCTGGTTTACATCATGGACTGGGTTATGTTCACAACTCTCTGTAATTTCTTGCAGTTTCGGGAAGAGCAGTTGCCATACCACACTGTGCCACTATGGTGCATCTATAAAAGGTGGTAAGAATATTTGTGGACGTGCCGAATTTCGTTAGCCTCCTGAGGGAGCACAGGGCCTGCCTTCAGGCTGATCCCCAATACAAATATTGGTGAGGAAACCAGGAAAAATAGCCCCTTTCAGTGCCGTGGAATTCCTTGACAAGAGCCAGGGCGTGTTACTCACAAACATCCTCCTGAAGGACAGATCGAGCTCTGATTTAATGCTTCATCCGAGAGACAGTGCAGCACTTGAAGTGGTGGCTAGATCAGGCCTCTGTGGGGGATTTGAAGTCACGGCCTTCCAATCCAATCCAGATAGCCTTCCAATCCAGACCAATACCAGTGAGCCCCAACTGAAACATAGGCAGCTGTGAAAGCTATGGCAGGATGTTGATTACATGGGGGCGATGGGATTGAGTGGGAATGAATGGACTCTGAGGCCCTGTAATAAGTGAAGGGAAGATCGTGAGGATGTACCTGAAAATATTTGTGGTATGCAAAATCCACAGCTGTTCCTATAGCTTGGTTGACCTGGGAGGTAAGAGTGATGGGCATCAAAATATTGGCATTGGCTTCGAGCAACTTGAGGATCTGGAAAAAGAAAGAAACACAACGCGCTAATTTTCTCTCGACCTTTTCAGCCTCCTCTCCATGAGCAACTTGAGGGGCAGGGGGTTGGTGGGAGTCCCGCACTGTCTCCAACACAATCTGAGTGGTGACAACATCACAAGCTGTGCCGATTGAGATCTGCAAATTATGTAACCATCAACAATGACAACACAGTCTGACATTACAACACCTTAACCAGAATTACAGCATGACATTACAACACCTTAACCAGTATTACAGCGTAACAGTACAACACCTTAACCAGTATTACAGCGTGACATTACAACACCTTAAACAGTATTACAGCGTGACATTACAACACCTTAACCAGTATTACAGTGTGACATTACAACACCTTAAACGGTATTACAATGTGACAGTACAACACCTTAACCAGTATTACAGCGTGACATTACAACACCTTAAACAGTATTACAATGTGACATTACAACACCTTAAACAGTATTACGGTGTGACAGTACATCACCTTAAACAGTATTACAACGTGACATAACAACACCTTAACCAATGATATCACAGTGCGACATTACAACTTAAACAGTATTATAGTGTGACATTACAATACTTTAACCAATTATATCATGGTGTGACATTACAACACCTTAACCAATATTACAGCATGACATTACAACACCTTTATCAATGATAGCTCAGTGTGACATTACAACACCTTAATCAATGATATCACGGTGTGACATTACAACACCTTAACCAGTATTACAGTCTGACATTACAACACCTTAACCAGTATTTCAACGTGACATTAAAACACCTTAACCAGTATTACAGCGTGACATTACAACACCTTAACCAATGATATCACAGTCGGACATTACAACACCTTAACCAATGATATCATGATGTGACATTACACCACCTTAAACAGTATTACAGTGTTACATTACAACAACTTAACCAATTATATCACGGTGTGACATTACAACACCTTAAACAGTATTACAGTCTGATATTACAATACCTTAACCAATGATATCACAGTGCGACATTACAACAACTTAAACAGTATTATAGTGTGACATTACAATATTTTAACCAATGATATCATGGTGTGACATTACAACACTTTAAACAGTCTTACAGTCTGACATTACAACACCTTAACCAATTATATCACATGGTGACAGTATAACACCTTAAACAATTATATCACGGTGTTGACAGTACAACACCTTAAACAATACTACAGCATGACATTACAACACCTTAATCAATGATAGCTCAGTGTGACATTACAACACCTTAAACAATATTACAGCATGACATCACAATACCTTAATCAATGATAGCTCAGTGTGACATTACAACAGCTTAAACAGTATCACAGCATGACATTACAATATCTTAACCAATGATATCACGGTGTGACAATACAACACCTTAACCAATGATATCACGGTGTGACAGTACAATACCTTAAAGAGTATTACAGTCTGATATTACAATACCTTAACCAATGATATCACAGTGTGACAGTACCACACCTTAAATATTATTACAGTCTGACATTACAACACCTTAACCAATTATATCACATGGTGACAGTGCAACACCTTAAACAATGATATCATGGTGTGACAGTACAACACCTAAAACAATATTTACAGTCTGACATTACAACATCTTAACCAATTATATCACATGGTGACAGTATAACACCTTAAACAATTATATCACGGCGTTGACAGTACAACACCTTAAACAATATTACAGCATGACATTACAACACCTTAATCAATGCTAGCTCAGTGTGACATTACAACACCTTAAACAATATTACAGCATGATATTACAATACCTTAATCAATGGTAGCTCAGTGTGACATTACAACAGCTTAAACAGTATCACAGCATGACATTACAATACCTTAACCAATGATATCACGGTGTGACAATACAACACTTTAACCAATGATATCACAGTGTGACAGTGCAATACCTTAAACATATTACAGTCTGATATTACAATACCTTAACCAATTATATCACATGGTGACAGTGCAACACCTTTAACAATGATATCATGGTGTGACAGTAAAACACCTAAAACAATATTTACAGTCTGACATTACAACACCTTAACCAATGATACATTATGCAACCATGATCTACAATATTACAAAGTCACATGACCACCAGGTTATAGTCTAACCAGTTTATTTGAAATCACAAGCTTTCAGAGCACTGCTCTTTCATCAAAACTCAAACTCAAAACCTCAAACAACAATACCACAGTGTGACATTAAGCAACCCTTACATTACGTATCACGAATATAAGATTTCACAAGACTGCACATGTGTTACTGCATGAACATCCTAAATAGGGAAATACTCCCATTGTAAAAGGCACCCAAACATCAGTACCAGGCTGTAGGTGTAACCAACACTGGTCGTGTGCATGTTATGGTGAGTGTCATGGGCAGCACAGAGCTCAACAGGAAATGGACAAACCAGCAGCAGCAGGGTACTGTACCTCATTTTATACACCGAAAATAGGACTAGGCTATTTGGCCCTTTGAGCTTGCTCCATTATTCACGAGGATCATGGTTGATCTGACATTCCTCACATCCACTTTCCTGTCCTTTCTTCATAACCTTTGATTCGCCAACAGATCAAGAATCTCCCTCAGCCTTAAATACTGCACAAGGAATCTGCCCTTACAGCTCTCTGTGGCAAAGAGTTCTAAAGACTCACAACTCTCTGAGGGAAGAAATTCCTTCCCATCTCAGTTTCATTTGGTGCACCTTTATTCTGAGGCTATGTCCTTTGGTCCTACACTCTCCCATGAGCGGAAACATCCTCTCAGTGCTTACCCTGTTGTTTTGATCAGGCCAGACCCCCTCAAAACGTGTCAAGAAGGTAGCCCAGACCCTAACTTTGCTCGTTGTTTTAAGCAGGTGTATGGTAGATATTCCAGGAGGGATGCAGCTGGCCCAACTATTTAGTTTTAAACAAAACAGAGTTTATTTACAAGAAAGGGTGGGTGGCAGGGTGGCACAGTGGTTAGCACTGCTGCCTCACAGCGCCTGAGACCCAGGTTCAATTCCCGCCTCGGCAACTGTCTGTGGAGTTTGCACGTTCTCCCCGTGTCTGCGCGGGTTTCCTCCGGGTGCTCCAGTTTCCTCCCACAGTCCAAAGATGTGCAGGTCAGGTGAATTGGCCATGCTAAATTGCCCAAAGTGTTAGATGCATTAGTCAGGGTGGGTTGATCTTCGGAGGGTCAGTGTAGACTTGTTGGGCTGAAGGGCCTGCTTCCACACTGTAGGGAATCTAATCTAATCTAAAAACAAATTACCGGATGGAACACTAAGAAAACAGAAAACAGGATAACCTACTCTATCCGAAAACCCAACAGATTATCCCCTTTTAATGATGCTTTCCAAATTCCTGCAACTATCTCCACCAACATTCCTTGGCAAAACAGGTAAAATCAAACACAGGGTCTTACAGGAGAGAGAAATGGCAGAGAGATTCAGCATGGAACACATTCTTCCATAGAACTGTTTCTTTGACCAGCTTAAACTGAACAGCCAGACTGCTAAAACCAACCAAACCAGAGTTGAGCTGAGCTGGGAGAACTGGTCACTCCTTTTTTATTATAGATGCGATTTCTTTTTAGTTTGAAAGCCATTTTACTGAGGCAGTATCTGTTAGCTATAATCAAACTGGCCCTAAAACCCATCCAAGCCAGACCTCTCAGCAACTTTGCCTCATACAGTACTTTTGAAAAAAGCCAAGGACAACATAACCTTGTTAAAGGAGCAGCATCATCACAATGTCAGGCCCCTTTCAGTAACGTCATCTCTCATTCTTTTAAACCCCAGTGAGTTTAGAATCTAGTTGAGAGTCCCAAATGGTTTAGCCTTTGCTCATAAGACAATCCCTCCATACCAGGGAACATCCTCATCAACCATCTCCGACTGCCTCCAGGGAAATAATATCTTTCCTTAAAAAGGGGACCCAAACTGCTCACAGTAGTGGTCTCGCTAGCACCTTGTACAGTTGCAGTAAGACATCCCTACTCTTATACTCCAATCCCTTTGAATTAAGGGCCAGCAGCCCATTAGCCTTCCAGACTACCTGCTGCCCTGTGTGTGCGAGCTTTCTGTGTTTTGTGCACAAGTACCCCAAGTCCCTTTGTGTTGCAGCGTTCTGCACTGTCGCTCCATTTAAATAATATTCTGCTTTTTTGTTCTCCTTTCCAAAATGAACAACATTGCATTTTCCCACAATACACTTCATTTGCCAACTTTTTGCCCACTTACTCAACCTTAAACAGTGTGCATCCTTCTTGCAAACTGCCTTTTCATCTATGTTTGTGTTGTCTGCAAAGTCATTAATATTCTTGTAAAGAGTTTGTCTCCTGTGGTATAAATTGCTGTGGTTGTTTGAAATTTAGCATTTGTCCTGATGTGCACAAAGCAAATGGGCAGCACTTTCCAGCTCAGTGCCGCCAAGGGCGTGTTTAATGACAACTCTTAGGCAGGAGATAAATTGGAATGGAACCGTTGCACCTCCTCTTCCTGGGAGGGAGCATCTTGCTTTTACGTGCTGACTCTCCACAGAATCAATACAGCGCCTCAATGTGCATGAGTCAAAGGATCAGAACACATAGGATAATGAGACATTGCTCTGAGGTGGACGCAGAGATGCTTCAGTGTGACTTGGACAAGTTGATTGAGTGGGAAAATAATGGCAGATGATGTGTGATTTGGATAAATGTGAGCCTTTCCACGTTGGTAGCAGTGACAGGAAGGCAGTTTATTATCTGAATGGCTGGGAAAGGAGGAGGTACCAAGAGAACTTGGGGTTCTTTTACACCAGTCGCTGAAAGGAAGCGTGCAGGTGCAGTAGGTGGTGAAGAAGGCAAATGGTTTGTTGGCCTTCACCGAGAGAGGATTCAGGAACAGAGATGTCTTTCTGTAATTATATAGGGCCTTTCTGAGACCTTACTCAGAGTATTGTGTGCAGTTTTGGTTTGTTTAACTGAGAAAGTTGTTCTGGCTACAGAGGGAGTTTACCAGACTGATTTCTGGAATGTTGGACTGATAAATGGAGACAGACTGGGTTGGCTGGGATTACAATCAGTGGCATTCAGAAGAATGAGGTGCGGAGGATTGGGTGGATCTCATAGAATCCAATACAATTCTATCAAGGCTAGAATAGGTAAAGCAGGAAGGGTATTCCCACTGACCCACAGACCAAAGGGTCACAGTATAAGTATACAGGGTGTGCCATGTTTGATTGGGATGAGGAGAAATTTCTTCATTCAGAAGTGGGTGAACCCATGGTATTTCATGCTGAAGGAAGTGGTTCAGGCCAATACAATGAATGTGTTCAAGGAGTTAGATAAAATTCTTAGAGTTATTGAGTCATACAGCACAGAAACAGACCCTAACAAGTCTGTGCCAAGCATAATCTCAAACCAAACTAGTCCCATCTGCTTGCTCTTGGTCCATATCCCTCCAAACACTTCTTATTCACATATTTATCCAAATGTCTTTTAAATGTTGTAACCGTACCCTTATCCACCATTTTCTCTGAAAGTTCATACCACAAATGAACCACTCTCCGTTTAAAGAAATCGCCCTCATGTCTTTCTCCTGTCACCTTCCATGCCCTAGTCTTGAAATGCCCCCACTCAAGGGAAAAGATACCTGCCATTCACCTTTTTTATCTATGCCCTCAAGATTTTACAAACCTCTATAAGGCCAATCTTCAACCTCCTACGCTCCAATGAAAAAAATCCCAGCCTATCCAGCCGCTCCTTATAACTCAAACCCTCCATTCCTAGTAACATCCTGGTAAATGTTTTCTAAATTATTTTCAGTTTAATAATACCCTTCCTTTAACAGGGTGACATGAAGTGGACACAGTACTCCAGAACAGGCCTGACCAACGTCCTGTACAACCTCAACATGACGTACCCAACTCCTATACTCAAAGGATTGAACAATGAAGGCAAGTGTGCTAAACGTCTTCCTAGCCGCCCGTCTACATGTGATGCAAACTCCAAAGAATTATGTACCTGAACCCCTAGGTCTCTATGTTCTACTGCATGACCCAGGGCCTTATTCTTAACTGTATAAGTCCTGCCCTTGTTTGTTTTACCAAAATCTCACATTTATACAAATTAAACTCCATCTGCTGGTCCTCAGCCCATTGATCCAATTCATGAAGAATTACTTTCTTCACGGTCTGCTATACCACCAATCTTGGTGTCATCCACAAACTTACTAACAATGCCTACTCTCATCCATTACAAATAAATGACAAACCAGAGGGGGCTGACAGGTCTCCAAGTCTGAGAAACAACTCTCCATAATCACTCTCTGTCTCTTATTGTTAAGCCAATTTTGTGTCCATTTGGCAAGCTCACCCAGAGTCCCATGTGCTCTAACTTTACTGATTATTCGACCGTGTGGAACATTGTCAAAGGCTTTACTAAAATCCAAGTAAACAATAGTAACTGCTCTGTCCTCATCAATCTTCTTGATTACTAGAGTCATAGAAGTGTACAGCACGGAAACAGACCCTATAGTCCAACTCGTCCACGCCGACCAGATATCCCAGCCCAACCTAGTCCCATTTGCCGGCATTTGGCCATATCCCTCTAAACCCTCCCTATTCATATACCCATCCAGATGCTTTTTAAATGTTGCAATTGTATCAGTCTCTACCTAATAGATCAAGAGGTTTCAGGAGAAACAAGGATGAACAGCAATGATCGTGTTTATTGGAGGCTCAGGCTTGAAGGGCTGAATAGTATATTCCTGCTCCTATGTTCTATACATCTATGACCTATGTTCTACTGCATGACCCAGGGCCTTATTCTTAACTGTATAAGTCCTGCCCTTGTTTGTTTTGCCAAAATCTCACATTTATACAAATTAAACTCCATCTGCGGCCCGATCCATCATTCTTCAGGAATTTCCAACTGAAGGTCATTAAGTAGACTAGTGAACCATTAAACCTGCTGGAAATGACAGAGGTGTGGGAGGGCAGAGGTTATGGCGGAGATGGTGTGAAGGGGGCGATGTCACTGGAATAGTTTTCCAGACACAGGTTGTTGTTATGGGGTCAAATCGCATCAGCGGAGCTGCTGGAGTTAACTTAAAGCACACTAATAAAATCTGGGATTGAAAACTAGTCTAAGTGATGCTGACATTATCGCGAAATGTTGTAAGAATCTATCCAATTCACAAATGTCCTTTAGGGAAGGAAATCTGTTGTCCCGCTCTGATCTGGGCTACATGTGACTCCAGATCCACCCAGAGTCATCCAGTATGGAAACAGACAGTTTGGCCCAACTTGTCCATGCCGACCAGCTTTCCCAACTGGATCTCATCCCATTTGCCTGTGTTTGACCCATAGCCCTCTCGGAGAAAGTGAGGACTACAGATGCTGGAGATCACAATCAAAAAGTGTGGTGCTGAAAAAGCACAGCAGGTCAGGCCCTCTGTGCTTTCCCAGCACCACACTTTTCAACCCATATCCCTCTAAATCATGTAGCTGTCCAAATGTCTTTTAGTTGTAACTGTGGCAGCCTTCACCGCTTCTTCTCGCAGCTCGATCCATACAAGAAGCATCACCTTTTCTGGGGAAAGGTTGCCCCCTCAGGCCCTGGGCAGCATGGTGGTTCAGTGGTTAGCACTGCTGCCTCACAGCACTAGGGAGCTAGGTTCGATTCCTGCCTCGGGCGACTGACTGTGTGGAGGTTGCACATTTTCCCCGTGCCTGCGTGGGTTTCCTCCGGGTGCTCCGATTTCCTCCCACAGTCCAAAGATGTGCAACTTAGGTGAATTAGCCATGCTAAATTGCTCAGGGAGGTGTAGGTTAGGTGCATTAGTCAGGGGAAATGTATAGTAATAGGGTAGGGGAATGGGTCTGGGTGGGTTACTCTTCGGAAGGTCAGCGTGGACTTGTTGGGCCAAATGGCCTGATTCCACACTGTAGGGATTCTATTATTCATTCATTCTATGTGCATGTTATGTGGATTGACCATGCAGTATCTAGGGATGTGCCCTCTAGGTGGGCTAGCCATGGGAAGTGCAGGGTTACAGGGATGTGGCAGGGAGTGGGTCCAGAAGGGAAGCTCATCGATAGGCAATATGGCCTGCTTCCAGGGATTCTGTAGTGATCTCCTCAATATGATTGGTTCTTCATTTCCCTCTGGAAATGGCCCGAGCGAACAGCCTCAAGCAGCAATTGGCTTTACCCATATCCTGTGAGGTAAGTACACTTTGGAAAGAGCCTGGGCTGCAGAGTGTCCACCTTTGAAACTGCAGTGGGGCTTCCTCTCAGCATGGCACCCCGCAACAATTCCACACACTCCCCCCTCCCCCCCTCCAAGCTGGTTGGGTTTTTCTGTCACTTACCAATGCTAGTCTGCCTGTCAGGCTCCTCTTGTGCTCATACCTGGTGCTGACAGCAGTGCACATCGCACTCCCCAGTCCGTGGGTCAGAGGCAGGTTCGGCTCAGCTCCGTTAGCCAGCAGCTCGTTCACTGCCTGGGGACAGATGGAGGGCAGAGAGAGAGAGGGTTCAGAGGTCACTGAACGTTTGCTCCTGGCGGGACCCGAGAGCTATTGCAGCCCGACTCCCTCAGCCTGACAGTGGGAGTGGGTGAGAGCAACACCACAGGAAAGGGGGAAAGCTAGTGGCTCTGGGCTAACCCTGGGCATGTTGTTGGGGTGGGGGAGTGGGGGAGTGGGGAGTGGGGGGGGGGGTCTACAGAGGTTGGAGCAGGGAGGTGGGAGGAGGCCGCTTCACGTGGATCCCTTGCGAAGTGGGCCTGCTGCCTCAGGAAGGTTCCAAACTGGAACAGCCTGGCGTAGGCCGAATAAATGTCCAGCCTCTGAGCTCCAAACACCATGAGTATCGTGCAGTCAGATTGGGATCTTGCTGTGCAAAATTGGCTGGCAAGGTAACGTACATTGAGCGCCAGTCGTGGCTCAGTTGTGCAGTCTGCTCAAGAGTATAAGGGTGTTCAAAACGCATTGAGTGGAGTAATAATGGGACACTTAGAATAGTATTAAAGCTGAACTTAAGCCACTCAATTTGGTGGAGCCCAGGATTCAGAATTCTGAGTGACCAACATTTGCTACGAAACACTTGGGACAGTTCACTGATACTTGGACCCCACCACTCCGGATCTTCACACAAGTTTAAAACTTAATCAAGCTCCCCAATCTGCCTGCGTGATGGACTCAGATCAAGGGAAAACACTGAGCAGATTTTTGTTCCTAATAAGGAGTAATATTTGTTGCAAATAAATCAATTCTCACCAGAGGCAAACAAATCAACTTACAACTCAAATTGATGAAAGAATTGACAGTCCTTTCTTAAAGGTAAAAACAATGACTGCAGATGCTGGAAACCAGATTCTGGATCAATGGTGCTGGAAGAGCACAGCAGTTCAGGCAGCATCCGAGGAGCTTCAGCAAAATCGACATTTCGGGCAAAAGCCCTTCATCAGGAAACGTCGATTTTGCTGAAGCTCCTCGGATGCTGCCTGAACTGCTGTGCTCTTCCAGCACCATTGATCCAGGGTCCTTTCTTAAATCTTTATTGCTGACTTTTTCAAACATTCACTCAAGGGATGTGGGCATCACTGGCTGGGCCCAATATTTATTGCCCGTCCCTAGTTGCCCTTGAGTGTTTTCCCAGATGGGAAGGTAGCAGGGGCAATGTTAGATGAGGGCATAGCCAGACCAGTAAGAGGTTGAACTTTGAGACTGGCAGCAGGATGATTCTAGACTGGAGAGATGAGGGGAGGGGGGAGGGGAGATGAGGGGAGCATAGTGGTGGGGCGGGTGGGTTTCAGTTTGAAGAATATTGATGGTACAGCCAGGAGAATCAATGCTGGACAGAATAAGGTGTATTCTCAGACTTGGGCTGGTGATGTGGATGGTATCAGTCGATTTGATGAAGAGGTAACGCTAGACAGAGTGCCATTCTGCATCTTATCTTAATTGTATCCCATCAAACTTGCACACTGAAAAGATCAAACCAGTTGAAATGTAGTTTTTCATACAACATTACATCACAGAAAGAGGCTATTTGGCCCATCATGCCGGTGAATCTAATTGGCAAGATTTCTTTGCTTCACCCCCTCTCTAAATAACTGGTCAGCATTGTTCCTCATATAAACTTGGTCCCTCTTCTGCCCTCATTTTCAATTTGCAACTTTAAAATAATCTCTGGTATTTATTCGCTGTATTCACATTTAACTGCATCTTTCCTGTCAGTTATAGCAGAATGCAGCCACAAATAGGGGAAGAGCTTTCCAGTTGTATATGATGCACTTGCACCATCATGTGGCGAATCTTAGTATTGCAGGAAGCTGAAGGTAACATTAAAAGCAGCCACATTAATCCTCAAACCCTATTAGGCCAGAGGATTTTCAAAAGGAAGTCGACCAACACTTTAAATAGGGCAAAGGTCACTTTCTAGTTCATTTCCTTCTCCCTTTTCTTCATGTCCAAATGTTGAACTTTCAGAGGGCCTCCTCCTTGACTGGCATAAGATGTCAAGGATCAGAAAGGTCAGTCTCCCTCACCAAGAGGACAACTCTACCCCTCCCTCTGCCTCTAATGAGTCAACCCTCTCCTCAGAATCTGCAAACCCCTGGCCGAACCCATGAGCATTTCCCATTGCAGAGTGCACTCCAGTGCCTGCCCCGAGTGGTCACATCTGGTACCTCAGTGGTCTTGGCAGATTCTCTAACTTGGATTGACCCACACTGAGCCCAATCTGATCCTTGTTCGCTATACACAGACTTGGTTCATTGAGAATCTTTGCAGGACACACCGTGTTGATATGGATGTGTCATGGGATATGGGTGAGAATGTAAACAAACATTTTCAAAGTGTTCGAAGGGAGCACCTACCGGGTCGTTTCCACTAGCGATTGCCAACGAAAGGGGTGAGTGACCACTCCACAGTAAATTGGGATTAGCCTTGTGCAGCAGGAGCAGTCTGACAATCTGGTGAGCGTCCTGAAATGACACGTGATGCCCGTCATCAATAAACACTCACTGTCAGCTGTCAGGAGTGAACCATTGCAACACAGCCTCCAGATACAGCCCAACCCAGACACACACTCCCACACACACCCTTGCACAAACACACACTCTCACAAACACACTCCCATGCACCCACGTAGTCTCACGCCTGTGCGGGCACACACACTCCCACACACACCCTTGCACGCAGGTCTGTGAGGGCGCGCGCGCACACACACACACACACGCACAATCACACACCTGGCCTGTAAGACTGCACTGCTGCTGATCCCATCTCAACGGCGCTGAGAACATTCCACCCCATTGGTCATTACAGAAGGGAGCCCACACCGGGTCTGTCCCACACATGACTCCAGGCCCACAGTGATGTGCTTGGCTCTTAACTGCCCTCTGAAATGGCTGAGGAAGCCTCTCGGTTCTTGGGCAGTTAGGAGTGGGCAGTAAATGCTAGCCATGCCATCAGCACCCATTCAGGAGAGAGAAAGCGTGATTTCTGAAAGCAGCACAGCACCCTCTATCAGTCACTGGTGGAATGCAGTGTTTGTATTGAGTCTGCCATGTAACCTTTAACCAATGGAACTCTGCCCCCAACGGGTGGGTTTACTAATCCCAAACAACAGCACTGAAGATCACTCCCCTCGATGTTGACATTGGGCGAGTGTCAGGTTCTGACTCCCGCCCACTCATCCAGCACCCAAAACAGCCCCTACCTTCTCCCCCAATGCGGTATCTACCTAACCCAGCAGAAGGTGGGTCAGGAGCTGGCCAGGCAGCATGGAGGGGGGGGGCGGGAAACACCAGTATGTTTTCCTACCTTGTGGTTATCTTCACGTTGGCAAGCAATATGCAGCGGGGTTCGTCCACCTTCGATGGGCACTATGTCGCTGGGCGTAAAGTAATGTGGTGGCACTCCCATCAAATTGGGGCTCTTCAGGATCATACCTGTGGGCTCCTCTGTCTGGATGTCCTGCCAGAGAGACAACTCATGACTGGGTGTCGCTTTCTCACATCGCCCGAGAAGGAGTATTTCAAAAGCACGGCGCTGCTGACGACCCGCAGTGGGTACAGGAGGGTGGTTCACCTCTCCCCAACGCCAACCCTGAAGTCTGTCCTGTCAGACTGCACCCTAACCAGTGTCTGTCCTTTTGAAATACACCAGCCAAGCCATGGCCACACTGTTGGGGCTGGGTCTACGCCCAGCAGTTGGATCAGGCTGGACGGGAAGGTGAGGTGGCAGCCTACTGGCATTAGTACTGGGGCGGGTAATCCAGAACGGCGACATGGGTTTCAATCTCAACCATGGCAGATGGTGGAAGGTGAATCCCAAGAAAAAACTGGAATTAAAGGCAAGCATTAATGTTAACCATTACTGTAAAAAGTCCATCTGGTTCACTAATGTCCTTCAGGGAAGGAAACTGGTCCTTACCTGGCCTGGCCTACAGACCCACAGCAATGTGGTTGACTCTGAACTGCCCTCTGGGCAATAAATGCTGGTCTAGCCAGTGGTGCCCTGAAGAACAATTAATAGGAATATTTGAGGTGTTTCGGTGGAAGGAAGTCTTGGACTTCCTCACACTGCCACATACATCACTGTCTCTGGACACTGCAGTTCCTGTTCCAGAGGTAGATGCCTTTCCTGAGCTGGAATGATTGTTGGAGAGTCAAAAGTGGACGGGCTACATAAATAGGTTTTGTGGTCAATAGGCCAATAGGCCCAAACGACAATTTGCTTTGAATTCATGGAATCCCTAGAGTGTGGAAGCAGGCCCATTGAGTCCCCCCTGACCCCTCCAAAGAGCATCCCACCCAGATCCAACCCCTACCCTATCCCTGCAACCCCACATTTCCAATGGCAAATCCATCCAACTTGGATTGTGGGAGGAGACCAGAGCACACCCATGGGGAGAATGTGCAAACTCCATGCAGACAGTCACTTGAGGCTGGAATCGAACCCGGATCCCTGGTGCTGTGAGGCAGCAGTGCTAACCACTGAGCCACTGTGCTGCTCCAACTCAGAGCTCCAAGTTCCCTAAAACAAAAACCCAGTCTTGATGTTTTGTGCCCTCCCAAGCAATGAGGAACTCTCCTGAAACCGAAATATGCAGCTAGGCCTGGTGGGCAATTTCAGGGCCTCCCCTAAAGCTCTGCCTCCTCCCTTGGATAAGGACCAGCGGAGCTGTTGTCTCCCTCCCATGGGAGGTTCAGGGAGTTCCTCACAACATACATGTGCAGGACATACGTGTTAAACGGCATACCATGTCAGGCTCGTAGGTCACATCGTCATCGTACGCTCCTTCGTTCGGGTTGGCCGCAGCATTAAGCAGCAGCTCAGTAATCAACACTCCTTGCTTGCCAGGGATCGCCACAGAGACGTGGAGTGGGGTCAGTCCATCGATTTCCTTTATCTGCAAGAAAACAGCCACAAAACTGACAGTCTTGGTGTTCACCTGCACTGGCTTCTCACACGCTGGCTACAATCAGACATGCTGAGTCTCCCCCTGCTATCGATACCTACCCAGTCAGATACTGGAAGCTGAGACCGGGTGATGGGCATGTAGAGGGAGGAGAGTGGCACCTTCTAAAGGTGGTGCCAGTGCATTCTAAGTGATTAAAGACTTAACAGCAATCTAGGTTTGTTCAATACATTGCAACAGTTGCATGACACTTTGATCTCTTACTTATAAATTCTGTGTCCTATGATCCTTTCCCACTAGCTATAAGATGAAGGAGCAGCTCTTCAAAAGCTTGTACTTCCAAATAAACTTGTTGGACTGTAACCTGGTGTTGTGCGGTTTTTAACAGTATCCATTGGAACCATTCACAGACTATTCAGAAGTGACTGCCTTCCCTGGGAGATGGTGGGAGATGTTACTTGGTGGGGAGTGAGGTGTATAGGGAATGCAAAGAGGCTCCTCAGGGATTTGGACAGGCAGGAACGGACAGGACACAGTCATATGAAATATAATGAGGGGGGGGGGGGTAGGTGGTGGTGTAGGAAAATTCTCAACGGGATTGACAGAGTATTTGCAGAAAGGGTGTTACCTGTTGATGTGGGGGCCTAGAATCAGGGGACACAGTATCAGACTGTGATGAAGATGTTCCTTTGGCAAGGTTAGGTTGTCTTTCAGAGAGGTTGTAAACAACGAAAGGTTCCGACTGGTCTGAGTTTGGATGGATGGTAGGGCCAATTTGTTTACAGCTAACCGATATTGCCTCAGACAGCAGGCTTTCAAGTTTTGAAAAGAAAAAGCACTTGTATAATGAAAGGGGAGTGGCCGGTTCTAGCAGCTATTCTTTGGTTTGGTTTAATGCAGCTGTGAGTGTGGGTGTGTGAGGAAAGGCTACTGTCGTCTCTCTCTCTCTCTCTAACATCAAGCCTGTAAGACCTTGTTTGATTTTATCTTTTCTGCCAAGGGGTGTTTATTAGATTAGATTAGATTAGATTACATTAGATTAGATTAGATTAGATTAGATTACAGTGTAGAAACAGGCCCTTCGGCCCAACAAGTCCACACCGACCCGCCGAAGCGCAACCCACCCATACCCTTACATTTACCCCTATACCTAACACTATGGGGATGCTTGCGAGTATTTTGGAACAGCATCATTAAGTTTGGAATGGCTGTTGGGTTTTTGGATAGGATAAGTTATTCGGTAATCTGTTGTCTGTTTTTTTGTGTTTCGTTCAGTAATCTTGTAATTAAATTCTGTTTTGTTTAAAACTAAGTGGTTTGACTAGCTGATTCTCTCCTGGAATAACCACTATACATCTGTTTAAAATGACCAGCAAAGTTAGGATCTGGGCTATCTTTTTGAAATGGTTTGAGGGGTTCTGGCCTGGTCCATAACACAGACTAAAAGGCAATCCATTTCAGAGCGAGATAGAGACGTATTCTTTCACTCAGAGGATGGTAAATCTTTGTACTCCTCAGCCCGAGAGGGTTATGGAAGCTGATTCACTGAGTTTGATTCAGACAGAAATTGGTAGAATTCTAGTCACTAATGATATTGAGGGATATGGCATTAAGATGGATAATCAACATTATTGAGTATGGCAAAGCGTCTTTGAATAGCTGAATGGCCTACTCCTGTTGGTATGTTCCCACATTGCTCTTTGTCCTGCTTCAGATTAGGAACTGGGTGAAATGGGACTTGGTAGATGTGAGGCAACAACACGGTAATGCCCAATGAAACTGTCCTGGATGAGGGCTCCTTGCTCAGAGAACAATACCGAAGATAAAGGGAGGACAGAGTGAGACGGTGAGTTGTGGGTTTTAAATCTCACCCCCATCCCACCATCCAATTCCAGGTTCCAATCACAGAGCTTTGGGGTGATGCTAAGAGTGCCATGAATGTTTTTTTGATTAGATTACTTACAGTGTGGAAACAGGCCCTTCGGCCCAGCAAGTCCACACCGACCCGCAACCCACCCATTCCCCTACATTTACCCCTTTACCTAACACTACGGGCAATTTAGCATGGCCAATTCACCTGACATGCACATCTTTGGGCTGTGGGAGGAAACCGGAGCACCCCGGAGGAAACCACGCAGACATGGGGAGAACGTGCAAACTCCACACAGTCAGTCGCCTGAGTCGGGAATTGAACCTGGGTCTCTGGCGCTTAGAGGCAGCAGTGCTAACCGCGGTGCCACCGTGCCGCCCAGTTTCCCAGGTGTGGTGTCTACACCATCTCCCATTACCATTCCTGAATTCCTCACTATCGGCAGAATCTGAACTGGGCGCAAGTGGGTACTGCAGATGCTGGAGATTAGAGTCAAGATTAGTGTGGTTCTGGAAAAGCACAGCAGGTCAGGCAGCATCCGAGGAGCAGGAGAAGCGACGTTTCGGGCAAAGGCCCTTCATCAGGAATTGGAACTGGTCCAGCCATCTTAATGCTGTGGCTACAAACTCAAGTTAGAGGCTAGAACTCCTGCATTGAGTACCTCACCTCCTGACTCCCCAAAGTCTGTCAACCATTTACAAGGCATAGGTCAAGCATGCGATGGAATACCCCCCACGTGCCCAGATGAGTGCAGCTCCAACAACACTCAAGATGTTTGACACCATGCAGTACAAAGCATCCTGCTGAACTCTTACCATCTTTAACATGCATTCCCTTCGTTTTGAAGTTACAATGGGGCAGCGATGTGTGAATCATAGACAAGATGCACTGTACTAACTTATGATTAGATTAGATTCTCTACAGCTTGGAAATAGGCCCTTCAGCCCAACAAGTCCACATCGACCCTTCGAAGAGTAACTCACCCAGACCTATTTCCCCCTGACTAATGCACCTAACTCTACGGGCAATTTAGCATGGCCAATTCACCTAACCTGCACATCTTTGGACTGTGGGAGGAAACCGGAGCACCCGGAGGAAACCCACGCAGACACGGAGAGAATGTGCAAACTCCACACAGACAGTCACCCGAGACTGGAATCGAACCCTGATGCTGTGAGGCAGCAGTGCTAACCACTGAGCCACCATGCCACCCTCAAGGCTCTTTCGACATCACCTTCAAAACCCAAAACCACTTCCATCGAGAAGGATAAGGGCAGAAGGTACATGGGAATACCGCGCACCCCTGCAAGTTCCCCTCCAACACACTCACCATTGGAAATATATTATCGTTTCCTCCCTATCGCTGGGTCAAAATCCTGGAATTCCCTCCTTAATGGCATTGTGGGTCAACCCACAGTAATGGACTACAGCGGTTTAAGAAGGCAACTCATCACCAACTACTCAAGGGACAACTAAGGATAGACAGTAACTGGCAGCAACACACACATCCCAAGATTGAAAGAAAAACAAAACACTCCATAGATATCCCTTCTTTTCTGGTCTTATTTTTTAACTCTTTCATGGAATATGGGTCACCAATGGGCTAGCATTTGTTGTCCATTTACCTTGACTCGTATTCACCGTCCCCTCCTCACTGACTCAGCCACTCCTCCCATCACTGACTTACTCTCTCATCCCCCAGCACACCAATGCATGCCCCTCCATCCTGACTCACCCTGGTCTCAATGACTGTCTCCTCACACCCACCCACATCTTCCCCCTTGGCTTCAGTCAATGAACCTGCAATCACAGCCTTCTCTGAACCAACATCAGGAGGTTGCAAACAGTGTCCCTGCCATTAACAGCCATGTTATGGTCACCTTCATTGACGTTCTGTCAATGTCAATGCCTTGCCTTCTGTTGCCTGGAGTGTCCAAATCATTGAAGTAATGGCCTGAGCCCCATTATCAAGGTTACACCTCAGTATATCCTCTCCCTGCCTCCTCTCAGATTCTGCACCAAATGATTCTCATCCTCAGCAAGTTTGAATTCAACTCCCTCTGACCCCTGTGTTCACTTACTCAATGCATTTGGATCCCAAATCTTCCCCAACAAACCCATCTCTTAGTTGCTTTGTAGTACAGAAGTGGTCATGCTGCTGGGGGAAAAAAAACATCTTGTTGAAGCTTTTTGTTTTGCACTCACCAGGACAATTCACAAGAAAGATCAAAGCAAAGCAGCATTTAAGCCCAGGGAGAGGACAAATTGGTGAGCAAGTGTGCTCTGATTGGTAGAGGTATTCCCATCGAGAATACATCAGTTAAAGATGACTGGCAGTCAACAGCCAAGCACACCCATTTCTCTGTTCAAACTTACCAAGGTACAGCCGATACTGAACAAGTCCGCACTTGCAAAACACAGTGATCATTAGATAAGATTTTGCAATTGGACAACACTTGCTGCATAGTGTGTGAAGAATTAAGCTGACCATTAATTCAGGATTGTCAGTTGGGCTCATAGTGCGGTGTGTACGGGAAGTGATATAGATTAACACTCAGTGCCCTGTACTCTGCAGACAGCAGAAGCATAAGCATGCACTGCATTCATTCCAATTCAACACAACCATCATCTCATTCATTCCTCCTTTGTCAATCAGAGTCAAAACACCTGGATTAGCAGTGACCATGTGCCAGAAGTATCATTCCTCTTTCATTAAGTCCTGCTCCCGTTTTGAATGGCTTGGAAAACCCCATCTTTTCTACATCACCTTTCCAAGTTAGTGCTGAAGATGCAACCTTTGCCCTTTCACCCCCACCCAGGGACCCAAGCACTGGTTCCGAATAAAATTGTGTTTCTTGTAATTTAGTTACCCGCACTCATGATGGTCTGCTCCTCACAAGATATACCTCCAGAATTCAGACCTCAAGTGGGACCCTTAGCTTCCAGCTGCCTTAATTCTCTGCCTTGCTCTCACTCTCAAACCTCTATCCTCAACCTGCTACAGAAACTGCACTAAATCTTTCGGACAATACACTTCACAGTCTTCCAGCCTCAGTAATGAGCCCTCGCCATTTCATAACCACTGCAGACATTTTTCCTTTTAGGGGAGGCACTTGTGGGTAATGATTCTGCAATTTCTGTTTATAAGTCCTCTTTATCTGTCATATTATCATTCCCTTTTGCCTTGCACCATCATCCTTTTTCATAGAATCCCTACAGTGTGGAAGTAGGCCGTTCCAACCAACAAGTCCACACCCACCCTCCGAATAGCATAATCCCCGTAATCCTGCATTTCCCATGGCTAACCCGCCTAGCCTGATGCCCCCGAACACTATGGGCAATATAGTACAGCTTTGGACTGTGGGAGGAAACCGGAGCAGCCGGAGGACATGGGGAGAATGTGCAAACTCCACACAGACAGTCACCTGAGGCTGGATTCGAACCCAGGTTCCCGATGCTGCGAGGCAGCAGTGCTAACCACTGAGCCACCGTGTAGCCCCCCCCCCTCCCCTTTTTTCATTTCAAACCTACCAACCATCTCTTTGTCAACTATTCTTAAAACTCAATCTTTGGATCTGCTTTCAACCATTTTCTATTCTGAAGCGTGTTTCAGCTGTTCAAAACTGCTTCAGTGTGTGCTGTTGTTGAAGAAAGGTCATGCTGTCCCCTGCACTTGGTTAACATGTCGAATCATATCAATATGGCTACCCCCTTCGCTGTGCTGGCTTGGTGCATTACCTGTGACCGAATACGGGTGTTTGGATCTGCCTTTCTCTCCAGTAGCATTTTGACTGAGCTGAGGTCCCCAGCCAACATGGCGAGAAAGAGTACTGGTATCGGTTTAGTGGAAATATTGGGATCTGCTCCTCGTCGGAGAAGCAGGATGATGATTTCCCTTCTCTTCTGGTGCCTGGGAACGGGAAACATTTGGAAAAAAAATAGATTTATGCCATCCTTTAATCTACAATACCCTCCGCAAATCAAGGATTGACTATCTTTAATGCAGAAGCATAGGGTCAAACTCGACTGGGTACGACGAGCATGCAGTAATGGGGCAATGAAGCATTAACTTGATGCAGAGAGGTCAATATCATTAGTAATAGAATAGGAGCAAGTGTGAGGGTGACTCAGCCTTGACTCTGTGCTGAATAATAGAGCAGGAGGCAGTAAGAATTTAATCTGGGCCGATGCAGGGAACTTGCATGTTGGAATCCCTATGACAAGTTAGCAGGTATAGGCCTGGGTACATACTATAAAAAGAAATGAAGCCTTAACACACTAGAGTAACCCAGGCAAAAGAAAACCAATCTTGGGGTTGGATTGCAGATCGCGCTGATGCCATCCCCATGCGAGCCACTCAATGTTAGGCATTTTCGTGAAATTCTCAAGTGCAGCCTGCCCTGAATTTGAACCTCTGTTCGCAATGGGCCTTACACAGGAAGATAAGGGATGGGGAACAGAAACTGATGGAAAATCTATTCGGGTGGTCTTTTGATCCGGGTCAAATGGGGCGAGCTGAAAACGTGCTTTGGGTCAGATTGAGGGGCATACATTTGCGACACAGTCCCCGTCGGGTAAGGCAATATTTGCTCTTGTTGCACGTACTCAGATTTCATCGCGGCTATCCGCCACACTTTTTCATCGTGTTTGAAATCAGGTGTCATCATAGATTTCCCAGCCGAGCTCTTGAAACGCTGGTTCCTACTTAAGACGTGGGCAGCCTGCTGCAGCTGTCGGCCACTTACGTTGAACTGAAAATGGTGAACGCTCCGTGTGGATTCAAAGTAACCAGTTGAGGGAGGCCCTACTGATGGTGACATAAGACTCTCCTCGTCGATTTCTGATATGGTAGTCTCATCGTCTAGAGATTCTTCAAAATTCGGAAGCTCATGTACGTGCGCATCCTCTTCCTCTTTCCACGTCAGCTCTTCCTGTTGTGAAGCAACTAATGAAGCCTTCTTAAAGCTTATGCTGCCAACTCTTATCTTGCGGTCGTAAACTGAGAGCCTTTTAGCCATCTTCACCTGCGTTGTCAGTTCGTCATCCATCTCCAGATCCTCTACCTTCCTTTCGGTCGCACTGGGAGGCTGGAGACAGGGAAAGAATCCAAAGTGAGCTCTCACCACAATGCAAGTGATTGTGAATACCTCAGCAGGAAAAATCAGTGAGTGACTGAGGGGCAAGCGCAGGATTCTCGACGAGGTTGAATAGGTTAGGATTATTTTCATTAGAAAGACAGAGGTTGAGGGGGGAACCTGACTGAGGTCTTCAAAATCATGAGAGGTACAGACAGGGTAGATAGCAAGAAGCTGTTTCTCAGAGTGGGAGAACTCAATTACTAGGGGTCATGACTTAAAGTTGAAGGGGAAAAGTTTAAGGAGTTCTTTACACAGAGGGTGGTGGGTGTCTGGAACGCGGAGGTGGTAGAGGTGGGCACGATAGCATCATATAAGATGTATCTAGACAGAGCTGGAAATGTGTTGCTGGAAAAGCACAGCAGGTCAGGCAGCATCCAGGGAACAGGAGAATCGACGTTTCGGGCATAAGCCCTTCTTCAGGACAGATACATGAATGGGCAAGGAGCAGAGAGATACAGATCCTTTGAAAACAGGCGACAGTTTTAGATAGAGGATCTGGATTGACACAGGCTTGGAGGACCGAAGAGTCTGTTCCTGTGCTGTACTTTTCCTTGTTCTTTGTTAAACTGAGACCCTTTTTGTATCAGACCTAGGAGAGAGCGTGGGGCTAAGGTGAGTGTAAATTTTGGGCGGGGTTGGGAGAAGGGTGGTGGGTTCCTTTTTGCGATATGCCATTTCCAATCGTGAGATGCTTCACGTGGAAGACAGCTTTTATTGAATTTACAGCCTGAAGTGTTTGGTACTTTAGAGTGGGGGCTGAAAATGGCGAGAGGCAAGGTTCTGTAAAATGAGCCCAGAGTCTAAACACTTGAGTGTCTCCACTCTAAAACGTAAGGCCAGTGACCCTCCAGGGAGTGAAAACCGCACAAATGGAAGAACATCCGCATGTCACAGCCGACTTCAAACGCTTACTGTTGGAGTGGCAAACAGAGGCTTGCCTTCCAAGGCTGTGAGTGTCCCTGAAAGCCAAAACAGGTGCGGGAGGGACAAGCTACACAGAACCATAGACAATTAGGAGCAGGATTAGGCCAATCGGTCCTTCGATCCTGCTCAGCCATTCTTTATGATCATGACTGACCATCCAACTTTTCCCGTTTATCCCCCATACCCCATTGATCCCTTAAGCACCAAGTGCTTTATCTTGAAGTCATACAATATGTTTGCCTCAGTTGCTTACTGTGGCAGTGAATTTACAGGCCCAGCACTCTCTATGAAACCGTTTCTCTGCATCTCACTCCTAAATGGTTTACCCCACATCTAGAACCAGTTCTGGACTCCCATTTTATAGGTTTCCCACCCCTAAGCCTCTGAGTACTAGTGAACATAATCTTTAACCGATACAACCTCTTCGCAGAGAATCAAGTTGGTAAATGTTCACTGCACTCCCTCTCTCGCAAGGACATCCTTCCTCTGACAGAGAGGCCAAAACTGCACACGGTATTCCAGGTCTAGTCTCACCAAGGCACTGCTCAAGTGCAGCAAGACACCCATGCTCCAGAACTTAAATCCTCTCACTATGAAGGCCAATACACCAATGCCAACTGTACCTACATACTTTCAGGGACACATGTACCAGGAGAACTTACAGCTGCTGTTTCCCCAGCAATACACTGTCTTCCTATTTACCTGTGTGCAGCCAGTCCCAATCACACAGGCTCCATTTTGTATTTTTGTTGCAAACTCACAGGAGGTCAGAACAATTTGATGCCAATCTTTTAAAAGGAGAAAAATTCATTTTACGTACCCCTTCAAGACATCCCAGCTACCATGCACTGGAGGCTGGAGTGGGGGAGGGGCAGTGGAGGAAAGGTTCCTGATGAAAGGCTTTTGCCCGAAACGTCAATTCTCCTGCTCCTCGGATACTGCCTGACCTGCTGTGCTTTTCCAGCACCACTCTAGTCTTGACTCTAATCTCCAGCATCTGCTGTACCCACTTTCGCCGAGTTATCCTCAGGAGGGAAAGTAGACTCCAGATGGAGGCTTTGAGGAGGGAGTGGGATCAGATCGCTGTGTCGGACAGTCCTGAGGACTGGCTGCACAAGAAGTTCCAATGGCCTCACAGTGATGATCAAGGTAGGTGAATACATCTTGAATTGCCACAGCACACCAACCGCATAATGGGACCTCAGTCACTGCAGAGTATACCATATCTCACCGACCAACAATCCAAAACTTAAATTGAATGATTTGAGAAACCTGCAATACCAACTACTCTCAGTGGCAATGACCAGCGTTGACTATCGCAAAAGCCCACCTCATTCACCAATGCCCTTGAAGGAAAGAAACCTCTCTTCCTTCCCTGATCTGACCTATACATGACCCAGACCCATCAGCCTCGCTGCCTCTCAACTAGCCTCTGATGTGGCCTCACAAGCCGCTGATTTCAGACAGCAATTAGGGATGGAAAACAAATGATTCGCCAGCAATGTCCAGGTCCTGTGAAAGAATAGGGAAAAGGAAATCTCTCTATGAATCCGGAGCTCGTACACTTCATTTCACACTCACACACCCAGCATTTTCTCAAGCGTTGTTCCCAAAACTCCCATCTTGCACATACTGTCAGCTATGCTAGGAACATCGCCCCAAAAGATTACACTGACCGAAAAACTTCCATCTTTCTTGAAAAACAAGATGGTGGACCACCAGTGCCAACAAGGCTGTAGTGGCATTGAGAGGTATCCTTAGCTCAACTGGGAAGATGGAGCCTGGCGTCATTGGGGGTGGCCATGATTGATGGTGGAAAGGTACAATCCATTGCTCTCCTGTTTACATCAATTGCTGAAACTCTCTAATCCCTGCTGTCTCATTGGCCAGTCCAGTAATCTGCCAAATACTGGCAAATTATTTTTGTTAATTTCTCTATTCTGTACCTAAGGACTGTACCTAGATTCTCTGCAAACACTGTGACACATCATGGAGGGGGAATAGTTTCAGGAGGCAGTCCCACCCCTTAGATTTGCATTTGGTCAGTGGTCAGGAACAGAAGTATGTGACTACGAGCGAGGCAGGCAGAGGGATCTAGGAGGTAGTGCTGAAGGAACCTCAGCCTTTGAGCTTGTCGAACAGGTTTGACATTCTTGCCTCCTACGTCAACGAGAGCCGAGGCTATAGGGAAGATGGGAAACTGTCCACAGCACTGAGTTGCAGTCAAGACAGGAGGAAAAACGAGAAAGGTAGTTGTAATTAGGGATAGTATAGTCAGGGAAATAGACACTGTTCTCTGTGGCCAGGATGCAGAATCCTGAAGGCTGTGTTGCCTGCCTGGTGCCTGGGTTCACGATGTCTCACCTGGGCTGTAGAAGAACTTGGAGTGGGAGGAGAGAGATCCAATTGTCATGGACTACATTGGTTGCAATGAAATAGGCAGAAAGAGGAACGAGGTTCTGCTGAGGGAATATGAGCAGCTCGGGGCTGAATTGCAGAGCCGAACCTAAAAAGTTATCATCTCTAGATTACTACCTGAGCCACGAGCTAATTGGGACACAGCCAACAAGATCAAAAAGGCAAACGTGTGGCTCTAAGATTGGTGCGGGAGAAACAGGTTTTGAGTTCATGGGACAGTAACACCAGTACTATGGAAGGGGGGAACTGTTCCGATGGGATCGTCTTCACCTGAATCATGCTGGAACTGGACTCCTGGTGAACTGTATAAATCGGGTTGTGGATGGGGCTTTAAACTCAATTGTGGGGGGGCCGGGCGGGGGGATGTGGTTTCCATTGCACGGAAAATTATGGATAAAAGTTAAATGTGGGGAGGGCTCAGGAAAGGTTGTTAAAGCTTCCAGAGCAAGTAATAGGACAGAGAATGTGGAAAGGGTCAGGAATTTAACTTTAAGCACAGCAGATGAGGGGACAACTATGTGAAGGGGAGCAGTCAATGCAGGACTGAGGGTGTTGTACTTAAATGCATGTAGTATATGAAACAAGGTAAATGAGAGCTTGTAATGACAGGTATGATGTGGGTATGGCAGAGATGTAGCGAGAAAGGGATTGGCATTTAAACATTGGACCACTGGAAAATGAGGCTGCTGAAGTAGTAATGGGGAACAAAGAAATGGCAGAGGAACTGAATAGCTACTTTGCATCAGTCTTCATGGTGGAAGACACCAGCAGCATGCCAGAACATCAAGAGTTTCAGGGGCACTGGTGAGTATAGTGATCATCACTAAGGAGAAGGTGCTGGGAAGCTGAAAGGTCTGAAGATGAATAAATCACCTGGACCAACACCTCAGGGTTCTGAAGTAGGTAACTGATGTTATGCAGATGTGGGTGGACTGTACCTTTAAGAGAGTTGAAAGACTTAGAGAGTTGCAGAGAGTACTGAAAAATTTTAAATGTAACAGTTGGTCAAACAGCTAGATTAGCTGGGATGCCTGGAGAAAAAAAAACAAGTTCGAATTTGACTAATCAGTTTAAATTATACCCCCAAATACCAAACTCCAATCAAGATTGAAGTTGGCATTTTGACAACATTAACACCAATGAAAAAATCCGATGCTTTGGGATATAAAACCAAAAACAACTGAACAGATGGGGGAGAATTGCTAAGCCACCAGCATGTACAGACTGCCCAAAACACAGCTCTCTTAAAGGTACCTTTATCTATCAAAGACCTGTGAAGCAGAAATCCCTAAGAAGAAGAAAATCTACCGAGGAAGATACGAAGGGAAGATTTGACAGCTGCCTGCTTTTGAAGTTTGATTTTTGGTAAATCTTACTCAGGGATTTTATCAGACTAGTATTGTAGAGGGAAAGGTAAAAGATAGGTTAGAGGAAGGAGTTGTAAATAATTGTTAGTTAACGACTTAAAGAAATAAAGTTGTTAGTTTTTACTTTAAATAGTTCTTGGCCTCTCGAATTTTCACAGATTACTGCACAGGATAAATCCTTTCACTGTTGCTAGTTTAAATTAAGTAGGATAGTTTGCCCCATGTCATAACAGTTTTGGGGCTCATACGGGATTCAGGATGACACGCACTGGATTTAAAGTGCTGCACCTGTATACCTAAGCTATCCATAACCTCCTTAAACAGCCTAGCAGTAAAATTTGACCCTTGGTCTGACTGGATCTCTCTGGGTAGCCCATACTGTGTGAAGAAAGCTACTAACTCCTCTATTACCCTTTTTGCCTTGACACTCTGTAATGGAATTGCCTCCGGAAATCTAGTAGACATATCCATTATGGTTAACAAGTACAGGTTCTCAATTTTAGTTCTCGGGAGGGGACCCTATGCAATCAATTATAACCCTCATGAAAGATTCTTCAAATGTGAGCATTGTGTAGTGCTGGTTTTATTACCGCCTGAGACTTACCTACCTTTGGCATGTCTGACACGTACGGCAAACGTTAACCACATCCTTGTGCATTCCAGGCCAATAAAAATGTTTTTGTACCTTAGCCTGAGTCTTTTGTACCCCTAAGTGATCTCTGACAGGTAGTCCATGTGCTACCTGTAACACTTCCTATCTGTACACTACCAGCAACACAATCTGGTGCATTTCAGCTCATTTCTCCTCTGTTCTAACCTGCTGTGGTCTCCATTTCCATCTTAGGATTCTATCTTTCACATAATAACTAAAAAAAGAATCCAGATGAAAATTTTCACATAAAAATTTCAGGAATATTCTCTGCCTCCTTTTCAGAGTGTGCATTCACATGTATATCTTTTATTGTCTTGTCTTGCTGTTGCAAGTCTCTTAGCCTTTCAGGAGAAAATACTTCTGTCTGACCCTCTGCCTGTTCAGGTTATTTCTGCACCATTGTGTCAAACAAGGTATCCACTAACTGAACCTCAACTCCTTCATCTTTCTCTTTACTTTTCGCTTCATGCTGTGGCGTCTGATAGTGGGATCTGGTTACCACACAGTCTGGGAAAATAGCAGGATATTTCTGTTTTAACTCCTCAGTTTCTTGGTCTTCCTTGGGCTTCTCCACAACAAAGGGTGTCACTCCCACCTTGGATCCTGCCAAATCATTCCCAAGAACAAATTGAATTCCTGGAATTGACAGTTGGTCAATCACTCCCACTGTAACTTCCCCAGTCTTGAGTTGGCACTCCAACCTGATCTTACATAGGGGGATGTTAAATTTCTGTCCATCTATCCCACAAATTACCACACTCTCAGGTAACAGAAAGAGTGTACACTCGCTCATCCCTTACTATCAGCGACTGGTTAGATCCTGTATCTCTCAAAATGATAACTCCTTGTCCTTCTCCCCTGTTCTTTCTGGGTAAACTTTACCCACAGAGACAAATTCTTTGTAGAGATCAGGTACCAACTCCATACCCTGCCCCTGCCTAGGCTGTGCACTCTCCTGCAGCTCCTCGGCTCTTCTTGGGGTCTCCTCTACTACCTTCACCAATGCCACTGGCTTAGCTTCTTTTACCTCATCTTTTCCCACAGCACCTTTCTTTAACAACTAGCACTGTGACTTTACCTGTCCCACCTTCTAGCAGTGAAAATACCTTTGCTCAGTGCCCTTCTGAAACCACCGGTACTGTAATTCTGTGTCCCACTCCACTACAGTGAAAACACCTGAGGCCTTTCACCTCCTGTCAACCCTCTTGGGCTTCTTTAACCTGCGGTAAAATCTTACCGGTGCTCTCTACTCTTGGTTTAGTAGTGTAGAATCTTCTCTTTTCCCAATGTCTATCCCTCACAGGATGAAATTCTGGAAGGAAGCTTGTCTTATGAACCAACATGTATTCATCTGCTAATTCTGCTGCACTTCTCACTTCCTGAACTTTCTGTTCCTCCACGTGAATTCTTACTACCTCTGGAAGTGAGTTTTTAAACTCCTTCCAGCAGAATAATCTCGCGTAAAGCCTCAAAGGTCCTATCTATTTTTAAAGCACATCTATCAAAATGACTATGTTTAGTTCTTTTGAACTCAACATAAGTCTGACCTGGTTCCTTCTTTGTGTTTCTGAACAGCTGTCTATATGCGCCAATTCATATGCACTTAAAATAGCCTGCTTAACCTCTTCATAATCTCTTGACCCCTCATCTGACACTATGGCAAATACCTCACTAGCTCTGCCTACCAGTTTAGTCTGAACTAGCATAACCCATAAATCCTCAGACCACTCCATCTGCCAAGCCAATTTTTCAAATGATATAAAGAAGGCTTCAACATCTTTCTCATCAAATTGTGGCAGAGTTTTGACATGTTTGTATATATCACTACCTTCTCCTTTAATCTCCATCCTGTTAACTTGACTTTGCTGACTACGTCGCAACTTCTCAAGTTCAAATTCTCTCTCTTTTTGCTCAGCTAAGAAACTTCTCTTTCCCTTTCTCTCTCTCTCTCTGTTTATCTTCTAACTCCATTTTCCTCAATTGTAATTTAAGTTTCTCTACCTCTACTGCACTTGTCTGTTTCTCTGATACACCTAAATGTTTGAGTAACTCCCTGACAATTTCAGTTTTACTTTTGTCCTTGGTTATATCCTAATCTAACTTATTTGCTAATTCTAAAAGTATGGCCTTTTTCATTCCTTCTAAATTTTCTTGGCAACTTTGAGAATCATATTCAAATCCCAGAACCTCTTTAGCAATTTTAAGAGCCACTTCTTTCACTTTTCATTGAATCAATCATAAGTCACCAAAATTAAACAAATTGTCTCACTTACGTTTTATTTAAAGATTCACGACACTAACTAGCAAGTGCTTATATCTGCTGGGATTTTTCGTACCCCCAAATCTATTTAAATCTGTCTAAAGCAGTTCAAATCTCGGACGAAAGCCCCCAAACTGTTCAAATCCTGATGACGAGCCCCCAAAATGTTATGACACAAGGTAAACTACCTCTCACCCAGCTTAATTTAAACCAGCAACACAGAAAAGATTTATCCCCTGCAGTAATCTGTGAAAATTCAAGAGGCCAACAACTATTCACTGTTTAAAGTAAAACTAAGAGTGTTGGAAAGGTGGTTTCAGACCTTGAAGGTCATGTTGACAGCACACTGTCAGGATTACCCGAATGATTGAGGTAAAGGGATTTAGGACTGAGATGAGGAGGAATGTCTTCAGTCAGAGGCTGGTTAATCTGTGAAACTCATGGCTGCAGAGGGCTGTGGAAACCAAGTCATTTAATGTACTTAAGACGGAGGTAGATAGATTAGTAAGTGGATCAAGCTTTAGGGGGAGAATGCAGGAGAATGAGTTTAGGAAACATATCAGCCATTCTATCCCTCTACCTTTTCATGGAATCACAGAATTCCTACAGAGTGGCAACAGAACATTTGGCCCAATAAGTCCACAACTGTTATTTTTTAGAACCTCTCCAGTGCAGAAACAGGCTATTCAGCCCAACAAGTCCACACCAACCCTCCGAAGAGTATGCCACCCAGACCCTATTACTCTACACTTATTCCCTAATTAATGCACCTAAACCAAAACATCCCTGAACAAAATGGGCAATTTAGCGTGGCCAATTCACCTAACCTGCACATCTTTGGACTGTGGGAGAAAACTGGAGCACCCGAAGGAAACCCACACAGACACGGGAAGAAGGTGCAAACTCCATACAGTTACCTGAGACTCGAATTGAACCTGGGTCCCTGGCGCTGTGAGGCAGCAGTGCTAGCCACTGAGCCACTGTGCTGCACATGGTCTTACCAAAAGGCAACCGGACTCAGGGAGTTTTCTTACCATCCAGTGCTGGCTTCAAGTGAAACAAACCTCTTTTTTGTTTGTGAGTCTGTAGATCTCATTGTGAAGAAAGCAGCCTGAAGGATAGTAATGTATGCAGCTGTAGTTGAGCGCAGATACACCCTCGTTGTTCAGCTTATTCACATTGGCTCCATTATCAAGCAGCAGGTTGATGATCGAGTCATTGCAGACAGCCTGCAAAACATTGTTTCAATTTTGCATTATATGAGGTGGGATGAACATGCAATGACAGAATCAGAGAATACATTGAACAGAAGGGCCCATCATGTCTGCGTTGGCTCATTGGTGTAACCAATTAATCCCACGTTGTTACTCTTTGTGAATGGCTTGCCACTTTACTTTTTAACTCTGTGTATTTCTTCCTGTTCTCTTTTGTGAATCACCTACTTCCACCATCCTAACAGGCAGTTTGTTCCAGATCACAACAATCTATTATGTGAAAAAATTATTTCCTCTTACTGCTACGATGATAGTAAACATGAACAATTGATGTTCAAGTTTCTGATGCAAATCATATGATTTTATAGACTAAACCTGGTTTTCAAAAGCGGCAAATACTGAAATAAAATGGCTAACCTGACCCCAAATTGAGGTAAGTCCTGAGAACACACATGTGATGAACAAAACCAATCTCTTTAAATCAGCAATGAAAGAATTCCCATCTGTAATTTAGTTTATATTGCGGTGATGAGTTAGACATTTTGGGCATCAAAGGACTGCCCACAACTGTCAACTTGGAAAGACAATGGAGCAGACTCAGGAACTATCAATGGAACTATATCAACGACTGCTTTGAGTAGAAAAGCAGACACAGAAATAAATATGAATTGATAACAGCAAGGACACTGCAAACTTCTCTTCTCCCTGTCTCTCACAATCCAGCATTCACTGACAACTCAAGGTTGTCGACAAACTTAGCAGCTGCTGAAGAATCCAAGTCAACTATTAAACAATCGGCTTCCAATTTAAAATCAGACAGTCTGAAGACCTGACCTATTTTTCCTATCTATAATCATAAAATCCCTACAGTGTGGAAACAGACCCTTCGACCCAACAAGACCACACCAACCCTCCAAAGAGCAACCCACCCAGACCCGTTCCCCCATCTTATTATCCTTTCCCCTGACCAATGCAGCTAACCTACACATCCCTGAACATTATGGACAATTTAGCAGTGCCAGTTCACCTAACCTGCACATCTTAGGACTGTGGAAGGAAACTGGAGCACCCTGAGGAGGCCCACGCAAACACAGGGAGAATGTGCAAACTCCACACAGACTGTTGCCCAAGGCTGGAATTGAACCCAGGTGCCTGGATCTATGAGGTAGCAGTGCTAACCACTGAGCCACCATATACCTTTTCCTTTTTAACTATTACCTATGTTTGTGTGCATTGTTTGAGACTATGGTTTGATTATACTTTCAGAATTAATAGATAATAAAATTCCTCATCTTTCCACTTTAGAAAACCCATCTTTTGGGTCCTTCATTTTCCTCTGGCTAATTAAGTTTAACTAAAGAGTGGCAGCTGTGTGCTAAAAAAAGTAATATAAGTTTTTGTTGTGACTGACCAAGAGGGGATTAGAAAAAAGGGGAGCCAATTTCACCTCCTCATCTGGTCATAAACATATTGCCACTGGTTCTTTTAACTTTGCACTTTGTCACCAACACCTCTGAATTGGGAAACAGTTCCTCATTATTTACTCTATCAAAACCCTTCTTGATTTTAAATACCTTAATTAAATCTCTGTTAACCACCCCTGTGCAAAGGATAAATAATTCTAGCCTCTCTTCCCTTTCTAGGTAATCACAGAATCCCTACAGTACAGAAGCAGGCCACTCAGCCCATTAAGTCCACACCAACCTTCCAAACAGCATCACACCCAGACTCTTCCCTGTAACTCTGCATTTCCCATGGCTAATCCACCTATTCATGGACACTATGGGCAATTTAGCGTGGGGATTGGCCAATCCACCCAACCTTCACATCTTTGGTTTGTGGGAGGAAACCCATGCAGACACGGGGAGAATGTGTAAACTCCACACAGACAGTCAACGGAGAGTGGAATTGAACCCAGGTCCCTGGTGCTGTGAAGCAGCCGTGCTAAACTACTACCCAGGTCCTGTCTTCAAAGTCCCGTATACTTGGTGCCTTTCAATAGATCTCTTCTGCTGTTTCCAATGCCTTGTGTCGTTCTTGGAATGTGGTTTCTGACCATCACTGAAGACAGCACTCAATCTGGAGTGTGTATATTTTATTGCCCAGATATAACCTTTTGTTTGTTTTTGGACTCAGGTCTCCATTAATAAAACCGAGGAGGTAGGCCTTTCCTAAAAGCCTCCTAAACTAGTTCTGCGATGTACAAGTATTTGGGGACACCCAAGGTGTCTTGGTTTGATGACAACATTTAGCATCATACTATTTCATTCATATATTGTCTTTCCTCATTCTCCCATCCAAAATGCATCTCTCATACATTCCCACATTAGATTAGATTCCCTACAGTATGGAAACAGGCCATTTGGCCCAACACCGACCCTCCGAAGAGTAACCCACCCAGACTCATTTCCCTCTGACTAATGCACCTAACACTTTGGGTAATTTAGCATGGCCAATTCACCTGACCTGCACATCTTTGGATTGTGGGAGGAAACTGGAGCACCCAGAGGAAACCCCTTCAGACACGGGAGAATGTGCAACTCCACACAGACAGTTGCCCGAGGCTGGAATCGAACCCAGGTCCCTGGTGCTGTGAGGCTGTAGGGCTAACCACTGAGCCACCATGCCGCCCCATTGAATCTCATCTGCCTGCCCTGTTTTAAGTCTATGTCCTTCTGTAGTCTGCTCCCATATTCCTTGCTTTTTACCACATTTCCCCAGTTTGTTTTTTTTTCACTGTGCACTTCATTCCTGTGCACCCCGCCTTCTCTGGGTACCCTCCCACACAGCATTTGCCTGGGAACTCAGAGGCCCAAGCTTATGCACTGGAAATATGTTCAAATCTAAATATATTGACTGGGAAGATTTCAATTCAGTTAGCAGATTTGGAATTGAAAGCTGGTCTCAGTAATGATGACTATGATCATTGATTGTCTAGGAATAAAAACACTTGGTTCACAAATGCCTTTTGTGGAGGGAAATCTTATTTTGACTGGCTCACATGTGACTCCAGACCCACTGCAATGTGGTTGACTTTCAACTGCCCTCTGAGATGGCCTAACAAACCATTTGGACAATTGGAAATGGGCGACATATACTAGGCTTACTGTTCTCAATCCATGCAATTTGGAGTCAATCAAAAACTCTGACCAATCCAAGAGTGAGAAAGGACAGTGTCTGACCTACTGTCCCAGTCAGTCCCAGAGTGTGAAAGGACAGTGTCTGACCCACTCTCCCAGTCAGTCCCAGAGTGAGAAAGGACAGTGTCTGACCTACTGTCCCAGTCAGTCCCAGAGTGTGAAAGGACAGTGTCTGACCCACTCTCCCAGTCAGTCCCAGAGTGAGAAAGGACAGTGTCTGACCCACTCTCCCAGTCAGTCCCAGAGTGAGAAATGACAGTGTCTGACCCACTCTCCCAATCAGTCCCAGAGTGAGAAAGGACAGTGTCTGACCCACTCTCCCAGTCAGTCCCAGAGTGAGAAATGACAGTGTCTGACCCACTGTCCCAGTCAGTCCCAGAGTGTGAAAGGACAGTGTCTGACCCGCTTTCCCAGTTAGTCCCAGAGCGTGAAAGGACAGTGTCTGACCCACTCTCCCAGTCAGTCCCAGAGTGAGAAAGGACAGTGTCTGACCAACTCTCCCAGTCAGTCCCAGAGTGTAAAATGACAGTGTCTGACCCACTGTCCCAGTCAGTCCCAGAGTGTGAAAGGACAGTGTCTGACCCAGTGTCCCAGTCAGTCCCACAGTGTGAAAGGACAGTGTCTGACCCACTTTCCCAGTTAGTCCCAGAGCGTGAAAGGACAGTGTCTGACCCACTGTCCCAGTCAGTCCCAGAGTGTGAAAGGACAGTGTCTGACCTACTGTCCCAGTCAGTCCCAGACTGTGAAAGGACAGTGTCTGACCCACTGTCCCAGTCAGTCCCAGAGTGTGAAAGGACAGTGTCTGACCTACTGTCCCAGTCAGTCCCAGAGTGTGAAAGGACAGTCTCTGACCCACTGTCCCAGAGTGTGAAATGACAGTGTCTGACCCACTCTCCCAGTCAGTCCCAGAGTGTGAAAGGACAGTGTCTGACCCACTTTCCCAGTTAGTCACACAGCGTGAAAGGACAGTGTCTGACCCACTGTCCCAGTCAGTCTCAGAGTATGAAAGGACAGTGTCTGACCTACTATCCCAGTCAGTCCCAGAGTGTGAAATGACAGTGTCTGACCCACTCTCCCAGTCAGTCCCAGAGTGTGAAAGGACAGTGTCTGACCCAGTGTCCCAGTCAGTCCCAGAGTGTGAAAGGACAGTGTCTGACCCACTGTCCCAGCCAGTTTATTGTTTGTTTATAATCATTATCAAAGTAGGATATAGGAGCATCTCCTCTCAATAGGTAGGTGTGTCTCAGGATTTATGTCTATTTATGGAGGCCTAAATAGGTCGGAAACGGTTGCTGTGGAGGGCTACATACCTCTGTGAGATATATCAAACAGTCTCCACTGTACAATGATATGTCAACCTGGTCTCACTGAGATCAAGAGCTCCCTGGCTGGGATGGTGCGAACCCCTCTTAGTTTATGGAGTCATTCCTGAGAGTGAACCCCTTACAGATGGTTTGTTCACTTTACCACAGGGTAATGACAACTCCTCATAGACACTCCAGAGAGAGCCCTGACAAAGGAATGATACTTACTGCAGCACCAATCAGTGAGAAGTGTCCATTGACATCTGCCACATCTGCACTCACTAAGTTCGTTTTGAGAATTTTAAGCACGGTCTCTTGGTTTCCCTCTCTAGCTGCAGTGATAAGTTGCTCAGAACTGCATTCCAGAGGCCCCCTTGGACCAAAGCCCTCACGATTTCCTGCAATGACAGCAGCGACATCCCAGGAGAGCATTGCCTCAGCGTGCCTACAGGGAAGGGAATGTGACACCATGTTAATGCAGTGTGCATTGAACTGAGGGTTGCCAACTCTGCGTGTACATGTCTCTGATTGGATGTATCTGGAGGTTGCATCATGTGATGTCCACTACTCATATTCAGAGAGAGAAACATGAGTGAATATGTCAGCTTGTAGTATTGTCACACAGATCTCAGAACGGCACTAGACCTTTAAGACAGTTAGACAACATCATGATGTATAACTCTACAGTATATAAAATATCCCCATTTTACTCTTTGTAGAATTAAGTAAGTGAGCAATAGTCAATCTGAGGCAGTCAACTACATATAATGACATTGTAATTAAGTAAGAATAAGACGCAGACTACATGGAAATCTGAGATGTCGTATCAGTGAGCATGATTAGTTGTTAATAAACTTCCAGACATCTCTCCCAGTAATAACTTGTGTCTCTGTAGTATGTGTCACATTGGCTGAAACATTAACTTTTTCTGTATTTCTCTAATTTTCTCTTTTGCTTTCAGAATTTCAGAATTCACAGCATTCCATTTTAAGTTTATTACCAGCAGGGGCCTACAAAATACTAGCAATGGAATTAGCTTCTCTGTTGCAACTTGTATCCCTTAATGCTCACCTAACGCCATTTCATTCATTCCATGCCAACATTGTCTCAAACTATTCCATTGTATTGGGGCCCTTTCTGGAGCAATGTTAGTGTCAGTACTTCTAAGCTAGGAAGTTCGTGTTCAAATCCCACTTGCTCCAGAGGTGTGTAATGACATCATCGAACAGGTTCATTAGAATAAATACAGCATCAGATTCCTCTCATAGTATCTTCATCCCATCATTTTTTCCTTTGCCACCTCCATCCTCTAATCCATTCTTCACTAATATCCCACTCCCATTTCATTCCCGAGATACAATACCAGTTGGTATCATCCACAGTCCTCCCACATCCCCCCAAATGGGGGCATCTTGTTGTTGGGCTACCCGTGTCTTCTGTCCTTTATCTTCCACAGCCAACCATTGGCAGGGACATGAGCACTATACCCTCCAGTGTCCTGTGTGCCCCATGTGAACCAGATTCTGTTCACCATATAATCACAGTGCAGTCAGCATATAACAGCATTCTGGGGGAGCTGTGTCACAACATTCACTCAATATATTGATTATAGTTAGGTGACAACATTCCCCAAAGGCTGCCCCAGTTTCTCTCCATTTCCAACTTTTCCCCCAGTCCTCAGTCTCGCCCATGATCTCTTCCCTGTTGCCCAGTCTCGCTCTCTCTCTCTCTGTCTGGTCACAAGTCTCTCCCTCTGGTCTCTTCCCCAATCCACAATCTCTTCTTTGGTGTCCTTTCTTCCCCTAGTCCCTAGTTTCTCCCCCAGTCTCTGATTTCTCCATAGGTCCCCAGACTTTCTGTCTCCTTTATCTTTCTGTCTCTGGTCTTTTCTCTCCCTGCTGGCCTATCCCTGGTTTCCCTCTCTCTGGAGCCCAATCCCTCTCCCAGACTCAATCCTCTCGCTCAAGTCCAGTCTCTCCTTTGTCTCTACTCTCTCTTGCTGATCTCCAGTCTCTTTCTCATGATCTGTTCTGTCGTCTGGTACCTAGACACCTCCTTGATCCTCATTCTCTCCCTATTCCAGCCTCTCACACATGTCCCAGCCTGTTCTCTGGTCCCCATTTTCGCTCTGATCGCAGTTTCCCTCCAGTCCCTAGTCTCTGCCCCAGTCCCCAGTCTCCATCTGGCCCCTAGTTCCTGCTCCAGTCTCTGGTCTCTCCTACAGCTGCAGTTTCTCTCCGAATCCTTATACTCTTACTCGCTCAGTGTCAGCAGAGGTGGTGAATCTGACTGTATTTCCTTCTGTATTTCAGCTGGGGACCTGGTATTTCATGTGGTCTCTATGCCATTATTCACCTGCTCTTAATCACCCCATCAAGGGTAACTTGGTTATTGGACTTCCTGTCCTTTCTACTGTTAATTACCTCTCATCCTTTGACAATCCATCACACCTCAATGCCAACTTCATCATAACCATTACCAACAATTAGCAGCTGCAGTTAAGGTCACACACTCCAGTCTTCCATTCAATCTCTCTCTGCCATCTACTGTGCTCTTACCCATTGGCCAAGCCTGTTCAAACGCTCTTGAAACTGTTTTACATTCTCCTCACAAAACATTCCTACAGTTTTGCATCATTGCAAATTTGTAAATATCATACTTAGTCCTTACCTTCAAATCATTGTTAAGTGTTGTGAAGAGGTGGAGCTCAAGTACTGATCCTCATGGTACCCCTCTAGTCACAGCCTTCCCATGCAGGAAGAACACATTCACTCCTGCTCTGTTTTCTGTCTGTAACCAATCATTAATCCATGCCAGTACATTACCTGTCTTTTAACATTTCTAATCAGCCTCCTCTGGGAACCTCTATTGAAAGCCTTCTGAACATCTACGTATACTCTATCCATTGACTCTCTTTTATCAATTCTGTTTGTAATATCTTCATAAAAACTTTAACAACTTTGTCAAGCATGATTTCCCATTTGCAAATCCATGCTGACTGTGTTCAATCAGATCATTATCAATAAACAGACTGTCTATTTATCACATTCTTTAGGACAGATTTTCTCCACTGCTGATGCAAAGGCTAACAAGTCTGTAGTTCCCTGTTTTCTCTCACATTCCCTTCTTAAACATTTGATACCTTTCAAACTGCAGGAATTATTCCACAGACTGCAGAGTTTTGGAAGATAATTCCCAATGTGCTGACTATCTCCATAGCCACCTCCTTCAACACTCTGGGATGTAGACCATCAGGTCCTGGGGATTATCAATCACACTAGTTTCTTCAGTACATTCTTACTAATGCTAATGTTCTTCCAACTCCTCATTCTCCTTAGCCACTTGAATCTCTAGTTCTGTATCTTTCTCAGTGAAAACTGCCACAGAGTAATCATTTAGCTCTTCTGTCATTTCTCCATTCCCCATTACTAATTCTCCTTCGTCTGCCTATAATTAATCAACATTCATTTTAGCCAAACGTTTCCTTTTTAAGTACCTATAGAAGTTTTTACAGACTTTTTATATATTTTTGCTGGATTGCATTCATATTCTATTCTTCATTTCCTTATCGGTTCCTTGGTCCTCCTTTGTTGGAGTCTTTTGAAAATGTTACTATTAAAATTGATAAAATAGAGTCTCTGGTTATACTATGCTTAGATTTTCTGAAGGGGTTTTTACAACCAATTGATGGTTGTGGTAGCCATTTGAACCAAGATTTCTAATCCAGATTTATTAAAATAATTTAAATTCAACCAGCTGCCACGATGGAATTTGATCCATGTTCCCTTTTCTGGATTATTAATCCAGGCCAATGGACTACTAATTATTAATCTAGGCCTCTGGACTAGTAATCCTGTGACATTATCACTGCATCACTAACTCCCTCAACTATACTTGACAGAGAAAAAAACTAGAATATTCTAGTTGCTCTTTATCCAACGAACCTCCAAATTCAAATCCTTTTCTGCAACCATATCCAAAGTCTCTCATGCCCCTGCTTCAACAACTGCTTCCAGCCCTTCAATTCCTTTGTATCTTTTGGCCTTCTTCAGTTTTTGAAGGCCCCACATCTCTAGATCTCAACCTTGGAGCTTTTGAGCACAAAGGTCAACGATGATACCTCAAGACAGGGCCGCATTGAGGCACTGGCTTTTGGATGAGATGTTGAACCGAGGTCCTATCTCCCCTTTGCAAGGAAGCCATAAACAATCTGGTCACGACTTCGGTGAAGAGCAGGTGAGACCTCCTGCTGAGTTGGCCAGTACCTATCCATTAAGTAACGGAACGGTAGACCCATAAATGAATGATCATGTTTATAAGATCTTGCTGTGGTTGAACTAGCAGTTGTGTTTTCTTCATAATAAGTATAATGACACATTTGGCTAAAATAAATGCTGGTTCATTATTGACTGTACACTACTTCGGGGTGTCATCAGCTTATGCAAGGGATAGATAAGTTCAAGGCTAGATTTATTTTGTTGCATAGCCCCATCTCTGGAGACACAGTTTTTAGTCAACTTGGCAGCTCTCTCTCATTTATGCACTTATCCTTTTTATGAAGTGGCTTACAGAGCACCTTTGTGATGGAGCCCCCACCCCCTCTCAGCTATTGACCATTAGTTGTAGCTGTCTGCTCCTTGCAACCTGGGAAGGCCTCTGATTTACCCACTTGCTTTGAAAGCCAGCCTGCCACTCACAGTCAGATAGGCAACCCCTCCACAAGCCAATTAGGGAGCATTCCAACCAAAGTTCCAATGAAGTCCCTCAGACTAGGGTCACTGAAACAGTCCCAGCTCCTACTGCCCAAAGCCAAGGCAAGGATACAGCCCCTTAGACTTAACTTCCTCAAGTGTGACAGATTTTGAGTCTGGTGAACAGTTCTGGTTTCCATATTATAAAAGGGAGAAAGAAGAATGGGAAAAAGGTGCTACTGGATGACACCAAAATTGAGAGATCCTGAATTTTTATTAAACTTTTTCATGGGGTGTGGGCATAACTGGCAAGACCAGTATTTGTTGACCATCCTCAATTGCTCTTGAACTGTGTCACTTGATTTGTTTCAGGGAGCAATTAAATATTAACCACATTGCTCGGAGTCTGCAGTCACATGTAGGCCAGATCAGGAAAAGGTCATGAGTGAACCAGATGGACTTTTAATATCAGTTGACAATGGCTGCATGGTCACCATTAGACTAGCATTTAATTCCAGGTTTTACTGTGCACCACGGTAGGGTAAATAGATCTCACAACCCAAAGCATTAGCCTGGCTTCTGGAGATGTTGCCACTATGCCTCCAAATCCACTCTATTAGGGAGGTTTGGCCTAACCAGAGGAGCTCTTTTCGCTCAAAAGGTAGAAACTAAGGGGTGACCGAATAGAGACCTCTGAGGCAAGTATTCGTCAGGGTAGAGATAGAGAAGATGCTTCCATGAGGCAAGGCAAGATTTGAGTCCTAAATTTATGCCAGTCACTGACAAATTCCAATCGGGATTCCAGGTGCAATTCTATACTCAGAGGAAGGTTAGAATGTCAGACTTATTACCATAAAGAATAGCCGAGGCGATTAGTACCGATGCATTCAGGGGGAAGCTCTATCAACATGAAGGAGAAGGGAATAGAAGGATGCTCTGATAGGGTTAAACCAAAGAGGAGTGAGGACTGCAGATGCTGGAAACCAGAGTCAAACATTGTGGGGCTGAAAAAGCACAACCGGTCAGGCAGTATCCGAGGAGCAGGAGAGTCGACGCTTGGGGCATAAGCACATTCCTGATGAAGAGCTTATGCTCGAAACGTCGACTGTCCTGCTCCTCGGATACTGCCTGACTAGCTGTGTTTTTCCAGCACCACACTTTTTAACTAGGGTTAGACCAAGAAGGGTGAATGGAGACTCATCAGAAACATACATGGACGTGCTTGTCTGGTCTAAGTTTGGACATTTGTGTCATCAACACAATCTTAGTCGAAACAAAGTCAGGCAAAAAGTATTCAAGGACATTGAGATTTTGCACTTATATAGCACCTTTTTTAGGAAGAGGAGGGGGTGCAATGGCTGAGCTGCATTGTTAATCCAGAGATTCAGGTTATGTTCTGAAGACCTCAGTTCGAATCCTGGTGTGGCAACTGTTACATTTTGAATTCAATAAAAATTTTAAAATCTGGAATTAAGAGTTTAATGAATACTGTGAAAACATTGTTGATGGTTGGAAAAACCCATCTGGTTCACTAATGTCCATTAGGGAAGGAAACAGCCACCCTGACCCTTTCTGGTCTGCATGTATCTCTAGACCCACAGCACAGTGGTTGGCTCTAAACTTCCCCCTGCCCGAGGCAGTCAGGAATGGGCAATAAATGCTAGACTAGCCAGTGATGCCCTCATCCCATGAATGAATAAAATATAAAACTTTTCACCTCCTCAAGACATCCAAATGTCTTCCTTGAGATAGTACCACTGGGTTCTGTTGCATTAATCTGACAGAGCTGAGAGTTTAAAAGATTTGGCACTCCCTCAGCACAGCACTGAAGTGTTAGCTTAGAGTTTGTTTGAGTTGCATGGGCTAAGGGATAGCTGCACAGGCAAGTCATTTTCAAACCTATTCTCCACACATGCCACAGTGAGGGGCATTGACGGAAGCCTGGGAGTAGAGTACTTACCTTTTGGCCTCTTATATATGTGAAAGGAGAAAAATACCTTGCACAAACAAGTATATAGGAGAGGCTGGATAGACTGCGACTTCTCTTCATGCAAGTGTCGGAGGTTGAGGGGTGACCTTATAGAGATTTGTAAAATCATGAAGAGTACAGATTAGGTGAATGACAGGGGTCTTTTCCCTACGGTAGGAGATTGCAAGACTGAGGGGCATATCTGTAAGGTGAGAGGAGAAAGATTTAAAAAGCACATGAGAGGCAACTTTTTTACACAGAGTGTGGCTTGTGTGCAGAATGAACTTCCAGTGGAAGTGGTGGATGTGGGTACACTGACAACCCTTAAAGACATTTGGATAAGTACATGAATAAGAAATGTTTGGAGGGATATGGGCCAAGTACAGGCAGGTGGGACTAGTTCAGTTTGGAATTATGACCAGGAGATTGGTTGGACCGAAAGTTCTGTTTCCACATTGTATGACCCTATGCCACAACATTTGCGAAATGGTTAGCATCCCAGAATACTTGACAAATGTATACCTATGTCTATAGATGTGTATTTGCATTTGAACCAGCAAAGGAGTCTGGTTTACGATGGGGAGCTTCACCATCTCATCTTCATCTCCCAACTCTTCTTTTTGGAAGAAATATCTGTCACCTTCCTTTGTGTAGGAGCGAGTGAGGGGCAAGTGGTCAGCGTCGGTGGAATAAATCGCAATCTCTGCAGGCAGGGTGTAGTTGTCGTCAAACAGCAGTTTTTTGAAAGGGTAAAAGAAGGGGTCTTCCTCAGGGTTGACTCTCCAGAAATACTTCTCCTTGTACGTTCTCGCTGGGATGGTAAGCTCTTCCTTGCTGGAATAGTAAAGCGGGTGATCCTTCATGGTGATGGTTCCTGGAATTTCAGTACAAAGCCGGATGAGGTGATTCCGATACCACAGGCCCACATCCTGCCGGCCATTGGGATAGGTCAATACCCCAGGCCCAAAGCGCTCATCAGCTTTATAAAGCCCCTAAATGGGAAAGAAAGATTCCTGGTTACAGACAGCACAGAAACAAAATAAAACTTAGGGCAAATGAGCCAATTCCGCAGTCATACATTCTGCAATTCTGAATGCAGAGCAGAATGGTAATGCACAGTGTACTGAAATGGACCTCTTGACTGTTAAAATCAGGACATTTGTTGAAAAATAAACTTGAAGCCGTGCATTTATCATTACGTAGCAAAGTGCACTGGCTGACAACTTCCATGCAGCTACAACTACTGCTCCCCATTTGCGGCTTTTCTGGAATCTCAGTGAGAATGGGGTCTTTCAGATAGTGAACCGTAATGGAAGCTTGCACTGCGCACTGCTCAGTGCCCAGGACATGCAGGCCAAATGCAGCACCTTTACGCTATTCTGTTGAATATAAGGAACAAAGAACAATACAGCACAGGAATATGACTTTCGCCCCTCCAAGCCTGCGCCAACATATTTTGCCCTTCCATATGATACTCTCTTCACTTACAGAATCCATATCCCTATATTCCCTTCCTATTCAAGTATTCATCCAGATGCTTATTAAATGCTGCTATTGTGTCTGCTTTCAGCACCTCCTCTGGCAGCATGTTCCAGGATCTCAACCACCCTTTGTGTGAAAAACTTGCCTCACACATCTCTTTTAAACATCTCCCCACCCCCAACCACCTACCCCCTGGGAAAAAACATCTCATACTACCCACTCTATCCATGCCATTCACAATCTTATAAACATCTATCAGTTTGCCCCCTCAACCTCCTGCATTCCAATGAAAGCAAACCCAGTCTATCCAACTTTTCTTCATAACTAAAATCCCCCATACCAGCAACATCCTGGTAAACCTTTTCTGTACCCTCTCCAAAGTATTCAGATCCTTCTGATAGTGTGGTGACCAGAACTATATACAATATTCCAAGTGTGACCTAACCCATGTTCTATAAAGCTGCAGCATAACTTGTCTATCCTTATACTCAATACCCCTTCCATGAAGGCTACAATGCTATAAGCCATTTTAACTACCTTATTTACCTGCGCTGCCACCTTTAGTGATCTGTGGATCTGCACACCCAGATTCCTCTGCATATCAATACTCCAAAGGGTGGTGCCATTCGCTATAGAATTTCCAGCTGTGCTTGACCTTCCAAAATGCATCACCTCACATTTGTCTGGATTAAACTCCACCACCATTTTTCTGCACATGCCTCCAATTAATCTATATTCTGCAGCATCCTCTGACAATCCCTCTCACTATCCACAACACCACCGATCTTTGTATTGTCTGCAAACTTACTAATAGACCAGCCATGTTTTCCTTCAAATCATTTATGTAGACCATGAACAGCAGACGGCCCAGCAATTATCACCACCATTCACAAACCTCCATTCCTAAAGAAGTTCTTCTGTCACTACCCTCTGTCTCCTATGACTAAGCCAGTTCTGTATCCATCTTGCCAGCTCATCTCTGATACCATGTGACTTCACCTTTTGTACCAGCCTGCCATGAGGGACCTTGTAAAAAACTTTGATGAAATCCATGTACATAATACCAACCACCTTTCCCTCATCAATCATGTTCATCACCTCCTCAAAAACCTCGATCAAGTTAGTGAGGCACGACCTCCTCCGCTCAAAACCAGGCTGTCTATCGCTAATAAGTCAGTTTATGTCTTAGAGTGTCTAGATCTTGTCCCTGAGAATATTTTCCAATAATCTTCCTACCACCAACGTGAGGCTCACAGGCCAGTAATTTCCTGGATTATCCCTGCGACCCTTCTTAAACAATGGGACCACATTGGCTATTCTCCAGTCCTCTCACCTTTTGTGGCCAAAAGAGGATACAAAGATGTTTGTTAATGCTCCAGCAATTTGTTCTTGCCTCCCTCAATATTCTGGGATAGATCCCATCAGGACCCAGAGACTTTGCTGAACACTTTTTAAGATACACATCTCTTCTTTTTTAACAGAAACATATTTGACACTCGCTTCCCTGAAACCATCCTCCACCAATTCCTTCTCTGTGGTGAATACCAACACAAAATATTCATTTATATCATTTATGACCTCACTTCCCTCTTCTGGCTTCACACATACATTCTCTCCTTTGTCCTTGAGTGAGCCAACCCCTTCCCTGCCGACCTCTTGCTTTTTACATATGTATAAAAAGCCTTGGGATTCTCCTTAATCCTGTTTGCTAATGACATTTCATTACCCCTTTTAGCCCTTCTAATTCCTTATTTAAGTTCTTTCCTAATTTCCTTATGTACTTCAAGGGCTTTGTCAGTTCCCATCCTCCTAGACCTTACATATGTTTCCTTTTACTTTTTGACCAAAGTCATAACATCCCTGGTCATCCAAGGTTTACATAACTTGTCACACCTATCCTTCATTTTCACAGGAACGTGCCACTCCTGAATTCTTATCAACTGCTGCTTGAAGGACTCCACATCTGATGTGGATTTACCCTCAAACAGCAGCCTCCAATCAACATTTTCCAGTTCCTGTCATGATGTTGTTGTAGGTTGCCTTCCCCAAATTTAACACCTGCACCTGAGGACTGCCATTATCCCTATCCATGAGTAACTTAGAACTCATAGTATTATGGTCACTATTCCCAAAAGGCTCCCCGACTGAAACTTCACTCACCTGGCCAGGCTCATTTCCCAAGAGCAGATCACGTATAACCCCTTCCCTGGTTGGACTGTTTACATACTGTGTCAAGAAACCCTCCTGAATGGAACTTATAAATTCTGCTCCACACGAGCCCCTATCACGAAGTGAGTCCCAGTCAATATACAGGAAGTTAAAATCACCCACCACAACAACTATGAGGTAACTCAGCACAGGCTGGCAATGGGCTAAATGCCATGATAGACAACTCATTCACAGTCACACATTTACTTAGACACTAATAAGATTAGATGAGGCTGGTTAGCTTAGTTGGCTGGATAGCTGGTTTGTGATGCAAATTAATACTAACAGCATTAGTATGTTGATGCTGTGAAGGACTCATCTTCTCAGCCTCTCCCCTTACCTGAGGCTTAGTGACCCTCAGGTTAGACCACTACCAGTTATCTCTCTGATGAGAGAGCGGCTCTATGGTCTAATAGGGCTCACTCTTCAATGAGAAAAGGTAACAGACATTTCTTTCAAAGATTAAGAAGGTGTCTAGCATGCTTGCTTCCATTGCTTAGACCTTTGAGTGTCGGAGTTGGGACATCTTGTTGAGGTTGTACAAGACGTTGGCGAGACGTCTTCTGGAGTACTGTGTCTAGTTCTGGTCACCCTGTTATCGGGAGGATATTATTAAGCTGGAGAGGGTCCAGAAGAGATTTACCAGGATGTTGCTGGGAATGGAGGGTTATAAGGAGAGGCTGGATAGGCTGGGACTTCTCTCATGTAGAAGGGTAAAGGGTGACCTTATGGAGGAATCATGAGGGGTATAGATAAGGTGAATGGGAGATGTCTTTTCCCTAGGGTGGGGTATTTCAAAACTAGGGGACATATTTTTAAGGTGTAGAAGAAAAAGATTTAAAAAAGACACGAGGGGCAACATTTTTACATAGAGTGTGGTGTTTGTGTAGAATGAACTTCCAGAGGAAGTGGTGGATGCAGGTACAGTTACAACATTTAAAAGACATTTGGATAAGTACACAAATAAGAAATGTTTGGAGGGATATGGGCCAAGCACAGGCAGCTGGGACTAGTTTAGCTTGGGATTCTGGCCGGCATGGACTGGTTGGACTGAAGGGTCTGATTCCGTGTTGTAATACTCTATGACTGAATGTAAGCAGCAGTGACGCAGCATTATTTCATAATATTCTCTGATTGCTCAGACCAGGTTGGAGCAGAAGCTTGCCTTTAACAATTGAGTCACTTTCGCGGTGAGTCTTGCTGGTGGCAGACCAGAAATGAGTGGATTTATTGACTTCAATCTCGCAACTTGCCCTGTGATGGTGTTTAATACAATGCACACATTACCTCACCCAATCAATGTCAATCTAATAATACCACTCTTCCAGTGTACAACCCAAATCACTACAGGATCTCAGTGTTCTGATTTAGAATGTTTAAGTCCGTACAAAACAGCACCACTACTCTTCACAACACTGCAACTGAAACAATGGTGGAGGCAGCAGTATAGTGGGGAACTCACTGTAATCCAGAGGGGTAGGGTAATTCTTTGGAGTGAGTGGTCATTGCTGGATTCAAATCCAAACATAGCAGTTGGTAGGATTTAAATTCAATGAACAAATCTTAAATGTAACACCAGCACCAGTTAGTGACCTTGATGACTAACATCGATTGACATAAAAAGCCATTTGGTGCAACATCGACCTTTAGGGAAGGACATTCTGAAGGAATCATACTGGACTCAAAACATTAACTTGGTTTCTCTCTGCACAGATGCTGCCAAGCCTGCTGAGCTTCTCCAGCGTTTTTCTGTTTCTATTTGAAACTCTCACCTGGTCCGGCCTATGTGTAACTCAAGGCCCAGAACCGCATTTGCTCTAAGCTGCACAGTGACTGCAAGGTTCTGCACATCTGCGTGATCCACCTGTAGACACACTGACTTCCCATTTTGGAAGCACCGGCCTTGCATGGACCTCGTAGGTCCGTGCACAAAAAAGATGATAGGGAATACAGAGCCACAATAATGTGGTCGATTCTGAACTGCCCTCTGAAATGGTCTAGCAAGTCACTTGGTTTAGGTGCAATTATGGGTGGGTCAACAAATACCAGCATTGTCAGTGATGCCTGCATCCCATGATAGGACAAAAGAGACAAAAATAAGGAGCCTGATATATCAGGAAAAGTAATAAAGGGGCACCAGTGTGGTGCTTGTGATGCACAGATGGAATTGGGATACTGTTGGGACAGGGTGTATGTCGTGTTCTGATTGATTTTCTCTCATGTGTTCAGCACACGTTCCTAACTCTATCTATCTTCTTGGCCCCAACTTTCTCCATTTGCAACAAGGTCGTCGTTCACAACACTCTCAGGGAAAGAAGTTTCACCTGAGTTCCTTATTAGATTTAGTATTGCCTATCTTATGTGCGTGTTCATTTTCACATCTGTATGAATGGAAATGCCTACTCCACATCCACGCCATCAAAACCTGGGACATCAAACTTTTAAGAATCACTCCCTTTAGTTCACCTGCAAACTTCATCTTCTTGAAACGAACCTCAGTGCTTTACTTATATCTTGAGAGTTTTTTTTTTTAAAGTTACAGCTACTTTAAATTGTTTGATAACTTTCATCCCCAGATCCATTAGTTCCTCGATCCCAGTTAGGCTGATTGTCGAAGCCTTATGTGCTCCCTATATTCCTCACAAAATGAAGCATCTCGCACTGATCTAGGTTAGATGAATGAATCAATTAAGCATATATTCTGCTTTTCAATCTACAAGGAAGTCAAGGATTTAAGGAGGCAGACAGAAAAGTGGATTTAAGGCCGCAAATAGATCTGACAGGATTGTACTGAAAACTTGAAGCACCTAGTAGCCTAGCTTTTAGTTCCTATTCCATGATTGTTCTGTTACTTCATGGAAAACCTCACTGTAGTGATTGTACTGAGGTCAGCCAGCTGCACCTCACAGAATATGAGTTCCCTGATTGGGGCTGTTAATCTGGTCCAACCAGGGAGCCTTGGCTGACATATAAAAAGGTTGAGTGTCAGAGATACTGACACTCTAGTACATAACTCTGAAGAGGCAGTACTAGAGTTATGGATTATTAATGTGTAAATAAAGGATGATGATAGGCTTCTGTGGAGTTATTTCACTCACCAACGCTGGCCACATATGACTTTCCCTTTTGAGAGAAGTGTGTTGATTACTTTTAGCTGTTGTTGCGATTTTGAGATGTTTTCCTATGACATCATTCAGTAAAAGTTCCATTATTGTTGCTACATTACAGTAACTGATCTATAGTTCTCTGAATGGTTCAATATCCCTATTGACATACAGGAATCATATTTGCTGTCTGCTGATCCTCTGGGACTATTCACTTGTCTAGTCCAAAGATGTGCAGGTCAGGTGAATTGGCCGTGCTAAATTTCCCATAGTGTTAGTTATATTAGTTGGAGGGAAATGGGTCTGGATGGGTTACTCTTCGGAGAGTCGGTGTGGGTTGGTTGGGCCGAAGGGCCTGTTTCCACACTGTAGGGAATCTAATCTAACCTAATGGCATTTTTGTATAGAATATACACCTTTTTTTCTTTGTTGTTTCTTTGATTGCTTCTTTTAGTTTTTATGCACGGAATCTCTCCTCTCTGTATTTGTTTCATTGATAAGAGCATCACTGGTTAAGCCAGCATTTATTTCCCATCCCTAGGTACTCTTGAGAAGGTGGTCATATCTCACCTCTTATGCTGCTATAGTCCTTGGAATGTAGGTACACCCACAATGCTAGAAGGGAGTGTTCCAGGATTTTGACCCAGAGACAGTGAAGGAAACAGCAATATATTTTCAAGAGACCTCTTTGAAATGTGCATCACAGGCAGACAGATTGGGGAAAAAGTCATTTAGCATGCTTGCTTCATTGCTCAGACTTTTGAGTGTAGGAGTTGGGGCATTGTGTTGAGTTCGAACAGGACATTGGTGAGGCCTCTTCTGGAGTAGTGTCCAGTTCGGGTCATCCTGTTGCCAGAAGGATAATATTAAACTGGAGAGGGTTCAGAAGACATTTACCAGGATGTTGCTGGGAATGGAGGGTTTGAGTTATAAAAATAGACTGGCTCAGCTGGGACTTTTTTCACTGGAGCATCAGACGTTTATAAAATCATGCGGGGCATTAATAAGGTGAATAGCAAAGGCCTTTTTCCTAGGGTGGAGGTATTCAAAATTGGGGGGCATATTTTTAAGGTGAGAGGAGAAAGACTTAAAAAAGACACGAGGGGTAACTCTTTTACAAAGAGAGTGGTTAGTGTGTGGAATCAACTTTCTGAGGAAGTGGTGCATGCTGGTACAGTTAAATATAAAAGACATTTTGTTAAGTACAGAAATAGAAAATATTTGTGGGCCAAATATAGGCAGGTGGCACTAGCCTAGTTTGGGCACATGTTCGATGTGGACTATTTGGACTAAAGCATCTGTTTCCACGCTGTATGATGCTATGACTCTATAAGATAGGATGGCATGTGGTTTAGAGGGGAACTTGAAAATCATGTTGTTCCCATGTATCTGCTGCCCTTGTCCTTCTAGATGATAGAGGTCACACTTTTGACAGGAGTTTTCAAAGGAGCCGCAGTGAGTTGCTACAATACATTTTGTAGATGCACTCTGAGTTAATGGTGAAGGCAGTGAATGTGAAAGTGGTAGATAGAGTACCAATCAATTAGACTGATTTGTCCTGGATGATGTTGAGCTTCTTGAGTGTTGCAAGAGTTGCACTCATCCAGACAAGTGGAGAGTATTCCATCACTCTCTTGCCTTGTGCTGTTTAGATACTGGACAGGCTTTGAAGAGTCAGGAGGTGAATTAATTACCTACCGCAGAATTTCAAGCCTCTGATCTTCTAGTTAGGCACATTATTTAAATGAGGTAAAAGCAATGACTGCAGATGCTGGAAACCAGATTCTGGATCAGTGGTGCTGGAAGAGCACAGCAATTCAGGCAGCATCCGACGAGCAGCAAAATCGACGTTCCTGATGAAGGGCTTTTGCCCGAAACGTCGATTTTGCTGCTCGTCGGATGCTGCCTGAATTGTTGTGCTCTTCCAGCACCACTGATCCAGAACATTATTTAAATGACTGTTCCAGTTCAATTTCTGGTCAATAAATGAATGTTGATTGTAGGGTATTCAGCAACACTAATACCATTGAATATCACCATAGTCAGTCAAATGCTGACTTAATATTCAGGCAGTCTCTCTCGTCAGAACCACTGAGTCCAGCTCTTTTGTCCATGTTTGGACCAAAGTTGCAATGATGTCAGGAGCTGTGTGACTGAACAAATGTTGCTTGATAGCGCCATTCTCAACACCTTCCATCACTTTGCTGATGATGAGGAGTAGACTGATAGGACAGTAGTTGTTTGGATAAGTCTTTGCTGCTTTTTGGGGAGAGGATATTCCTTTGCAAATTTTCGCAATGTCAGATAGATTCTTTTTTATTCGCCCACGGGATATGGATGTTGCTAGCTGGGACAGCATTTATTGCCCAACCTTAATGGCCAGTGAGAGGTGGTGATGAGCTGCCTTCTTGAACTGCTGAAGTCCATGTACCGTTGGTAGACCAACAATGTTGTTAGGACCCAGGACACAGAATGAATGGAGATATATTTCTAAGTCAGGATGGCTTGGAGGGGAACCTGCAGGTGGTGGTGTTCCCATATCTCTGCTGCCCTTGTCTTTCTAGATGGACATGGTCATGGGTTTGCAACGTGCCAGTACTTTAATGTATGGGAACAACTTGGCTCAGTGTGCAGCTGGTTCTGGAGCACAGGTCTTCAGTACTATAGTCGGAATGTTGTCAGGGGCCATCAACTTTGCTGTAATCCAGTGCCTTCACCCATTTCTTAATTTCACATGAAATAAAGAGAAGTGGTTCAAGAAAATTTTCTGATTCAGTATGTAGATGTACCTAGTAGAGGAGGTGCAAACCTTGACCTACTGTTGGGAAATAAGGCAGGGCAGGTGACTGAGGTGTCAGTGAGGGAGCACTTTGGGGCCAGCGCCCATAATTCTATTATTTTTAAAAGTAGTGATGGAAAAGGATAGATAGATCTAAAAGTTGAAGTTCTAAAATGGAGGAAGGCTAATTTGGACAATTATTAGGCAAGAACTTTCAAAAGTTGATTGGACGCAGATGTTCGCAGGTAAAGGGACGGCTGGAAAATGGGAAGCCTTCAGAAATGATATAACGAGAATCCAGAGACAGTATATTCCTGTTAGGGTGAAATGGAAGACTGGTAGGTATAGGGAATGCAGGATGACTACAGAAATTGAGGGTTTGGTTAAGAAAAAGAAGGAAACATATGTCAGGTATATACAGGATAGATCGAGTGAATCCATAGACGGGTATAAAGGCAGTAGGAGTATACTTAAGAGAGAAATCAGGAGGGCAAAAAGGGGATATGAGATAGCTTTGACAAATAGGGTTAAGGAGAATCCAATGGGATTTTACAAATAAATTAAGGACAAAAGGGGAACTGGAGAGAGAATAGGGTCCCTCAAAGATCAGCAAGGCAGCCTTTGTGCGGTATTTCAGGAGATACTAAATGAGTATTTTGCATCAGTGTTTACTGTGGAGAAAGACATGGAAGGTATAGAATGTAGGAAATAGATGGTGACATCTTGAAAAATGTCCATATTACAGAGGAGGAAGTGCTGGATGTGTTGAAATGTATAAAGGTGGATAAATCGATATGATCTGATCAGGTGTACCCTAAAAATCTATGGGAAGCTAGGGATGTGCTTGCTGGGCCTCTTGCTGAGATATTTGTGTTATTGATAGTCACAAGTGTGGTGCCTGAAGACTGGAGGTTGGCTAATGTGGTGCCACTGTTTAAGAAAGGTGATAAGGACAAGCCAGGGAATTATAGACCAGTGAGCGTGACGTTGATGGTAGGAAAGTTCATCTTAGATTCCCTACAGTGTGGAAACAGGCCCTTCAGTCCAACAAGTCCACACCAACCCTCTGAACAGCAACCCACCCAGACCTATTCCCTTACATATATCGCTGCACCTAACCCTATGGACAATTTAGCATGGTCAATTCACCTAACCTGCACATCTTTGGACTGGGGGAGGAAACCGGAGCTCCCGGGGGAAACCCGCACAGACACGGGAAGAATGTGCAAACTCCACACAGACAGCTGCCTGAGGTGGGAATTGAACCCGGGTCCTTGGTGCTGTGAGGCAGCAGTGCTAACCACTGAGCCACCGTGCCACCCCAAAGTTGTTGGAGGGAATCCTGAGGGACAGACTTTTCATGTACTTGGAAAGGTAAGGACTGACTAGGGATATTCAACATGGCTTTGTGCGTGGGAAATCATGTCTCACGAACTTGATTGAGTTTTTTAGAAGAAGTAACAAAGAGGATTGATGAGGGCAGAGCAGTGGACGTGATCGATATGGACTTCAGTAAGGCGTTTGACAAGGTTCCCCATGGAAGACTCGTTAACAAGGCTAGATCTCATGGAATACAGGGAGAACTAGGTATCTGGATACAGAGCTGGCTCAAAGGTAGAAGACAGAGGGTGGTGACAATGGGTTGTTTTTGAGACTGGAGGCCTGTGACCAATGGAGTGCCACAAGGATCGGTGCTGGGTCCACTACTTTTCAGCATTTATATAAATGATTTGGATGTGAGCATAAGAGGTACAGTTAGTAAGTTTGCAGATGACACCAAAATTGCAAGTGTAGTGGACAGCGAAGAAGGTTACAACAGGACCTTGATCAGATGGGCCAGTGGGGTGAGGAGTGGCAGATGGAGTTTAATTTAGGTAAGTGTGAGGTGCTGCATTTTGGGAAAGCAAATCAAAGCAGAATTTATACACTTAATGGTAACATCCTAGGGAGTGTTGCTGAACAAAGAGACCTTGGAGTGTAGGTTCATAGCTCCTTGAAAGCGGAGTCACAGGTAGATAGGATAGTGAAGAAAGTGTTTGGTATGCTTTCCTTTATTGGTCAGAGTATTGAGTACAGGAGTTGGGAGGTCATGTTGCAGAAACCAGAGCACCCGGAGGAAACCCACGCAGACACGGGGAGAACGTGCAAACTCCACACAGTCAGTCACCTGAGGTGGGAATTGAACCCGGGTCTCAGGTGCTGTGAGGCAGCAGTGCTAACCACTGTGCCACCGTGTTGTGAAACTTGAAAGGGTTCAGAAAGGATTTACAAGGATGTTGCCAGGGTTGGAGGATTTGAGCTATAGGGAGAGGCTGAATAGGTTGGGGCTGTTTTCCCTGGAGCGTTGGAGGCTGAGGGGTGATTTTATAGACGTTGGGTGGAGGAGTCCAGAACGAGAGGGCATAGATTGAGGGTGAGAGGGGAAAGATATAAAAGAGACCTAAGGATGCAACCTTTTCACGCAGCGAGTGGTGCATGTATGGATTGAGCTGCCAGAGGAATTGGTGGAGGCTGGTACAATTGCAATATTTAAAAGAATCTGGCCGGGTATATGAATAGGAAGGGTTTAGAGAGATATGGGCCAAGTGCTGGCAAATGGGACTAGATTATTTAGTTGGGATATCTGGTCGCCATGGATAAGTTGGACAGAAGGTCTGTTTCTGTGCTCTACATCTCTATGACTCTATGACTCTAAGATTGGCATCTGTGATACTGGAGAACTCTGGAGGAGGACGAGATGGACCATCCCCTTGGCTCTACTGGCTGAAAATGGATCCAAATATTTTAGCCTTGTCTCTTCCACCAATGTGCTGCCCCCACCCCCACCCCCACTTCACCAATACATCATTGGGTATAGGGATAATCACAGAGCTGCGACCTGATTGCTAATTGTCCACTACCATTCATAACTGAATGCAGCAAGAACAGAGAGCTTAGATCTGATCCACTGGTTGTAGAATCACTTAGGTCTGCCAATCATTTGCTGCTTATTCTGTTTGGTACACGAGTAGAGTCATAGCGTCTTAGAGATGTACAGCATGGAAACAGACCCTTCGGTCCAACCTGTCCATGCCGACCAGATATCCCAACCCAATCTATTCCCACCTGCCAGCACCCAGCCCTTATCCCTCCAAATCCTTCCTATTCATATGCCCATCCAAATGCCTCTAAAATGTTGGCAATTGTACCAGCCTCCACCACAGCCTCTGGCAGCTCATTCCATTCAAGTACCACCCTCTGTGTGAAAAAGTTGCCCCTTTGTTCTCTTTTATATCTTTCCCCTCTCACCCTAAACCTATGCCCTCTAGTTCTGGACTCCTCCACCCCAGGGAAAATACTTTGTCTATTTATCTTATCCATGCCCCTCATAATTTTGTAAACCTCCCTCAGCCTCTGACGATCCAGGGAAAACAGCCCTAGCCTGTTCAGCCTCTCCCTATAGCTCAAATCCCCCAACTCTGGCAACATCCTTATAAATCTTTTTTGAACCCTTTCAAGTTTCACAACATCTTTCCGATAGGAAGACCAGAATTGCACGCAATATTCCAACAGTGGCCTAACCAATATCCTGTACAGCCGCAACATGATCTCCCAACTCCTGTACTCAATACTCTGACCAATAAAGAAAAGCATACCAAACGCCTTCTTCACTATCCTATCTACCTGTGACTCCACTTTCAAGGAGTATGAACTGTACTGTAAGGTCTCTTTGTTCAGCAACCCTCCCTAGTACCTTATCATTAAGTGTATAAGTCCTGCTAAGATTTGCTTTCCCAAAATGCAGCACCTTGCATTTATCTGAATTAAACTCCATCTGCCACTTCTCAGCCCATCTGGTCTAGATCCTGTTGTAATCTGAGGTAACCCTCTTCGCTGTCCACTACACCTCCAATTTTGGTGTCATCTGCAAACTTACTAACTGTACCTCTTATGCTCGCATCCAAATCATTTGTGTAAATGACAAAAAGTAGAGGAAGTCTTGTATTGGGTTGACACTTCCATTTTTGGGTTCGGATGCTGCTGGCATCCCCTTCTGCTCTCTTTAATGAACCCTGACTGATCCTCTGGCTTGGTAGTAAGGGTGGGGCAGGCCATAGGCCAAGCCATGATGTTGCAAATTCTGGTTGAACACAATGCTGCTATTGATGGCCCTCCACAGTGCCTCATGGATGTCCAGTCTTGAGTTGCTTGATCTGTACAAAGTCTATCTCATTCAACACAGTGACTGTGCCAAAGAAAATTAAGGAAAGTATCTTTAAAATAAATATGGTATTTGTCTCCATAAGGACTGTGCAGTGGTCACTTCCACTATCACAGACAAATGCATTTCCAGCCAGCTGACTGGTGAACATGAAGTCAAAGATATATTTCCCGCTTGTTGACTCTCTCACGTCCTGCCGCAGACCCAGCCTAGCAGCTATGTCCTATGACCAGTTCAATCAATAGTGCTGCTGCCAAGCTGTTCTTGGTGATGGACAGTGAAGACACAATATGTTTTGTGTCTGTTGTCACCTTTGAAGGAGTGTTGTTCAACATGGAGAGGTACCTATTGAAGGAGGGGGTTTGTTTGTCAGTGCTAAACAGCGGGAAAGTTCCTTGCCCATGTTTGACCTGATGCAATGAGATTTCATGGGCTACAGAGTGAATGTTCAGGACACTCAGGGCAACTCCCTACTGACTGTGTATCACTTTGACACCACCTCTGCTGGGCCTGTCCTTTCAATGGGATAGGAAGTATCCAAGGATGGTGATGATGGTGGCTGGGGCATTGTCTGTCTGGTATGATTCCATTAAGTAGACTAGACTGTGAGACAGTGCTCCCAATTTTTTTTTACAGGCCCCCAGATGTTATTAAGGACATTAAGGCTGGGTTTTCTGGTGCCTAGGTTGAAGCTAGATGGTTTGTCCAGATTTATTCCTTACTTAAGGATTTGTTGCAACTTTGATACAACCAATAGGTGTGTCATGCTGTTACACAGGGCACATAAATGTTTCAATCAATGTTATAGAATCAATGGCCAGACCAGTTAAGGACAGCAGATGTTTTTCTGTAATGGGCACTAATGAACCAGATTGGTTTGCATGGCATGGCCACAATTACCAGTGGTTCTTCATTATCAAATTCAAATTTCACCATTGGCCATGGTCAGATTCGAAACTATTATGTTCAAGTCTCTATAGCATTAGCCTGTGGCTCTGGAATACTCATTTAGTGACAATATCACTATGTCACCACGACCCCTAATTCATTATTGCCCTTTGTCTCTCTTCAATCTGAACAGCTCACATTGCAAAGAATGAAGCAGATACATCATATTATGGGATTGCTGTAGAAGCTGTGCTGTTCAGTGGTTCAATTGACCTGTTACCTTTTGTGAGTCAGTTTATTATTGGTGCTCTCTCTACTTGATTGGTTAAGTCTGGATGTGGATTCTGAAATAAAGTAAGCAAACTGTACAATGAGCTGGAAGCAGCTTAGAAGCATGAAGCAGACATCAAAAAACCCTGTGAATAAAACATGTAGCACACACACTCAGAAACTAATGTCCCCTCTGCGTAAGTTTGAGAAATACAACATACTTTTGATTCTCTCTCTCACTGGTAGGCCTGCAATATCTTTAGAGATTGGAAAAGTGGCAGAGCCCTCATCATGTTCCAATGTATTCAGCTAATGGGCAAGGTCCACTGCCAACATTGCCAGTTTGAAAACTCTTTCCTGTCTTCATCATTTACTTTGGTCCTTTTTTTTAAACTATCTGAACTATTCACTTCATCCATCACCAGAGTACGATGTCTTACTCACAGAATGCAATACAGCAACACACCAAGGCTTGCTTGGCAGTACCTCCCAAACCTGAGTCCTCCACCACCTAAAAGGACAAGGGCAGCATTTTCTCTCTTAGCTACATAGTATTATGACTTGGAAACATAAGTCTGTCATTTATCAAACATAAAGATGCTGGAGAAACTCAACAGGTCTGACTGTATCTGTGTAGAAAGAAACAGCTAGTTGTTCCAGTCCATTAAGACTCTTCGGACATGCTAAGTTTCTCCAGCATTCTCTGTGTTCATTTCAGAATTCCAGTTTCTTGAAGCATTTTACTGTTCTTTACCGTTACTTTGTCAAAATAGAGCCATAGAGTCACCTTGGAGCTTCCTATTCAATGTTAGTGTGGGAGTAACTTCATCACATGCTTAAGGGTAATGAGGGATCGGCAATCAATACAAGCCTTGCTTGCAATTACCATATCCAGTGAATGTTGAGAATGCACTGCCAACTTTGCAACAAGTCGCAGTGGCTCAGTGGTAAGCATTGCTACCTCACAGCACTAGGGACACAGGTTCAATTCCACTCTTGTGTGACTGTCTGTGTGGAGTTTGTACATTCTCTCTGTGTCAGCATGGGTTTCTTCCCGATGTGCAGGTCCAAACCATGGAAAATAGGTGCAGGAATAGGACCTTTGAGCCTATGCCACCATCCAATACAATCATGGCTGATAATGCAATCTTAATATCCTCTGCCTTTAGCCACAAGGTGGATTGGCGACGCTAAATTGCCTGGTATGTCTAGGGATGTGCAGACTAAGTGGATTAGCCATGGGAAATGCAGGGTTGGGGTGGGTCTAGGTGAGATGTTCTTTGGAGGGGTTGTGTGGACTCAAGCAGCTGAATGGCCTGGTCCCACACTGTAGGGATCCGAAGTAAAATATTTCAAGCTTCTTTTTTCCCTGACTATATGGAAGTACCTGGAATATAGCACCATCCTTCATTTCTAAGGTCCCATATCCATCTTTTCGATCCAAGTAAAACATTCCTGTGAATTTACTCCCGTCTGGCCAGACGTAGATCCCATGTCCATGACGGTGATCCTTGTAGAAGCTCCCAACATAATACTGTAATAATAAAGCACAAAGATTCCTGGATCACTGGATTTGTCTCTGGCGAAGGTGAGACCTGTACAAGTCTGATGGGTTGTGCCTAAATTGGAGCAAGACCAACATCCTTGTGGGAAGGTTTTCTGGTGCAGTTGGTTAACTTGACAGGAAGATAGATATGGAGTGAAAATACAGAATAAAAAGGAGAGGCAACCTGGTGGCTCAGTGGTTAGCCCTGCTGCCTCACAGTGCCTTTTAGCTGTCTGTGTGAGCATGGTTCGATTCCAGCCTCGGGCCACTGTCTCTGTGGGGTTTGTACGTTCTCTCCCTGTGTCTGTGTGGGTTTGCTCTGGGTGCTCTGGTTTCCTCCCACAATCCAAAGACGTGCAGGTCAGGTGAACTGGCCATGCAAGAAACACACCTTTATGATGTAGAGCATCTGAAACTGCAACCGAATGGGTATGACTAGGTTTATTTCTCATCTTTCAATACTAGAAGTACGGGAGAGGCCATACTTCTTAGGAATCTTCCATTTAAGTTGCTACAGTGTATTAAAGACGCACATGGGAGATTTGTAATCCTTAAAGCTTTGATAAATGGGGAAGATAAATGTTTATTGTCCTCCGGCCCAACCCCTCAAGTTTTTGATTGATGCATGTGCTAGACTGGTTAACCTTGCATCTCAGCATACTATCGTGGGGGGGTTTAATTGTCTAATAGACCCTACGGTGGACAGATTGCCAAAAGGCCCCCCCACCCCGATATCTTCTTCACAATCTAAGCAATTAAGGGATTTGTGTGTTGAACTAGGATTGGTAGATGTTTGGAGGCACCTTTACCACACTGGCAGGGATTTTATGTTTTTCTCGAATCCGCACAAATACCATACCAGGACTGATCTCTTTTTGACTCCCCAGTGCAATGAGCTCAATGGTGTCATGTGCAATTGGCAATATCATTATTTCTGATCACGCTCCAGTGTATTTAATGGTCAAGAGTAAGGATACTGTGGTAGGATTGAGGCACTGGCGACTGGATCCCTTCATCCTTAAGGATAGCAACTTTACTGAATTCTTTTCTACTGAGTTCAGGGCTTTTTAAGAGTCAGCCAGTAATCCATCTGTTCTCTGGGAAACTGCTAAAGTCTATGCTAGAGGGTTAGTTAGTAAGGAATGGCAGAAGGGTGAGCAGCAGTGCTTGCTTGAGACACCCCTGAAAGGCATACTTTGACAGGCCCTCGCTGATTAAACTGCAGAGGTTCACAGCGCTTCAATCCACACTGAACTCCATGCTCACACAGACAGCTAACAGGGAGCCTACATTTGCAAACCAAAGGCTGCTTGAGCATGGGGACAAGCTTGGCAAGTACTTAGTGTACCTCGCCAGCAAAAGGGGTGCTCGCCAAGCCATTACCTCGATCAGGGAAGATACTGGAAGTTTAACCCTTGAATCTAAAAGGAGTAACGCAGAAGTTTTACTCCAAACTATACCAGTCTGAAAGTTGTGAGGTTGGGTGGGTTAGGGTGCAGTCTTTTTTTAAGAATTTGGACCTCCTGGGAGTGAACCCTGAGCAAGAGTATCTCCTTAATGTCCCATTGTCAGTGCAAGACGTGCAGGAGACTGTGAGACTGCTTCATTGTGGAAAGGCACCTGGTCCTGATGGACTTCCCAGTGAGTTTTATAAGGAATTTATAAATGTACTGTCAGGACCGATGCTTAGTATGTTTAAAGATTCACATAGTCATGGCCTCCTCCCAACATCTTTAAGAGAAGCAAACATCTCTCTTATCCTTAAAAAAGGGAAGGCCCCAGAGGATTGTGCTTCCTATAGGCCCATCTCACTCCTGAATGTCGATTTCAAAATCCTCTCTAAGACTTTTGCACTAAGACTAGGAATTGTGCTGCCCTCCGTCATTAAGGAGGATCAGATGGGTTTTATAAAAGGTCGCCGATCGTCAAATAAGGTCAGGAGGTTACTTAATATGATCCAAGCATGTCAACAACAATTGGTACAGGGATTAGTGATCTCTTTAGATGCAGAGAAGGCATTCGACCGGTCGAGTGGCCATAGCTTTTTGATATTTTACAGTGCTTTGGCTTGGGCGAGGCCTTCATCAGATGTGTAAAAGTTTTGGATAGTGACCCTCTTGCTGTGATCATCACCAATGGTGCCGGTGCGCTGTCAAGCAATTTCAATATCCTTAGGAGCAGTTGACAGGGCTGTCCCTTATCACCATTGCTTTTCACATTGGTGATTGAATTGCTGGAGGTGACAATACGTAAGGATCCCAATGTACCTGCTCCAGAACTGGGGACAAAGTCACATAACGTTGCACTGTATGCAGATGACGTTCTTGTCTTTTTGTCAAAGCCAACAGTTTCAGTGCCTCAAATGATACAATGCATTAATTTATTTGGCGGCTTTTCGGGGTTACAAGATCAACTTTGCGAAATCAGAGGCCATGCCTGTGGGTGGTCTCCCGAAAATGCCTGGTCCTGAGGGTGAATCTTGATTTCCCTTTAGATGGTTGCAGGAGGGCTTTCTCTCCCGTCATTGATCGGTTATTTAAAACCAATTTTGCCCATTTTATTCGACAGAATCAAAGAAGGCCTCCGAAGATGGGAGGCGCTTCTGATCTCTTGGTTAGGTCGGATAGCCCCTCATGAAAATGAACATTCTGCCCCGTCTGCTTGGCAAATGTTTCCTCTGCTTTTTACTAAGCAAACCTTTAGAAGACGGAATGGCTGGTTCAGTTCCTTTATCGGGTTTCACAAGTGGCCCCTTATTAATCTGACTCAACTGTAGTTACCCCGCAGACTGGGAGGAGTGGACTTATTCGAGGGGGATATACTGATGTCTTTCGACCAGTTGGCCTGGAAATACAAGTAGCCCAGTAGGAACCTCTTTCATTTTTTTCAAATTAGAAATTTCATACAAAAAGAGACCACACTTCTTACTGATTTTTATAGATCTGACACAGAGAAGAGGGTGCTGAGAACACACTTTCTCTCAGTAATGTCTATCATCTATTGGGAGAGAGTCCCTCGGACAAGACCAAACGGCTCTGTAAGGTATGGGAGAGGGAGCTGGACATTGAGATCTCTTCTGAAGTATGGGAGGATATCTGGGAAAATGCAAGAAGGATCTTCATTTGCAACAGGACCCATGCCTTGCAATTGAACATCCTCTAGGAGAAAGTGATTCCTGATGAAGAGCTTTTGCCTGAAATGTTGATTTGCCTGTTCCTCGGATGCTGCCTGACCTGCTGTGCTTTTCCACATTGCACTCTCGAAATTGAAAATTCTCCATAGGGTCCACTTGGCTCTAGACCAACTATCAAAATTTAAAGTGGGAATATTTGCAATGTGTCCTAAATGCAAAGTGAGTATGCAAAGTCAGTCATTGTCTCTGGTCTTGCCACAGACTGCGGGCATACTGGAGCGCTGTGGTAGGTGAAATAGAGGGGGTCTTGGGGACAGAGGTGGAGATGGACCCGGTATCTCTTCTCGTTGACCTTGATAATTCACTTCCGTTAGACTCGCACAAAAAAAAGGCCTTTCAGTATCCTCACTTTTTGTGCAAGAAAGAACATTCTGTTAGGGTGGGTGTCTGCAAACCCACCAGGGCTGTTGGGTTTAAGTTAGACATGGAACACATCCCTTTGGATGTTCTTACAAATATAGTGCACCACAAAACTGAGAATTTTTATAAGACGTGACAGCCCTTTCTGGATGACTTGGGTATAGATTTGTCTGCCATATTAATAAAGGCTTTTACATAGCCATGACGATTCTGTTTAATGAATCTGGTATCCAGAGAGGAGGAACTACAAACATATGAATATGTATAAATTTATGCACTCGATGGTCGAGACCTTGATTTGCTGAGCTGTATCCTTATTATAACTGTCATGATTTATTAGTTAATTGTTAGCTATTAGTTATTACTTATTTATGTAATTAGTGGGTTTCTTTGTATTGTTTTGAATTGTTTAGTTTAGTTTTTGTTGTAGTATCCAAGAAATGCTCTTTTTTTCAATAAAAATATATTTTTTAAAAAAGTAAAAGTACAAAAAAATGAGATATGACTACATTGCTCTGAGATTTAGGAAAACTATAGAATCCTTACAGTGGGGAACCAGGCCACACAGAATCTTAAAATCCTACCGTGTGGAATCAGAAGGTGTAAACTCCACACATACCATCACCTGAGGATGGAATTGAACCTGGGTCACTTGCACTGTGAGGCAGTAGGGCTAACCACCAAGCCACCAGACCAGCAGGAAGTGATAAACTTAATTTGAAATCAGAAGTAGGCTGTATTTGAAAGCCAAAATTATCTGATTTCTAAAAAGCAGTTGGTTCCAAGGTTTCCAGAAATACATTGCCTGACCCATATGACATTAGTTCAGCTGGTTCTGGTGCAGTTCTGGTCGCCACACGACAGGAAGGATGTGATTGCACAAGAGAGGGTGGACAGGAGATTCACCAGGATGCTGCCTGGACTGGAGTGATTCAGCTATGAAGAGAGGCTGGATAGGCTGGGGTTTGTTTTACTCAGACTAGAGAAGATTGAGGGATGATCTGATTGAGGTGCAGAATTCCGAGGGTCATGGACAGGATAGACATTTAAGAACACTGACAGGAACATTTGAAACACCATAGCATACAAGATTACCAACCAAGTGTTGGCAAATGGGGTGGGAGTAGATGGATATGAGATGACCAGCAGTGGGCAAATTTCCATGTTGTAAAAGCTGTAAGAACTCTGGTTCAAAGTGTGATTAATGGACACTTGGCTGCCCCGCTTTTGAGCATATTCACATGACACACACGTTGTCAGGTTTCTCTCCATCAGGTTCTTATTAAATAGCTCGCCTCATTCCATTTCCTATCGATTTGATAAAACCGTGCCCTTCGAGGTTTATCTGCCCCTCCTCCTCCACGGTTCAAGGGGGACATGCACATTTCTGCAGCGTCCCTCTTTCAAGCGCTGTAAAACAACAAAACGATGACTGTTTGATTCCAGGATGGGTCAGGGTACCTGCAGCACCAGTGACGGAGCTCAGAGTCCTGGGTGAAGTGGCACAGAGATTGGGAGGAGTGGGGCTGTATGGTTCCCTCACTTCCTGGGCAGGGGAGGGCAGTTGTTAAGAGGCAGAAAGCTACAGCAACCCTCGGCTTGATGGCTCCCAAGTGGGAAATGCATGGAGACAGAGTTGCTGGGGTCCAGGGGATGGGGGTTGGTCTCTGACCTTTCCTGCCGCTGACCTACCTCGCCGCTGGCCCACTGGAAGATCCCGTGTCCGTGCTTCATGTTCCCCTCGAACTGCCCCTCGTACCTCCAGCCGTTCGGCCACTCCTGAAGCCCCACGTCCACCAGGGAGGGCATCACCGAGACGCTGGGCGCTGGGCTGGGCTGCATCGGTTCAGGGGAGTCCAGGGGCTCCCAGAGCTGCTGCTGCTGCTGCTCCGGGCTGGGGGGCTCGTGGGTGGGCAGCCCAGGGCTGGGGCTACCCGGGGAGCTCATGGTTTTGGAGGTGGGGGGAGGAGAGCTGACCACTCACTCAGGCAGTCGCCCACCCAGTCACTCAGTGAGTGAGGCAGCAGCCCGGAAATAAACAAACCCCCCGTCACCCGGGCAACCGCTTGGATACAGTCTGGGCCAGAGAGCGCGTGGGGCGGGGCGGGGGGAGTGAGCACTCCGGGATTGCTGCTTAAAACCGGGAATGTTCCTACACCCCAGGAGTATTGCTACATCCCGGGAATGCAACCATACCCCCGGGAGTATTGCTATATCTCAGGAATGCAACCACACCCCTGAGAGTATTGCCATATCCCGGGAGTGCGACCTTACCCCCGGGAGTATTGCCATATCCCGGGAATGCAACCATACCCCCGGGAGTATTGCTATATCTCAGGAATGCAACCATATACCCTGGGAGTATTGCCATATCCCGGGAATGCAACCATACCCCCGGGAGTATTGCCATATCCTGGAATGCAACCATATCCCCTGGGAGTATTGCCATACCCCGGGAATGCAATCATATCCCCTGGGAGCATTGCTATATCCCGGGAATGCTACCATACCCCTGAGAGTATTGCTATATCCCGGAAATGCAACCATACCCACAGGAGTATTGCCGTATCCCGGGAATGCAACCATATCCCCTGGGAGTATTGCCATACCCCGGGGATGCAATCATATCCCCTGGGAGCATTGCTATATCCCGGGAATGCAACCATACCCCCGGGAATATTGTTATATCCCGGGAATGCTACGATACCCCTGGGATGCTATTGGATACCAGGAATGCCACTATATCTTAGGAATGCTGTTTATACCTGGGAATGCTGCTGTATCCAGAGGATACTGTTAAATCCTAGGAATGCTGCCCAACCCCAGGGAAATGACTACACGCCGGGAATACTTCTTTCTCCCAGGAATAAAACTACATCCAGGGAAGACTGCTAAATCCCAGGAATTCTGCCATGCCCTGAGAATATTGCTATATCCCCAGAATGTTGTTATGCCCTAGGAGTGCTGCTACCCCAGGATTACAGCTATATCACGTGAAGGCTGCTTCCATAGGTTTACAACTATATCATTGGAATGCAACCATACCCCCGGGAGTATTGCTATATCTCAGGAATGCAACCATACCCCTGAGAGTATTGCCATATCCCGGGAATGCAACCATACCCCCGGGAGTATTGCTATATCTCAGGAATGCAACCATATACCCTGGGAGTATTGCCATATCCCGGGAATGCAACCATACCCCTGAGAGTATTGCTATATCCCGGAAATGCAACCATACCCCCGGGAGTATTGCCGTATCCCGGGAATGCAACCATATCCCCTGGGAGTATTGCCATACCCCGGGAATGCAACCATATCCCCTGGGAGCATTGCTATATCCCGGGAATGCAACCATACCCCCGGGAATATTGTTATATCCCGGGAATGCTACGATACCCCTGGGATGCTATTGGATACCAGGAATGCCACTATATCTTAGGAATGCTGTTTATACCTGGGAATGCTGCTGTATCCAGAGGATACTGTTAAATCCTAGGAATGCTGCCCAACCCCAGGGAAATGACTACACGCCGGGAATACTTCTTTCTCCCAGGAATAAAACTACATCCAGGGAAGACTGCTAAATCCCAGGAATTCTGCCATGCCCTGAGAATATTGCTATATCCCCAGAATGTTGTTATGCCCTAGGAGTGCTGCTACCCCAGGATTACAGCTATATCACGTGAAGGCTGCTTCCATAGGTTTACAACTATATCATTGGAATGCTGCTTCCCGGATTACAGCTCTATTTTGGAAATGCTGCTCTCCAAGATTACAGCTTTATCCCAGGAATGTAGCTCCCCAGGAATACAGCTCTATCCCTGTTTTCCAAGGATCGTAGCTGTGTCCTGCAAATGCTGCTCCACCATGTTTATATCCAGGGATTGCAGCTGGGAATGCTGCATTCTTTGGGATTTCTGACAGATCCTGGGATTGCAGTTATACCTCCAAGATTATAGCTGTATATCCCAGGATTACAGAGGACAGGCACAAGAAGTAAACCTTCAGGAGAAAAACTATGAACTGCACTGATAAAAGGTGCCTGTTCTTATTTTAGAGGGAAGGTAAACTTGTCTTTCAAAGGAATGAGAAATATTGATGAACTGGTATTAACTGGTTTAAATGCTCAACATGAATACTGGACATTCTTGCCCCCTGATTGAGTGGACCACGTGTGGTATCATTCCATTGATGATGCGATTCCCAGCTGTGCTCAATCCTTTTGCCACTAAAAAGGCCTGTGTCTGTGTTCTGCCCTCTGAAACCAAACAGACCTTGCACAATTTATGTCTCAGGTTCATGTTCCATTTAAGAAGAGACTGCATCCTCATATTGAAACCAGTTGTGATGCTTCTTAAACCCTCAATCTTCAGGCCTGGCATAGGAAAGCTATTCAGTACCTTCTTTGTAAATTGGAACAAATATTTCTTCAAAATTATTGATTTATACTGCTGAAAATAATTGAAGTAAGGAAATGGCCATTCCAAACCAACATCAGCAAATCCATAAAATAGTTCCCTCGGGATTGATATCACTCAGTACATTACATGAAGTCCAGTAGGACAGATTGATCTAGTGGATGTCAACTTTGCCAAGAAAATATAATTTCGACTCAGACTGGTTCCTTAAGTGGAGGCAAAGATTGAAATCCATCTGAATGTCAACCAGAAGTCATGCAAGATTCAAAATGTTAATTTTGTTTCTCTCTCTCCACAGATTCTGCTGAGCTCTCTGTAAAAATGCCCAACAGATCCTTCTTCAGCACAACTAAAATGAAGAGGAGACCAGTTAGCATGAGGTACTGTGGATTGATGTTTGAAGAATGACCCAACCACACCTTGGTGGTCACATTGAAGTGCATCCCATATCATCTCTGGGAACTGAAAAAACATCAGGTCAATTGGGCAGAGCTGTAATACCCTTCTTGTGCAATGAAGTACTTGACAATAAAGTATTAGTACGTTATGAAATTAACAGGTTATAGAAGTTTGTGGATTCAGTGCAGTCCTGAGGGTGTGCAGCACTGTCAAAAGTGGTAGCTTTCAAGTGAGATGTTAAACCAAGTCCATCCCTCCCTTCCAGATAGATAAAATCTTGGCAAGTTATCAGCGGATTCTGACCAATTTTGGAACAAAATCAGTATCACAGATCACCCAGCCCTTATCATATTCTTTTTAATAGGAGTTAACTCTGCAGAAATTGGTTTTTACATTTGGTCACAGTAAAATAGCGACGACCATTCAAAAGCAACTGCCCTGCTATAGGGAAGATATTGTGAATCTTGAAGGGATACAGATAAGATTTACAAGGATGGAGGGTTTGAGCTATAGGGAGAGGCTGATGAGGCTGGGGCCATTTACCCTGGAGCATCAGAGGCTGAGTGGTGACCTTACAGAGATCTAGAACATCACGAGGGGCATGGGTAGGGTGAATAGTCAACGTCTTTTCCCAGGATAGGGGAGTCAAAAGCTAGAGGGCATAGATTTAAGATGACAAGGAAAAGTTTTAAAGGGACCCAAGAGCAACTTTTTTATGCAGATGGAGGTGTGTGTATGCAATGAGCTGCCAGAGGAAGTGGTGGAGGCTGGTACAATTACAACATTTAAAAGGCATCTGGATGGGTGCATGAATAGGAAGGGTTTAGAGGGATATGGGCCAAGTGCTGGCAAATGGGACTAGATTTATTAATGATATCTGATCAGCATGGACGAGTTGGACTGAAGGGTCTGTGTCCGTGATTTTACATCTCAATGATACGTAAAATTATTTGGATTGTGAGATAGCTGAGGGTATGTCCGTTCTTGCTAATTTTCCCCATTCCAAGGCATTAAGCAAAGCAGCACTCACACAAAGAAATGTTTCCAAGGATGCAGTGTTTAATTAGACATTATGGAAGTAGGCAGCATGGTTGATCAATGTCTACTGTTTCTAACAGCGCTGTCCCACTCACCCAAAATGGTATGTATGCTGTCTGCCAATTAGCACCCAATTAAGCAACGCCTCCGTTTTAAAATTACAAATGCTTCCAAAACTTTGCCTCACCATATGTCTCTAATTTACTGCAAAACCTACAATCCTCCAAGGCAATTGAACTCCTCCAATTCTGGTTTCGTAAGTATGCTTATTTTAACTTGCTCTGGCATTGAGAGCTGGGTTTTCACCTGCAAAGGTGCTAAGCTCCGGAATTTCCTCTGCCTCTTACTTTTTCTTTAAGAAACTTATTGAATCCTGCCTCTTTCACCTATCCTTGGAAGGCATTTGGTACACTTCCCTTTATTGGTCAGTGCATTGAGTACAGGAGTTGGGAGGTCGTGTTGTGGCAGGGTTAGGCCACTGTTGGAAGTTTGCATTCAATTCTGGTCTCCCTGCTATAGGAAAGATGTCGTTCAACTTGAAGGGGTTCAGAAAAGATTTGCAAGGATGTTGCCAGGGTTGGAGGATTGATCTAGAGGGACAGGGTGAAAAGGCTGGGACTGTATTACCTTAAGATGCTGAGGGGTGACCTTACAGAGGTTGATAAAATCGTGAGGGGCATGGGTAGAATGAATAGCCAAGGTATTTTCCCCAGGGCAGGGGAGTCTAAAACTAGAGGGCAGAGATTTAAGGCGAGAGAGGAAAGAGTTAAAAGAGACAATAGGGGTAACTTTTTCCCCAGAGAGGGTGGTGCATGTATGGAACGAGCTGCCAGAGGAAGTGGTGGAAGTGAATACAATTACAACATTTAAAAGGCATCTGGATGGGTATATGAATAAGAAGGGTTTAGAGGGATATGTGCAAATGCTGGCAAATGAGACTAAATGTATTTAGGATATTTGGTTGGCATGGGCAAATTGGACTGAAGGGTCTGTTTCTTTGCTGTATATTTCTATGACTCTATGACTCTAATGAAAAGTAGCAAAATCTAAGATTGAAAGCTAGTCTCAGTGATGTTGACATTATCATGAATTGTTGTAAGAATCTATCCAATTCACAAATATCCTTTAGGGAGGGAAATCTGTCATGCCTCTTTGGTCTGGCCTAGATGTGACTCCAGAACCATCCAGAATCATGCAGCACAGAAACAGACCCTTCAGCCCAATTTGTCCATGCTGACCACGTTTCCCAAACTGAACTAGTCCCATTTGCCTGTGTTTGACCCATATCCCTCTAAACCTCTCCTCTCCATGTAGCTGTCCAAATGTCTTTTAAGTATTGTGGTTGTACCTGCCTCTACCAATTCAGCTGGCTGGTACAATTACAACATTTAATAACAGTGAAGAAATGCGGATGCTGGAAATCTGAAACAAACACAGAGAATGCTGGAGAAAGTCAGCAAGGCTGGCAACCAGCAGAGAAGGGCATGCCACGAGACCCTGAGGTCACCGCCCAGCTCAACGCCATTGCCAAGTTATGGAGGAATGCCCAGCTGACCTGCACAAAGGTCAACGACATTGGTAAGTGCCAAGGTAAGCACTTAGCTCCACCATCTCGACTCCATCTCTGCGACTGCACTTCCTCTCACCAAGTCTCTTGCAACATCTCTCAACATTTACTCTCACACCTCAGCCTTCCATGCAATTAAACCCTGCATGCCTAACATTCTCCCTCCTCAGTCTCTCAGAGCAGCTCTCAACCATTCCCCAGAATGAACAGACACGCTACCCATTATAATTTCACTTGTTCACTGCCTTTTGCAGAAGACAACAGCCCATCACAGTGATGGAGATGGTCCTCGCTCTGTTTGAGAGAGGACCAGGACTGATCTTGCAGTAATCTCAAGACATCCATGTCCCACCAAATGAGTAAGTGCCATTTGCATGCCATTGGCAATCTGCCTTTAACCTCACTATCACTCTCAAACATTGCACACCACTTGCTGTGACACTCCCTCTTTGTCTTGAAGGTTCGTAGAATCAGAGAATCTCTAAAGTGCAGAAAGAGGCCTTTCGGCCCATCAGTACTTCACCGAACCTCAAAGAGCATCCTATCCAAATCCAACTGCTTCCTCTGCATTACCCCATATCTACCCCACCTAGTCTGCATATCACTGGATACAGGGGCAATTTAACATGGCCAACCCACCTAACCTGTGGGAGGAAACTGGAGCACCAGGCAGAAACCCACACAGACACGGGAAGAATGTGCAAACTTCACACAGACAGTCGCCCGAGGCTGGAATCACATTTGAGTCCCTGGTGCTGTGAGGCAGCATGCTAACCATTGAGCCACCATGCCACCCAACTATAAAAGCCTCAAGCATGCCTCAATCCGAGCCTTGAGCCCTGCAGAGAAATGCCCAGCACCCCTAGTCGTCCCATTCTTAAGAGGCAAATCAATGACTGCAGATGTCCCATTCTTAACCTTTGAGGATGAGGGTACCAACAACTCAGACTGCCTCCTGCAACGTCCAGCCAGATACCTAGGTGGGGAACCATCATTATAGAGAGTGAGGGGCTACAGTCTGGTAAGCAATGGTGATCTGTATCCCTCACAGCAGCAGCTGTGGAGGATGCAAGCATTTAAAGGATTGTAGGAGACTAGGCAGCTACTCAGATCAGGCAGGGGAATGCCCTGTGGTTTGAGTGATCAGGAACTTTGTAACTGTATCAGGCCTGATGAGTTTGTGGAACACAGTGGCCCTCATCGCCCAGAAGCTGCAGCGGTGCCAAGATTTAACCGATGGTGTGGCTGCCTCCATTGACAGGTTGCCATGGAGAACCAGGTCCGACATTGTCAGGGGCTGCTGGTAATGCGCACACACTTACCCTCCATTGCCTCACCCGTTGGTCCCCGGGACTCTGGGCCTGATGACAAGGGCACAGGGAATGTTGTCCCTAGTCTGGCTGCCCCATTCTAACGAGGAGACGGAACGGTCTCAGAGGCCAGAGGAGGAACCACAGGTCTCTCTGCATTTTCCACTCAGGACACAGGAGAGTGGGGTCCTGGTCCTCCAACTCCACACTGCCTGTCCCCTCACAAATTCAATCTGAGGAGGGTTAACCTACCTCTAGCGAGAAGACCCTCAGCAGGTTTGGCCTGTCCAGATACGATCGCCTTGGTGTCACCCTTTCACACCTATATTAAAGAAAGCTTCTGTTGGAAACAGAAGCGGAGGGAGTGCACTTAGACTCAGTGGGATAGAGACAATGAAGAAAACATATTGAAGGTGCTTTGGTGTAAAAGGCTACCTTGTTATTTCAGACTTTGTGCACAAATGTAGACTTTAACTTGCACACATCAGCTTTTGAGTCTCCCTGTCCAGACACTCAATGCATTGTCACGCCATCTAGTGACAATTCATGGCTGTACAGAGGCTTCATGGATTGAGCTCTGTACTGAGAGTTTACCATATAAATTAGATTAGATTAGATTAGATTACTTACAGTGTGGAAACAGGCCCTTCGGCCCAACAAGTCCACACCGCCCCGTCGAAGCGCAACCCACCCTTACCCCTACATTTACCCCTTACCTAACACTATGGGCAATTTAGCACAGCCAATTCACCTGGCCTGCACATTTTTGGACTGTGGGAGGAAACCGGAGCACCCGGAGGAAACCCATGCAGACACAGGGAGAATGTGCAAACTCCACACAGAGAGTCGCCTGAGGCAGGAATTGAACCCGGGTCTCTGGCGCTGTGAGGCAGCAGTGCTAACCACCGTGCCACCGTGCCACCCACTACAAACAGAGGAATAATGTGCACACATGCCAGGGTACCCTGCCTACTCCTTTGGCACTTTTGGACACAAATTGCTAATGCCTGGGTTCGTCTGTGTGCAAAGGTGAGTTGCCAGAGATATGTTCAGCAGTGGCTGTGCCAGAGAGGGTCGATGTTGTAAAATGGCCAAGGAGTACATAGACGTGCAGGCCAGTGTACCAGACGTTTCAGGGACCAGTTGTTCCCCTTTAAAAAAACCCATGAACGATGGGTGCTGCAGCCCCCTCCCTCACAGGTCGAGTCATTTAGTCCACCCATTCCAAGTAAGCTTGCAGCCATTTGATTCCCAGTGCACACTGTCGATTTCCAACCAAATTCATTCCTAGTGCCTATACCTCTCCTCGACTGCATTAGTCCAACTGCCAGACTTGCCGCTACAGAGCGAATGGACAGAGTATGGCCCACCCCCTAGACTGATTCCCCTGACTGACGTCTCCTAACTGGACACCTGACTAGGACCATTGCCCTTGACTGGTATGGGAAATTGCTCTTAACTTACTATGCTGGGAGCCCCTGACTGCCAGATGCCTCCAGGCACCTTATTGAGAACTAGTCCCCTAAGACTTTGTGACATGGTTGTCTGCTTGCTGTGTGCCATGTAAGCTCCGAGAGCAGGTGTGAGATTGACGTGGCACACTGCTACGCAGGAAGTTGTACGTCCCCTTGACTGAGGGCTGCTGACCGGCAAGGCCAGATGCCTGGCTCTGTGCCTGTTGTAATTGGCTGGACATGGCAATGCAAGGCAGGACTACTGTAAGCGAGCAGATAGGTACTCAGCAAGCGAGCGCTCAGTCAGAAAACCAACACCCTTGAGCTGCAGCCCACTGTGTGAGCCGAGTGCCTGCCCCTGTGTGGTAGGTATCCCCTCGGCAGCCTTTCAATAGCAGTGCAGGATAGTAGAGGCATGTAACTTCATAGCCTTTATAAAAGTAATTGGATGAACAGTTGAAGTGTCATAACATTCAAAGTTATGTGTTAGTGCAAGAAAATGGGATTAGTGTAGATTTAGCCTAGTTTTGACAGTATGGACCAGATGGGCTGAAAGGTCTCTTCAGTACAGTAAGATTCTATGATTCCAGACTGGTGTGTCCTGCAATCATGTCTGTGCTTTGAGAGTACAATGGTAGAGTACATTAGAAGTGCCAAGACAAAAACTGGAATATCAGATGCTGGATACCATTGTCCATGGAATGCAGCTTGTCATGCTCTGGGCTGTAGTTTGGTCACAGGCAGCATGGCGGTCATTTGGTGGGAGCAGTGAGGTGAATCCACCAGGTACATGCTCTGGATTCCTTGTTGAATTTTATTCACATGGCAAGTTGGGTAAGATGGGTTTTGAATATTACTGAGACATTAAAGATGGAGCGAGATGTTCTTGACATCAAGAAGAGCCTCACCGAACTCTGTCACCCGATTCTGCCAGACATTTCACCACAGCCCAGTGTAAGACTTTGCCCTCTTGTCAACACATCAGAATGGAGAAAAGGATGAAAGAAAAGCTGAGTACGCACAATGGAGCAGGGGAGCTAAATGCAGTTCAAACTAATCTCACAACAGGTAAATGCAAACCCACATTGACTGCACCTGGAGGAACATCAACTCAGTGAAAGACACTCTCTGGTCTGCCTGAAACCTGTTGGTCTTCCAGAGCAAGGAGTTGACGCTGACCAAGTGTTGCTGACTGGCACTTTAAGGTCCAGGACTACGTGCTGAGGGACATATTAAAGCCTGGGGCAGCTGCTGCCATGGCTCAGTAGGGAAAGACCACTGTCTAAGGTCTTCCTGCTGAAGTTAAATGGGGGTCTGCTTGGTTATCTGACCCTCTCGGTACCTCAATTATATGTAAATATAATCTCACATAGGCATGAGATGCCTTTGTTTGTTAGATAAATAAAGTCAAACTCTTAAGTTTGTTTGTTTACTTCATGTACTATTACATAGAACCAAACTGCTGTGGTGACTTTGTATGTGCATACATATTTATGAATAAAGTATATTTTTGAAATGAACAAAGGTTGTGCTGATGCGTTCTATGCATTTTTGTGTAGATGTATTTTATATAAGAGTCTAAGGCTGCTCCATACAGCAGAAAGCCTGCAAATACAAGAACATATCATGAACAAAGTTAACCTGGAAATTCACCAGCACTTTCCAGTTAAATTATTTTGTAAAGAGCCCTGAGTTACAAGCAGAAAGACTAAAAAGTAGCCAGTAAGTGCATCAGCACTGCACAGGATACTAACACACAGAAGCAACACTGCACAGTAAAACAATCAAATCAGCATTTTTTTTTTCATTTAATTGACACTAAAGACATAGCTATTTGACATTAAGATCAATGTTTGATGTTCATTCTTCAGGAATAAAAGAACCAGTCTGGCATTTCAGGTAAAAATAAAAAGGGAAACAAATTGTTCAGATTTTCTTTCAAAACAAAGAGTGGTTTGTATTCAATATTTATGGGACACTTGTTACAATTCATTACTCTCAACATTTTTTTCTTTGTTCTCGCGGTAACAAAACAATTATGAAAGGCAGAGTGATTTGCCTTTTGAACTTTTTTTTATGTCAGGTTTTCACCTTTTCAGATTATGTTTATAAATTTGTCAATCTTACTGGAAATATCCTTAAAGGAAACAAGATTGAAGTCTATAAAACCATACTATAACTCTCAGCCCTTTTTATCTTAAGACATAGCATCTTTCTGGAGCAATGAATTATTGAATGCATGCTGTATACTCCATCTTTCTGCAATCAGTGGAAAGTATTATGCCAAGTAGGTAAGACTGCTTATTTCAGGTTAAATGACAAAAAGTGTTTATTGGGAAATGTAAAATTATATGGAAAGAAATGCATCTAAAGAGTAAGAGAAATTCACTAGTTTATTAAATACCTTTAAATCATTTTTGAAATCAAAATAACACATATCAGAAAGTTTTTCTTTTAAAATTCTTTAACTAGATCTTGGGAAATAGAGTATGAACAATTGATTCCATGGAGCTCCACCTTGCTATGCATTTCTAACTGAAGTGAATAATGAAGTTTACTGCATTTATCCACACCTGGGTACAGAACAATTAATCAAGATTGATCAACATAATCATGACGTTCACATTAGCTTGTTAATAAAAATCAGTATTCTGCGTCCATATATCCAGGAATCTATCACAATCTTCCTTAGAACTTGTAAAATGAGCAATGTAAGCTAAATCCTGCTTGATTTTTTTGGTGTAATTGTTAAATGCCATGGTCATCTCTACCATTAGCATTAATGGATTGTTTGTGGCAATTGTTTCAAATCAACCTGTTCAGACATATAGGAACATTGCCACACCACCACAAGGCCCTTGCAAATCATGACACAGAGTCACATGTTAATTGTAAGTGTTTTTAATCAACTTATTTGGAGATGTGACCATTTATGACTGGAACCTGGACCTCCTAACCAGAGGCAGGAGCATTACCACTGCACCACAAGAGCCCAACATGGAGTTTTGTTTTCCTTTACAGGTTGTGAGCATGAACCACGACTTCATTAATACTCCAGCAAGTCGAAACAGAATGAAATTGTGGTATTGGTCAGAAAATTGACCAAATATTAGTCCTGTTCTCTGGGACTAATGTTAAAATCCAGATCAGAATAACAGGATAAATTTCTGCTTGATCTTCCATTAATAAGAGTTCAAAGGAAATGAGTTAGGCTGCTTCTACATAATTGTTGTGGGCACAGAGCCATGGTGCACAAATATCTGTAATTTGAGTGTTGTGTGAATTCAGTGGATTCAATTGTAGGAATACCAATCAAGAGCCTCAAGCAAAAGACGTAAAGCCTTCACCTTAATTCCTCTTCATAGTGCTGCCTGAACATTTACTCTTCCCACTAGCAAAACATTGTACACCTGACTTTTCATATTTTCTAATCAACCTCTTTCGAGATGTTATTACACACCTCTGGAACAAGTGACACTTGAACCCAAGCTCGAGAATGTGTTGGAAAAGCACAGCAGGTCTGGCAGCATCCAAGGAGCAGAAGAATTGACGTTTCAGGCATAAGATCCTTCATCACCCCGCTCCTCAGATGTTGCCTGACCTGCTGTGCTTTTCCAGTACCATACTCTTGACTCTGATCTCCAGCATCTGCAGTCCTCACTTTCTCCTAGTTGAACGCAGGTTGTGTACCTCAGAGATAGGGACATTATTGCAATACTACTAGACCCTTAATTATGCCTGACTTTAAGCTTGCAAACTGTTTCACTTCAGCTGGTTTCAATACTTACATGACCAATGCCCTACTAGGTCACCTATAAGCATCTGTGTGGAAGGATTAACCTCTTTTTCCAGAATCTTCACAGTGGGAATCAGTCCATAAAATATGTAGTATTTCTTCATTAACCTTGTGCTTTTGAAGAGTGTCAGGAATGAATCAGCATGCTTACTTTGAATTATACAGTCATGCAGTTTTAAAGCATGGAAAGAGGCTATTCGGCCCATCATGTTTGCGCCAGTCATCCAAAGTCCATCTAATGCAATCACATTTTCCAGCATGTGGTCCATTGGCTTATATGTGATGCTGTTTCAAGCTGATCTAAATAGTTCTTACATGTCTTTTGGGTTTCTATCTTAACTACACATTTAGGCAGTGAGTTCCAGATACCTACAACCCTCTCCATGAAAAGGTTGTTCCTCAAATCCCTGTTACTCCATATCATATACCTGTGCTCTGTAATTATTGGCTCCTCAACTAAGGGGAAAGGTTTCTCCTTTCTATCCTGCCTATGCACCTCAGAACTTTGTACACTTCATTCAGATGCCCCCTCAGCTTCCTCTGTTCTAAAGAAATCCATTCCAGCTTATGCAGTCTCTCTGAATCACTCCAGCCCAGGCAACATCCTGGTGAATCTTCTCTAGCCCAACATTGTCCTTCCTACCATGTAGTGGCCAGAACTACACGCAATACACCAGCTGTGGCCCAGCTAACATTGTATGCAGCTCCGTCATAACCTCTTTGATTTTGTATCCTTAAACAGTAAAGACAAGTGGGCGAAAGTGAGGACTGCTGATGCTGGAGATTAAAGTCGAGAGTGTGGTGCTGGAAAAGCACAGCAGGTCAGGCAGCATCCGAGGAGCAGGAGAATCGATGTTTCGGACAAAAGCCCTTCATCAAGCCCTGACAGCATGGGCACCTGATCCAGGTGAATGCCTCAGTGCTTTACGGAGGGCTACACTGTCAGAGATGCCACCTTTCAAGTGCACTGTCAAATTGCGGTCCCTCTCAGATGGAAATAAAAGATCCTGTGGCACCGCCTTTAAGCAGTATGGGAGAGTTTCCATGGCATCCTAACCATCAGGAGCAAATTTTTACAAATGCTGGAATCTGTACTGAAAACAAAAGATGCTGGGAATCACAGTGGGTCTGGTAGCATCCATGGAGAGAGCAAACTAAAATTTTGAGTCCAGATGACTCTTCATCAGAGCTGATGTGAAGTTTGGAGGGGACAGCATTTATGCTGCAGTATGGGGGTGCTGTGTTGGGGGAGAAAGGATGTTGACAGTTCAGAGTGAGTGATTGGATTGTGAGAATGGTATAACAATAGTGTGTCTAACTACCAAACTGGGAAAGAACAGACAGTCCCACTAGAGTGGGGCGGGGGCGGAGAGGGGAATTGACAGAGAACGTAACAAGGAAAGTTTAAGGAAAGGGAATGAATGGGAATGGGTTCACAACCTGAAGGTGTTGATCCCAGTGGGACTGTCTGTTCTTTCCTGTCTGGCAGGTAGACACACCATTGTTCTGCCATTCTCACATTCTGATCACTTAATCTGCTCTATCAGCACTCTCTCTCCCCCAGCACTCCAGTCCCACACTGGAGCATAAATACTACCCCTTCCACATTGCAGGTCAGCTCCAATGAAGGGTCATCTCAACTCGAACCGATAGCTTGCTCTCTCTTTGTGGATGCTGCCTGACCCGCTGTGATCTCCAGCATTTTTTGATTTCATCCTAACTGGCATCATTCTTGCAACCAGTGTCTCTCTCCTGTCAATATCAGATCAGTCTTTTTGGAATGTTAATGCAAGTTAACCTAAGTGCTTCTTTTTTTTAACAACAGTGATTGGACTTCAAAAAAAGTATTTCTTTACTTGTAAAGTGGTTTGGAATGTCAAGAGACTGTGAATGCTATTTTCTAAGGGCAAGTTACTTCCTGAAAGCACAGTTAGGAGTGTACTAATGTTAACATTCACAGACTACAAGGTATCGAGACAGATTTGAATCCCGAATGGGTTGTGGGTTGGTGGGATTGGGGTAAGTGGCAGCTGAGGAATAGAAGGAGACCTTTGTGCATTGGGACGATGGTGGTTGCACTGAGGGTAGCAGTGGGTGTTCGGCATGGTCTTGTCAGAGGGAAATTGGCAAGCTTGGAGCAGCAGAGGCCTGGGCCTTCCTTCAATGCCCCAGATGTGCACACCATATTTCATTACAACAGGAGAAACCTGGGCTACCCAGACCCAACTTAAAATCCAATCCAAGAGCGGAGTCATGGCTCAGTGGTTCGCACTGCTGCCTCACAGCACCAGGGATGTGGGTTCAATTCCAGCCTTGGGTGACTGTCTGTGTGGAGTTTGCACATTCTCCCTCTGTCTGCGTGGGTTTCCTCCAGGTGCTCTTGTTCCTTCCCATAGTCCAAAGATATGCAGGCTAGCTGGATTGGATTGGATTGACCATGTGGGATTACAGGGATAGGATGAGGGGGTGTTGGGTCTTGGTGGGATGCTCTTCAGAAGGTTGTTATAGACTTAATGTGCGGAATAGCCTTTAGCTGCACAACAGGGATTCTATGATTCTCAGTACAATTGAGGTTGTGGGCCCTCACTTCTCATTGAAATATTAAGAATCAGCAAGCCACAACACCAACTGATTAAAAGTGAGGGTGGCATGGGAAATGAAGCCACTCCATTTTAGCTGCTTGCCAGCTTCAGGTTTGGAAAGCAATATGCACCCACGGGATGAACTGACAGAATAAACTGAGGAATTTACAGTTTAAGAATACAACAGTAACTCACTTTGCTCCACTTATGTCGAGAGTTGGAAATAGGAACAATTTGGTGTAAAATAGAAACTGTTGAAATGAGGCATGGCATAGACGTAACACAGCTTTCAATGAGTAATCTGTATTGTGAGGGTCAAATGGTGAGTAGCCTCTCATCCCATCGCTGTTTAATCAAAAAGTGAATTAAATAGATTCGTGTTAAACAATGTTTGAAATTCATTACATTTCTTCTTTCTATCTGACCAACATCCATCAGTTGTGGTAGTTAAAAGTAGCCTCCTATAGAAGAAGAGTCGGTCATTTAGCCTCTCATATCTACTGTTCAAATTTCAAGATGGCGGCAGAGTAAGACCTGTTAGCCAGAGCTTGTCCACTCCGTCTGTTTCTTTTACTCTTCTTTTTTCTTTCTGTGCTTCTTATCTTCTTCCTTCTGTGGTGATCTCTCAGCCCGGTGTCTCGGCCCAGTCTCTTGTTGGCCTGTGGCCGTCTCTCAGCCCAGAGTGATGGTCTTTCAGCGGCCCATGATCTTGCAGCCTGGTGTCCGAGGCAGCTGCTGGTGAGAGCGGGTCCAAGTGTGTACCTGGTGACTGGAGGCTGTGAGTTGACCCTGTTCAGGTATCTTCTAGAGGCAGTGGCTTCAGTGGCAGCAGCAGTGGGAATCGCATGACAGCTCAATGTGGGAAGAGTGAGTGGTGAGGGAAGTCCCCTGGTGTCTGTGGCTGTGACATCAACAACAGGCAGCTGAGGTCTCCTGGAGAGTGAGCTAAGCAGAGGGGATTCGAGCCCCAGCATGGTTAAACACTCAAGAAAGACTGTTGAACGTTTAGCCAATTTCTTTATATTTCCAGTTAATAGTACGAAGGACTTTAATGCTAACTATTAACTTATTTCTTTACTTTTCTACTTTTGATGAATCATAATGCTTAACTTCTTAATTTTGTTTCTTTCTTATACTACTTTGTACCTACATTTTCAACCTGGGTAACTCTTGTACCTAAGATGGCATGGTGTGTGGTGACATTAGACATTTTTCACTGTACTCCTGTAGTTCTGTACTTGAGTACACATGACAATGAATTCTAAATTTAAAAAATTCGGTGAGGCCACAGTTGACCTTCAACTCAACTTTCCTTCTTTGGACCTACAGTGTGGAAACAGGCCCTTCAGCCCGACACATCCACACCAACACTCTAGAGAGTAATCCACCCAGACCCATTTCCCTCTAACTAATGCACCTAACACTATGGGCAATTTAGCACGGCCAATTCACCTGCCCTGCACATCTTCAGACTGTGGGAGGAAACCCACATAGACACGGGGAGAATGTGCAAACTCCACACAGACAAGTCACCTGAGGCTGGAATTAAACCTGGGACCATGGTGCTGTGAGACAGCAGTGCTAACCACTGAGCCACCATGCCACACAAATCTCCTGCTTCTTTTATCCAACAGAATTCTATCAATTTTTTAAAAAAAATTGTTTTGAGCATTTTTTTTGTTGGGAGCACAGGGCACAGGGAATTCCAGATTAGAACAGTTGCTTCCTGATTTTTCTTTTCAATGGTTGAAGTTTTAATTTTAGGATGCAGTCTTGGATTTCGCCTGCAGAGGAAACAGTTGCTCTACAGCCCGCCTCTTGAACCCTTCCAAAAAATAATGTAAACACCTCGATCAATGTTCCACACTCAAGGGAACACAGACATGTTTCTGCAACCTGACCTCATAACTTAACCCTTTTAACTCCACCATTGTTCCAGTGTTGTGCCTCCTCCAAGACTGATACGTCCTTTCTGAGAAGTTACTTTACATTGAGCAGCAGTCCATTCAATTTTGTTCTGAGTTTAGTTCATTCGACTGCTGCTTGCACCTTTTGGCAAAGCTCACAGGAAATCTTCACTCTCGACTGAATCATTGCAGCACCGATTACATCATCTCCCTCTGGGATGCTTGGATTAATTTCCATAACATTCCAACAACGTAGTTTTCTTTTCTCCTTCCTGTATTGCTTCTCTCTTGATGGCCATCACTCTTCATTTGTCAGGAGTATAACACGTGCATGTCCGGGACTCTAGCTAATGGAGTTTCTATTCTGACCTCTTGCAACCTTCTTCTACTTAATCACTGACGCTATTTCCCAACTCGTTCTCCCAGAGTGTTCTGGTGTGGTCGTAAGCACATTTGTCTTTTGAACTGCTTTCAACTAAACTCTGTGTTACATCCCATTACAAATTTCGATTACTGGTTAAGCAGAGTGTCACATTGTTGTAACAGAACAACCAAGAAGTGGTGACAACAGACACCTTGTGAACAGAAGGATTGATTCACTTGATAGAAATGTGCTTCCCTCCTGAGTTATAATTGACATAGTAATATAATTCATCAAAGAATCAGGGCTTGTGGGTTGTTTTGGACATAATTACATTGGGGTGAGACAAAGTAAAGACTGTAGCCCTTTCCCTTCTTGCTGTTCTTGGTTTTGGACACCAACCGAATCCAGATTGGAGAGAGATCTTCCTTATCCTCACAGTTTTATTGAGGAAACACCCAAAGATTCCAGAACAAATCCTTTTCCAGAATTTAATAGGGACGCTGAACACATTTTAAGGACATCCCTGAGCAGTTGTTGGCTATTTCACAAGTTCAGTAGTTATCAAAAAACAACATGCAAACTACCAAAAACAAATTTTGTACTGAGGTAGCAGTGCAGGCACATCTGAGTTTGTGTTTGATTATAGGGTAGAGAATTGAGGAAGCTTTACATAGATACATAACTGTGGGCTCGAGCGAAAACATTGGTAGCATCTCTATCTCTAAGCCAGGATACGCAGGTTTAAGTCCCACCTGCTCAGGACATATGTCATAACATCTCTGAACAGGTTCATTAGGAAAAATATCCATAGTATCTCCTACAAGTGTTCTATGGAACAATGGCAGAATAGCCATACTCTATATCTAACCTCATGCTGTATTTGCCTTTTTAAAAATTCATTCACAGGATGAGGGTGTCATTGGCTGGGTCAGCATCTATTGTCCATACCTAATTGCCCACTGCTATGGATCTGGAGTCACATGCTGGCCATATCAAGTAAGGATGGCAGTTTCCTTCTCTAAAGGACATTAACAAACCAGATGGACTTTTCCTGACAGTCGACAATGGATTCATGGTCATCATTAGACTCTTAATTCCAGACATTTATTGAATTCAAACTCTACCATGGCGGGATTTGAATCCCGGTCCCCAGAACATTACGTGGTCTCTGCATTAACAATCCAGCAATATTATCGTTAGGCCATTGTCTCCCCACGTCTCGAAGGCGTTTGTTTGAGATGTTTTGGAGAAATCTTCCCTGTGCATTTATTTACACTCAACCTTACTTGTAATCATTCGATATTTACAAAACAACAGCTTGCATTTACTCCATGCTCTGGAACTTCATGACATATGGTGAGATTCTTCATAGATGTATAAACAGACAAAGGATTAATATCAAACCAAAGAAAGAAATAATAAGGTCAATGACTTAAAGTCTGGTCAAACAGGTCATCTGTAAGGAGTTTTCTTGAAGGGTGCGAGGGAGGTGGGGACCCAGGTTTGGGGCCAGAACAACAGATTCGAGGGGAGCAGCAGCACAGATGGAAGGAACTTAGAGGTGTACAGAATGGTTGGATTCAGAGATCTCAGAAAAGGGAAGAACCCCTTTTCATTCCTTACCTCATCTTTATGCATACAAAACTTTACAAAATAGAGAGTCACCTTTTGAAGCAAAAGTGAAATACTACTGGTGCAGGAAAACAGAAATCAAAATATGAAAGGCTGGGATTACTCAGCAGGTCTGGCAGCATCTGTGAAGAGAAGATCAGAGTTAACATTTTCCATTAATTCTAGCTCTCTCTTTACAGGACGGCCAGACTGCTGAGGATTTCCAACATTTTGGTTTATTATTTTTGTAACAAATGTGATTTCTAATTTCATCCCCATGCTGACTCATTGTTTATAACTCTTCACAATCATTGCCAACTGAATCATATTTTGACGTATGTCTTGTCAGGAGGTGCAGGCTTCAATTAACCGTGATTGTTATTTTTATTGTTGGCGCAGAGTGAGTGCAAAGTTCAGTAAGACTGCAGAATGGGGTGAAAAGGCACAATCAAAGACGCACTATGTGTTCAGGACATCCCCAAAGAGCTCTCTGCAGTCAATGAGATACTTCTCTGAAGTGTAGTCATTGTTGTAATGCAGGAAATTTGACACCCAGTCTCTACACAGCAAGTTCCCACAAAAAAAGGCAACATGATGACTTGATAGGGATGCTATTTAAGGGAAAAATAATGGTCAGGACATTGGCAAGATCTCCCTGCTCCTCTACAAAATGATAACCTGGGATGTTTTGCATATGTTGAAAAGCTTGGTGGGACTTCAGCTAACATCGCGTCTAAGAAAGCAACATCATATGCTCATTGCAGGCCTTATCTATCCATTCAAACCTCTGGACTGCATTTTATACTTACATCCTTCTCACTGAAAGGTAGGAATCCTACCAACTGAGCCAAAACACTTTGAGAGAGGGAGTTCAGATTGGACTCAAAAGTAACTAGTGATGCCACACAAAAGCTGAGTGCATTACTTTAGATAGATTTGAGCAATAACAACCAAGGAAGTCAATGGCCTAGTGACATTATTGTCAGACTATTAATCCAGAGACTCAGATTATGTTCTGGGGATCTGGGAGGAATCCCACCATGATGGAATTTGAATTCAATAAAAGAAAATCTGGTATTGAGAGTCTATTGGCAAATGGTGCTGGTTCACTAATGTCCTTAAGGGAAGGAAATTTGTCATCCACACCTGACCTGGACTTCATACGACTCCAGACCCACAGCAATGTGATTGACAACTGCCCAGTGGGCAATAAATGGAGGCCTTGCTAGTAATGCCTCATGCTGTGATTGAATTAAAAAATCTCATTATGCTGAGCTAGCTGATCTCAGCCTGAACAACAGCAGGAAGTGCTAGAATAGACTGGTAGGTCAAAGGCCACAGGAGATCTCATTACCTGGCATTTCACATGGGTGAATGAAGGAGGAGGTGCTCACAAGTTACCAAGGGTGACTGATTGGCCACGGAGATATGGACACCTCAGTCAATTTTAATAACCTTTGACCAAGTCAGAAGTTCAGCAGTTCAGTCTGAAAAGGACAGCGTAAGATCATTGAGGGCCAAGGTTCATTAAGTTTTATCTGACCTTTGTGACTGTTTCGCTGTCTCACCCAAAAAGGGTTTGCTCAACCTTTCATCTGAACAAACAATGGTGAGAAGGTGTGTTTCACTGAGAATCTCACCACTCGTGCATAATTGGCGTTTGTGCAATTGCGGTAATGGTGATGTGCAGCCCTTCTTTCCTCGTCACTTTCTTTCATGAAAAGGCACATGCATGTTGATGAATATCAGAGGGCTTGACAGGGCAGATGCATAAAAAGTTGGTTCCCCTTTTCATTGAGGTTGGGACCAGAGAGTTGACCTCAGAGTAAGGGGTTGGCCATTTAAGACAGAGTCAAGGAGGAATTTCTTCTCTGAGGGTAAGAAACCTGTGGAATTTTTCACCGCAGAGGTCTGTACAAGCTGATTGTTATGTATACGTAGCTGAAAATGTGTTGCTGGAAAAGCGCAGCAGGTCAGGCAGCATCCAAGGAACAGGAGAATCGACATTTCGGGCATAAGCCCTTCTTCAGGAATGAGGAAAGTGTGTCCAGCAGGCTAAGATAAAAGGTAGGGAGGAGGGACTTGGGGGAG